>NC_071088.1:19155000-19475625 GCF_027358695.1 Spea bombifrons | reverse complement strand
AGTAAGTTAATATACTCATGATGGGTTCTTGTTCTTTTATCCATCTCTAGATTAAAGTGGAGTTTTCCATGAAGTTCAGCAGCCGGGATATGAGTTTGAAAAGGACGCCCTCCAAAAAACAGACCGGGGTGTTTGGTGTAAAAATAAGTGTCGTGACAAAGTAAGTGAAGGCTTCCTTATTCCATGTCGTATTTTCAGAACTCTCATTAAATACAATGTGCCGTTCTACTGTGACTTCCCCAATTAGAGTAGAAGTCCTTGTCAATGTCACACAGTTCATGCACACCCCATGCGTTGGGCTTGTTAGTGATCCTCTAATGAGCCATATTCTTATCTTTCCAGACGCGAGCGCTCCAAGGTGCCATACATTGTGCGTCAATGCATAGAGGAAGTGGAGAAAAGAGGAATTGAAGAAGTTGGAATTTACCGAATATCCGGCGTTGCCACAGACATCCAGTCCTTGAAATCTGCGTTTGATGCCAGTGAGTTGCTGATTCCTCGATAATTTATTATTATTATTTATAATTAGTAAATATGTTAATTTCTTAACACCCTTCTAATGTTTGTAAGTTATAATAAACATTGAATTCTGTAACCTTTCCCTGGTTAAAGTCTATGACCATGGTGATTCCGCTACATAACACTTCTTGTTACCAGATAACAAGGACATTCTTATGATGCTGAGCGACATGGACATCAATGCAATAGCCGGCACATTAAAACTTTATTTCCGTGAGCTGCCAGAACCTCTCCTTACAGACAGACTGTACCTGGCGTTTATGGAAGGAATAGGTATGTGTTCAGTCTTTTTCTTCACACGCTGCACGTTCTGGACCCAGCAAAACTGTACCCCTCATAACGACAGCTGTGGCACTGATAACTGTGTTTTAATATTTTAAAATGCAAAACATTTCTTTATGCATGTTGAATTTTACTGTACTTTTTGGCAAATGTATCTTTAACAAGACCTGCCGGGGCCTGACAGATCTTTGAAAACAGCAGTTCATTAAGACGTTGCCGTTTGTGCACGCTCTGATATCCTATCCTCCGCTTCTGTGGTTACAGCTCTTTCTGATCCAGCAGCCAAGGAGAACTGTATGATGCACCTTCTGCGCTCCTTACCTGACCCAAACCTAATGACCTTCCTCTTTTTGCTTCAGCACTTGAAAAGGTAACCATAGAATTCTGAGACACAATCCATTTTTTTAATGAGCTTTGGGTATCGCCGTCATGTTATCTGTTTGTTGGAAGAAAACATTTGTTGCCTGACATTTATGCAGATCAGTTTGTCATCTACTAAGTAAAAAGCCTTATTAGATAACATGGGAGTCTTCTCTCGCCATCATTGAGATGGTGTCTCCAGGTGGCCAGCTCTGAGTTTCTCGGTTCAGTTTGTGGTGGTGTCAGGCGTTAGCCTTTGCGGTGATCTCCACATGACGGTGTTTGTTTTATACAGCCATCCCTCTTCACGTTTCATCCTTCATTTGGCTGCAAAGCCCAAGACACAGAGTCTAGACCGTGCAGACAATTGTCTGACCCAGTAACAGCAGTAAAGAGCCATTGTTTTTATTGTAATATCATCACAGTGGCGAAAGATTGTTTGTTTAAGTAAACATGGCTGATAAGACATTGTTAGTAATGCAAGAAACACACATGATCATGGGCCACTATTGCCGTGACCTGCGTCATCTGGCCATAGGCATAAACCAAGCAAAAACTTCATAAAGTTTTATAAAAGGAAATTCAATTTTTTTTTGGGGGGGGGATTGAATTAAACAAGAAAATAAATTCTAATTGTTAAAATAAAAGTGGGAAGCGCAACATGAAGATGTTTAAGTATCAGTGTGTGATAGCTGAGAATCTTATATTCGGGAAAATAGTGATTAACTCTCATTCAGCCTGGAATGGACCATGCAGAGAAGGCTGTCTTGTGAGATTGAAGCCACGTTTGTGATATATGATAAGTTTATTAGATCACTACTTTCAGAGCTGCACAAATAACATATGTGATATAACTCATGGAGTAGAATAACGCGAGTCCACAGTTTGCTAGTAAGGGCAGTCATCCTAAAGGAAGGGAAGGGCAGGTTCTGCTGGCACACATCTGCTGAAATTGGTCTCCTCTTTTAAACCAGCCTATTGCAATGACTGAGATCCCTTGAATGATGGTAAAAAGATGTGTAATATATTATATGTTTACAGGCAGACAGAGAGACAAACAATATAAGAGAGTGTCATTGAACAGATCTAGTAGAGGATAATCAACAGGGGCCGAGGCTGCAAGTTCCATGATAGACTACCAAGCCATGTTGGCTACCTCAGGGTTACAACTCTAAAATGATCTTAATGCAAAAAATAAGTTACTTTTTTGATAAATCAAAGATGACATACAATTAATTGTGTGCATATATGAAGATATTAGAGCAGGACAGGACATTTTTCTCATTTTCTCTTAGATTTCTGTGTAATGTTCCTGTAATACGTATGTCCTTTCTGTGTGCTCTGTTTTATCGCTTTATAACTTGGTCACTTGATACTGAATCCTGGTATTTGCTTGCTATGAAACATGTTAATCTTTTTTAAAGTTACTGCTTCTAAGCGTACAAAGAATACAACTAAAACAAACCCTATCCAAAAATTCATCAAGTTTTCCATTCCGAGCAGAAGGTGCAAGCCAGGTCCCACATCTGCTCCCTTGGAGGATAACCAGTTCTAGTGGGAAGTAGGAGGAGGGGAGGGAATGGCGGCAGCTGGTTTTCATGTACCAGTATCCCAGTTTGTCAGGACATTAAAAGGGGGGGCTGGTATTTCTGTGATAAAGGAATGACACTGGCAAGCGTGAGACCCCCAGCTGCATATCTGAAGTTCTGCCAGTGACATCACTGTGTCTGAAGCAGCAACTTCAGCCCTTTCAAGCCCGTGCGCACACGAGGCCTTCACCGCTCTGATCTGACCCACATCTTGTGATCGCCCTCACTGAAAAGTCTCACGCCAGTGGTTGAGCTAGAAAACTTTTTCAGGTAGCCTCTGCGTGCTTTGCCGTCTATGGTATGTGTATGTACTGTAGAAATAGTGGATATTTTAGGTAGCATTTAATTCTGCTATGAAAATGTTTATATGCAGCTGAGCAGGTGGATGACGGGATAATTGCTGTTCCTCTGAAGAGCTTTTCCCACATTCTCCAAGTTCAGCTTGGTTTTCAAAATGTTTTCTTCACATCTAGTGCCCTCGTTTGTCAGTCTTTTTTATCATGACCGTCTTTCTCATGTGTGCCCCGTCTATCCACATTTTCTAGGGTTGCAGAGAAAGAACCCATCAACAAGATGTCACTCCATAATTTGGCGACTGTGTTTGGACCTACATTACTGAGGCCATCGGAGGTAGAGACTAAAGTTCACATGAACCTGGCCTCCGACATCTGGTCACATGACGTGATGGCACAGGTATTTAAATGGGGGGGGTTTCATAATTTTAGTAGATGGATGAGTTCCTTTTTAATGGTACAGCTTCATGACGTGATGACACTCATTTAGATAAAAAATTTTCTCCAAGTACTGAGTTGGTGATGTTGAATGGTAATGTATACACCAGCCTGGCATTGCTCTTGCCCTGCATTTTCCCATGATGGCCGGCTGCACAAATTTTTTTTTCTCTGTGGTGCAAGATCTTATTTTGGACTCCTGTCCAAGACTGCTTTTTTCTGCTATTTTTGTGTTTTATGATTCTCTGGGGAACATCTCTAAACATTTTGTGGAAATTATTTGAATCCAATAGAAGTTAATATAGTGCTATGTGCAAAAAATCCTAAATGGTATTTTCCTTCTCTTTTAATCACTAGTGAAAGTAATTTGGAAGTTCCACTTTTTTCATTTAACCCTGTCCTTCTCCTTCAGGTCCAGGTTCTGCTGTACTACATGCAGCATCCACCCATCAGTTTCTCGGAGCTGAAACGAAACACATTGTACTACTCCACTGACGTGTGAGCGCGGATCCCCCCAGCCGGGAGAAGGTCAGGGCAGCCCTGCTCCTCTGTAAATTTCAGAGACATTTTCAGGTTGGAGTAGAGTGTGGGATTGACAGAGCAAACTTGCGGCTCCGAGGAACCTCCAGAATTTGCTTGTGCTTTTCTTGAATCCCTTTGTACAGAAATAGAAATGTGGAAGCAGGAAGAATGAACCAGCACTGTGCTCCCCGTGTACCTAGCTGTATTTTGTATATTGGTGTTCAGGCTTTATTTTATGTAGAATCAGGAGGCATTGGTGGAGCAGAGCTGGGACTTTCGGGAAACCCTGCGGGCCTCTGGGCCCTTTTAATCTGCCACATTTACAAACTTTGTGCTGATGACGGCATCCTGAAGTGTACCTTGAGAATAATTCTTCACTTTGGGGGCCAAAAGGGCCTGGAAAGGCTCCTCTATTTGAGAGCCATCAAACCACATGAATAGTCAGCACTGCCACAGTTTGCCTCACGCCGTGTGAGCAGATCTTCCGTCCACATATTTTTAAATATAAATAGTTGCCATGATGGTCTTTTTTTCTTCAACATATTGTGACTGAACGTAGTCCCAGTGATTTCTGGTCTTTTTTCCTTCTGGTGGAGATGTCACTTGTGATTTGCTGCTTGCAAGGGGTGGTACGTTTATATATTTATCTGCTACGGCTCGGGAAAGAAATACTAGCATCCGACATGTACGGCACTTGGAAAGAGAAGTCTCTAGTGTAACCAGCAGGAAATATATAAACTCGGCATCGCTATGGTAACAAAAAGGAAATACACAGACAATTTAAACTTGTGTACATTAAAAAAAATGTTGGCTACAAGTCAGTGATTTCTTATGGCTTTTTAAATGATATACCATATGTTGTATGTTTTTATTCCTGTCGGTAGACAACAGGTAGAAAGCATTGATTCCTTCCAGTTTCTAGATATGAAATGTTCAGCTTTAACAGATATATGTGTAAAGGTTTACACAAATGGACCAAACTTATTGTACGTATAAATTCCATTCACTGAGGAGGTTCCTTTACATGAGCTCTTCGGAGCATTAAACAGATCACCCTGGGCAGGTATAAGCAGCTATGTGTTAGTTATGGAAACTTTTACACACGTAACTGTTACTGTGACACAGGTATGTAACACAAAGATTATAACACATCGAACCATAGTATGTATAATACATTAAACATGGCCCCCTTTTCTCCCCAAATACTACCTGGTGGTGCACTAACCATTCATGCACCTGATAATTATTTAATGATTTCCTTGATAGCCTACGGCAAACTTCATGCGTCGAGTGTCAGTGGGGTCTAGTGTCAAATAAATGCAGTAAATCGCTTCCTGCACATCTACGCCCCTCGCGGGACCGCAGTGTATGTACGATATCTGGCTATGATTTTAGTATTTTCTCTGCAAACCCGCAAATGTTTTTAGCACTGATGGCATTAATTGCTATAATTCTGTATTTTTATGCTTCTTCGTTTTCTAGAGCAAAGTGCTCCGAATTTAATTCATCTGGAGAAGGTCGAGATCAGTCAGTTGGACTGAGCCACAATCACTCAAATCCTGATACCTAAATACCAGGTTCCCTGCTTTACATACATCATGTAATGCCATATAATAAGAGTAATATTTACCATTTACATTGATAACTGTTAAGCACTTTAACCCTTTGAGAATTAGGTCTTGGTGCTTCATGTATCTATCATTTGGTATTATATAGAAACCTTGTGGTTCTGTATAATTGCGCAGAAGCAGCCCCATATTCTCTGTGTAGGTAGAGGTTTGGAATTAATACCAATTCCAGGAATCATTTTATGCTTTCGTAAAACTTGCAGTGTGTCTGTTAGGGCGCATCGTGTTCTGGCTGTGAATCTTTGCAAATATTTACTATTTAAGGCTCCAGATTTGTTAGAAATGCTAGCTGATTGTATATTTCTATACATTACAGAGCAGGGCAGCGTTGGGTTGTTATAATAAAGATCCGTTCTGCTTATATCACGTTTGCTGCCTGGACTTTTAGTCTTCTCGCAATTCCAATTGTGTGTTTCTCAAAAGTACTCTTGACCTTCTACAGATGTAATCAGCGTGGAGTTAACCCTTTCAGTGGGGTTTGCAGTACGTCAGCTACAGGGTGCTGCATTGTGTAATTACATAGTGATATTGAATTTGGCGGTAGATAATAGCCATTCAGCCCATCTGGTCTGTCCATTTTCCTGATGTAGAGACTAGGACTTTAATCAGGCCTCGGTCTCGCCTTAGATTGAGGATAGCTTTATGCCCATCCCATGAATGTTTGGATAAGAGCAGAATGTTCTCGCAGCCTCAGGGTGTGCTGACATTCTGAGGAAAGGGTCTGTGCGCATGCGGTTATTTATAAAGAACAATCCGGTGAAACGGTAAATGTGGAGCAATCAGCAGTAACGCTCCATTTCTTGAATGTCTCCCAGTGGGTGCTACTAGGCATAAGATATGGGTCAAGGTGATACCTCTATTGCTTTTTAAGATAACAGGCATGTTGTCTACTTGTTTCCTGTAGGCCGATGGCTAGCGTGATGGTGTGGGATACATCCAAATATTGTGAATGTTGGTTGAGGTAATGGACCAGGCTGTTTGGCCCTGAAACATTAAGGTTGGGCTCCTAACTTTCATTCCATTTCCTGCTTCCTGAAATACATTAAAGCAGACTCCTAAATCCCACAACTCCTAAATTTACCAATTCTGTACAAACCGTTCAAGTACCTAAAATGCTCAAATGGAATCCAAATATCCAAGTCTTTTCTTAGTAGTGCCTGGAGAAGTTGGCCTATCTTCAGGATTTGGTATTTTTTTTACACGTGGATGTTTATCCAATTTTCTGATGACCTGCCTAACTTTCCAAGCATCCTGTTTTATAAGAAAAACAGGGCTTTGCACAACAAGGGCTTGCAATTCCACAAACATCTCCCGATGACAGATCTAGTGGAAATATCCTCTGACAATGTCAAAATGTAAAAAAATAGTGCTTTTTGCATCACTGGAAAATATCTGTTTAATAGAAAAGCATTGGGAAAGGACATGTTCCTTAGTTTGCATGATATGATTCTGAAAACGCCTTATTTTACATGCGGAGTGTTCACCTAAACAGCATAGTAAGGGTTACTGGCTGCAGGAGCTTTAACCCTTTTCACTTTATTTTCCGCTTATCATTGAACGTGAAGTGATACACTTTTGAATTTCAGCCAGTTGTAAATGGTAGTACATTGGTGGGAACTGATTAAAGTCCATTACATGCGTAGCTTATACTGGGGCAGGTGCAGCCAAGAGCCCTAAAAGCACTTTTGGCCCAAACATTTTCCCAACAAACTCACTAACCAGGCCAGTCCATCAGCTACTAGAACGCAGACCAGCAAATTGCCCCAACCAAGTAATGTGGACGTTTTAAAAGCTGTTTTTATCAGTTGCGAACATTTTCAGTTTGGAATTGGGTTTGTTGCTCCAGGTTTGTGTCTAAGTGCTGTAAGAAAGTGGTTTATAAGCGAATGCATGAGAGAGCTGTAGATAACATCGCATGTTTACAGATGACAGGCCATGTGTTTTACTGGGTTCAGCTGAGACCCCCAACTCTGTGTCCCAACTGCTTGAAAAGGAAATGATCTAGTTCTGCTTCTCAAAGCCAGGATCTGATTATACACGGATTAAACTTCAAGAACCAGAAATACTTGAGGATGGGGAGTGACTGGAAATGCGCATTATTGAATTGAAAAGAACAAGCAGAATTCCCGTAACAACAATTCAATAAAAAGTGCTTTAACTAGGATATGTTTAAAGGTGAAAGAAAGATGGCTTCATGCTGAACGAAGCATCATGCAGGGCCAGGTATTTCATCCTTGCTGGAGGTTAATAGTTGACTTATATTTATTACACCGTCCTTTGCCCGTTATGAGGAACAGTGTAGTGAGAGTTAAAACCACAACTTTCCTGGAAGCCCCCCTTTAGTGAATAAACCCCAAGGGACTCACTTGAAGTATTTACTCTATTTCTCAATGGATAGCAAAAGCTTGTGAAACGCATGGATTTGCTCATCCTTGTGACACACAAAGGTCAAAAGCAGACAAAGTAAATGACAGATCAGGAGTAACGCCCCACACCAGATATCAGCAAACCGTTATTTCTCAAGAACCGGATCGAAAGGGGGATTCATTTTCTCTGAGCGACATTCTTTTCTGGGCCATGACTTTACAATCATCAGTTTTGCTTGAGTTTCGCAACATAAAATGTGATCTATTTGTCAATTAGAGTACAGGTGTGTGGGGGGGGCAGTGTGTCACACATTTTGTCTGAATACCGAGAGAGAGAGAATGTTTGCAAATGGAGCCATGAATTAATTAAGAGGTATATTATGTGCAACAAAGAATATTAAGTATCACGTTCACCATGATGATTTATTTCTGTGCTAGAATGTCTATGTACTGTACTTTAAATCGCCAGTAAATGATTGAGTTCCAGTAACGAGGACTTTTCAAGCCTAAACCACCAGATTTCTTGTTTTGCTTACGGTGTTTTATTTCTTTTTCGTGAATACTATATTTATAAAGACCAGGTGAAAGGACAAAGTTAATATAACAATGACCTTAAGTATATTTTTATTTTGTGTCTGTGCTGTTACAATGTGTATATTAATATGGACATAGAATGGAAGGAAAATAGCGATGATGAAATTAGTTAATAAAAGAGACAAAACATGCTCACTGCTCCTTGTTTTTGTAGCGCTGTAAATTTATGATCTTTTGCTGAATGTCCCAATTGCAATCAGTGTTAGCTAATAAGAGAGAGAAATCCAAAAACTATTCTGTTGTCAGGAAGAGAGCATGATAAATGATACAATTTCATAACATGGTGAGCCAAGAAACATGGTAAACCGCAGCCTGGATGAAATCTGCAGATAACCGCCATCGGCCATAATCCTCCTTCCTAGGTGCAAGCCCACCCCACCATAACGTTCCTCAACTATTCCAGATTGAATAAATAAGTACTGTGAGTACCCTACCCTAAGTTCCCCTACCTTCTCCTTCTCTTTGTGGTGACCACATAGTCCTGATAGACTCCCGGGCAACATATGACATCATCTCTCAGCACAGTTCCAGTGAGTGGAAGTGGCTGCGGACAGTACAAGAGCTGGCACGTTGGAAATGCGGATCCAGGACACTACTGGCACCAGTACCATGAATGATTGGCCTCTGCCCACGGGACACAGACAGCCAAATGCAGAAAGTGAACATTGCAAATGTAACCAACTTTGATTGATTGAATTACTGTAGATAACAATTCCGCCAACTATGCCCAAACTATGGTTTGAGTAATTTTCTGAGTATTATTATTATCACCAACAATTAATAGCAAACCATACTTAACATTCAAGGGGTATGACAGAACTAGAACTGACAAAGAGGAAACCACACATTTAGTAACGAGGGTCCTCCTTTAATATGTGACTTCATCTCAGAAGCCTTTCTACCCCAGGAGCCTGTGTATACACTCGAATAGGCATTTGTGCAACCGCTGCTTAATGCAACACATACACTGTGATATGCACTCAATGCACCAGCGTAGTGTATTCTATACATAAGCTGCATAATCAACTCTCTATCAGGCTGAATTCAATCAAAATCAAAGACGTGACTAGTAAAATATCCTTCAAGATTATTTATTAATGTAACATACACTGAGTTTGTGGCTTTTCGTGGAATATCTGTCCATCGAGTTTGCCGAATAATGAGTTTTTGTTACAAACGCTCATCTGGTGGCCAAGAAAACTGCAATAGGCTGAATGTATTTATTCATCAGACGCCAAGAGCTGGAAGTTTGGAGTAGTCTGTGAGGAGTTAAATAAAAACCCTCAGACTAGTCTGAAATAAATGATATCTATTCAGGTGGTACGCTGGCTAATGACATATATATTGCATGTTGATTCCTTTAAAGTTTTGTGTTGCCCCCCTTCCAAAATCATGGAGGAATCCCCCCTTATGCATTTCTCTGCCTCCCAGCTATGTGCCACACAGAAGATGCGTTTGGCCAAACATCCCCTGACATGATATACTTACTACTAGTCAGCGTCAGCGCTCCTGGGCCGGATACAGTGAGATCGGGACCCTGTACACATCTGTGAAAAGCGCTCCCATTGATTTCTAAGCCAATGGGTGATGCAAACATTGAACCCTTGAGGGGGAAGCCGGCTGCAGCTCTCTCACCCAAAGCAAGACCTCAAGGTCAAAGGTCAAAAAAAAACATGCTATTTTTCAATAAAAAAATCCGCTTTGTAACAAGTTTCTTGTGTGCTTTACTAGTCAACCATTGTTGCACAGTCATCACTTTAATGAACAGGGATGCTCCTGACCCTATGGTAACGCGTCCAAATCACCAAAAACCTTCCATCATGTTGGTATGGTAAACTGCAACACTTCAGAGTCCGCTTTACTCACATTCACCTTTGAGTATACACTACAATTGCAGGGAGCACGGGGAAGCTGCGTTTAGTTAGGACTGGCAACGCCGGCGGTGTTCATAGGTGAAAGCTCTTTTGGCCTGAACATCAGGCGACCACAGACAGCATAATTAGACTGTGTAGTCTACGTGCCTCACCATCAAATCAGACGTTTTAAATATCGCAGTCTCTGCTGTATATTCATAAGGCTTCCCAGGTGTAAAAACATCAGTGACAGGGCAAGAAAAAAGTTCCCAGGCCTGATAATATTAAGTGGAAAATTCCAAACGGCATTCTGAACAAAGTTTAAAAGTGAACATCGATTTCTACAAGTTTCTTTTGGGGGCTGGCTTAATTTACATAAATAAGAAGCTATAAAAGTGCTGTTATTACATTTTAATAAGCGACTTAAAACAGCTTGCAGAAACGGGTTAAAAGCTACAGAAGCATGGAAGGCGGAGGTTGGAACAGATCTGCAGGTGTTCGGAGTGAAGCATTAATAGCGTTGGTTGGTTTATGGCCAAAGTAAGCAAAAGCTTTCAGGGCCAAACAGTTTACTCTGAGGTTAGGAAGCATGTAATGAAAGAAATCAGTATTTGGAAGACAAAATCCTGCAGCGTATATAATACAAACAGGAACTACTTCGTCTCCACTACCTCTGGAATCCTATTTATGTCCATTTAACTCGTGTTATTTTTATAACATTTTATTTTTTATGTTTATCTACTAAAGAAACCCAGAAAACTTTTAATACCAAATAGACAAAATGTGCGTCATTCCAACTGACCACATTACAGACGTTAAATGAGCAAAGTTTACTCATATCCTAGATTTTCAGGGGACACTGTAAGATGGTTTTAATGAGACGTAACGAAACAGATAAATACTGTATGAAGAATATAACCTATATATTTGTTAAGATCGAAATTCTCTAAGATGGGACCGTGATGGGTGCATTAGATGGGACAGTAAACTCAACTTGATAAAGACCTCATCATGAGGTCAAAACGTTGTTGTCCTTCTCCTTCAATAAATCTGCCTGATGGAACCCTTGAGTGCCTAGAGCCTTTTTCTATTTTGATTTACTGGGGAGCTGGCCCTTCCTGGCACAGCTAAGCACCTGAGTTCCTGTGGGGAGTGTGTGCAGATTCCCGATTCTGGTGACTTAGTAAACTCCAATAGTCATGATAGGATCACTATCTCCAGAAAGTCTAACAGAGTCAGTCTTGCTTTTTTTAATGTTTCAAGTAAAGGAAAATATCAGTGTTATATACAGAGGGAAGGCAGTGAACATACTTAACACTATTCATTGTGAAGGTCCACCACTGGCAAGTTTCTCCTGCTGGAAAAGCTGAGGTGACCTAGTATAACGCATAATTGAATGTGTAAGGAGACTGAAGAAATTTGGCTGATTTAACTATCCATTATACGGGGCCAACAGGGCTCTTCTTGTAGCAGAAGCTTAGTGGTGTTGAACCTTCATAATGTATAGAGAAGTCAAGAAGCCTCACGAATAACTTAAATGTTAATGCAATCCATGGAAGAGTAAACATTAGTTTAGAGTCACCTTCTCCATACAAAAAAATGGGATGAAGCATAGATTATATATAATCAGATATAAATCACTGCGATCCCACATTCATGAAATCAGAATCTGCTAAAAAAATAAATATGGAATGAATTACACCACCAATTCAGAGCAGTGGTTAGTAGGATATTGTATTGAGTTTTAGCATTTCTTCTGGAGTACACACGTTCACCTTAATGATATTAAAGACTAACAACATTTTATTTGGAACTCAGTCTTTTGACCCCATCACAGTGGTTCATCCTTTATTTTGTACTGTGTTATACAGTAATCCACATTTCAGTTAGATTTTACGAACAACATGGAAATGGCTATCATCACAAGACTGTGAAATCTGGGAGTTACCCTCCTGGCTTTGGACCAGTTCACGGACAGGGGCACCAGAATGCATCAAACCAAGAACAAAGATGTTCCATTACATTCCAAAGCCCAAAATTGTACGCATGAGCACAAGATAACACAATAAAGGATTCCAATATTTCTGTAGAGACTCTTTAAATAAATTATATAATTTCCTGTATATTTCACATGTAGTGGAGATTGGAAGAGAAACACACCGCAGTTCGGGAGTGAAGATCACAACCGCTCCTTACTACATAGGCGTTTCTAGTTTCACTGAGGTCTTTCTTGGGATTTTCTTAATTGCCGGTTTAATTGGATGGAATGTCTTTCCTGCTAGAAATTTCCTCTCATACAATGAGGTTTTAAAGTAGGCCAAAGGAATACGGACTCCCGCAGCTGCCAAATACCAAAAGCTCCATGAGGACATAAATGTGAGCTGCTGTGGCTACATTTGGGAATCAGTCACCAGTGGATCTGTCGGTGAACACCAGTAAGCTGTCCATGGAGAAGCAGCACCACCAGGCTGCACAAAGCTGCTATCGCAGATAATAGTCTATGACAGCGGAGAACGCTGCAAAGCCGCCACATCCGAGGGCTCCAGCTTTCACACCAGCTACAAAAGAACAGCAAAATATGTTACACATAAAAACACCACATGCTAAAAATAAATATATACGATGCTTTAAAATTAACAGCTGATAGGGAATATGAGCAATCTGGGTGGCTAAACGGAGGCTGTAAAATTCTAGATAATCTGTGATGGGGTATACAGGCTTCACTTACACATCATCCTTCCCTCAGACAGGTAAGTAGATGACAGGAGCGCAAGGATGGAAGTTCCTACTACTAAATGTATATTTAATTCCAATGAACACTCAAAGATTTATTTATTTATTTTTTGGAATCCCTCAATGAGCCCAAGCAGAAATTGTGGGACCCCATCTGCACTGTTTAAGCAGGCTGCACACGGGCCTGTAACACTACAGACTGATTACAACCATGCGGTTCCTCTGTTCCCCTACAATCACAATATTAAAAGCAAGACACCGATTTTAAATGATATAGTAGTTCCTACATATACCAGATCTGAGAACAGGCATGAGAAATGTAAATAAAGATTTACCAACCTCTAAACCCAATGGCTCCCCCTGTTATACATCCACTGATCACACTGTTTTTCCAGTCTGACTTTCCCCGATACTAAGGAAAAAGAATAAATTAAATACAAAAGATAAAGGAATGAGGTATTCTGTACACCAGACCTAAATTATCTGAAAGCAGCCTAACTCATGTTAAGCAGGGAGAAATGTATATTAAATGCCTGGTTCAGATGCAACATAAGTTAGATGAGAAGCCTGATTTCTACATGAATTTACCACGAGAAGGTGAAGCGTATTTGGCTTGAACATTAGAAGACAGGATAAACCTTTACAATGAATGAAGCTGATCCTATTTACTGCATTCATGCACTATGGATTCTAGGAGGTGATTAGCTTTTAAAACGCAAGGAATCAATGTTTTTATTATTGTTATTTTTAAAGTAAGTGTCTGGAAAATGTATCTATAGAAAAAAGTTATAGGAAAAAAGTTTGCAAGTTATAGGGTGGTAAGTACAAGTAGAGTATTTCTATCTCATAAGGGTGTAAAATGTCCCCTTACATTCTACAATATTTTTTCATATTTTTGTACATCGAGGCAACTATTCTTATTTTTTTTTTTATTGGACAGACCCTCTTGGAACCTTTATACTCTCATTGATTCAAGGTTCCACCTAGGTAACGGCATGCTACAGAGAGTGATCACACGGCGCTCTTGTTTTTTTCTTTGGTGTTGCCGATTAGGTAGATATCGAGGCATTTCAGCAAAGTGGTCGTTGATAAGCTCTTTCCAGCGACAAAGCGCCTTTCAATAAGCTATTACAACACTTTGGCAAACTTTAAAGAGCCAGTTTAAATTTCTATGGCAAAAGCATATAAATGCCATACAAGGCCATATGGCAAGAAAAAGCTGAAAAAGCTGTTTGTTTGAAAGGTATTTAACAGCACTAGGATAGACGTTACTTATGTTGTGTATAGTTAAGTAATTACATTAAGCAGAGTAGGTAGAACAATGCCTTTCATCCATTATTAAGGTACAAATTAAAATTATTTATTGAGTTAAAAAGAAGGACATAGCAAGTCTAGTAAAGATATTTTCCTGTGATGTCACAAACATTCTTACCGATTCCACCAGACACTCGGTGCAGGAGAACATGGCACCCACAATAGCAAAGTTTTTGGCATAAGACATTCCTCTCTGACCCATGTCTTTTAGAACTTCTTTAGCAGTTGGAGTGCGGTAAGGATCTTTTGGATCAAAACCAACATTGGTATCAATACCAGCAGTAAACACCCCAAAAGCTCCCCCAAGGACAAAACCTGGAAGACAAAAAGTAGCGTTTAGAACATTCCACGCTTAACACTCAGAGCAGCACATGTCCATGCCCCAACGCTCTAACACAAAAAAGATCAAAGGATCGTTCAATCCCAAATTGGATTTAAGCCTTATTTCTTTTACACATTTATAAGGGTACACATTTTGTACCACAACTAATTTCATCTAACACAATTACCTATAGCGCGTGCTTTTTATTTTCCAATCAATCTAATTCTTGTTGACATGTTTACTTCCAAACTAAGGGTACATTTTCACCTCATGGAAGCACTAAACTATGGCAACTAGTGTCGGAACTGGCATATATAGTCAATTTCCTGTTCCTTCTTCTCATCCTTACAAACACTGCCTGAACCAATCAACATACTAGTTCAAATCAATTAAATTACGTAGGCTAAAAGCTGACCCTGAAAAAATCAATTAAATAACCAATTAAAATAAATTCAATAAAGCAATTTAAAATTAAAAATTCAAATAGTTTTTAAGTTTGTGGTCACTTCTTTGTTTATGAAAGAAAAGCACATTTTGTCCATTAAAATAATTATGTTGGGCCCAATAAAAAGGATAAAAGAATAAAGACACCATCTTATCTTGGACCAAGACGTCTATATCCATTTTGCTTATTAACCCCTTAAGGACTAGGCTGGTTTTTGTACCCTTTGTGACCGCATTTTTGCAGTGCTTGTGTTGCGCTGCAATTTTCTTCCCTCTCATTAAGTCTACCCACCCAAGTTATATTTTTTCCCCAGAACAAGAGGGGCTTTCTTTAGATACCATTATTTTTACAATATTGTTCAATTTACTATATAAAAAATATAGTGAAAAACTGAAAAAAAAGCACCTTTTATGAACATTTATTCATCTACAAAAGCTAATGATTCTACTATGTGTCCTGAGTTTTGTAATACCCCATGTTTTTCTTTGTTTTTGTTACAGGGCAATAAGTACCGTAATGCTATTTCAAAACCATTTTGTTTTCCAAATCTGGTCCCCATGCCCTATTTGGGACGTATTTGAACCTGCCATTTCAAACAATACATTTTTTTTAAACTAGACACCCCATGGGTATTTCAACTCTTTCCATGCCAGGGTTTTTGGGAAAAACAGCACTTATTTTATATATCATTGGACTTTAACTTTTTGTTGGAACTGGGTGGTTCCCCTGATGGTGACATCACTGCATACTTATTGTCAAAAGTTTTTATTTAACTATTTAATTTTTACACAAATTCTTTTTTATATTTTACTAATTAAATTGTGATGTGAAAGCTGGGCTTCATTGACTTGCATGGTGGAATGCAGTACTTGTATTCAACCATAGTGAGCTCAGAGTTCTCAGGAAGGTCTGAAGAGACCCTCTTGGAAACGTATTTTTTTTTTTAATGAGTGCCGCCATCTTGCTAGAGGCAAAAATCTCTCGTAATGATGCTTGTGACTGCTCTCCGGTGCGGTCACAGGGTGTCCTGGGGTGAGTTTTCAGTGTTGCTGAATGTCCCGATAGAATACACCCTTTAGTAATTGTCCCAAGGTTGTAAGGAATACGTATGTAATATATATATATATATATATATATATATATATATAGCAAAAGTCTCCATAACCATATTTTTTCATGCTTCGCATAATACTACCCATGATCCTCTGTGATTCATGAAGCTCGTTCAAGTGACGTAATGTAATTACGTGAATAAAGACGCTGGAAATTAAGTCAAATGTCTTCACGCAAGTCACACATAGTGACTTATTAGCAACTCGTACCGGCCCTTAGAAGCCCAGATAGAAAAGAGAACACAGCTATAGAGCACTGGATTCACTGCAGGCAAATCACGTGGGGGGCAACAGGGACACCCATCCAAAACTGTACGTAGGTTTTCCTGCTCTTCTGCACTTTGCTGTGTAACCCACCTCCAGGAACAGGTGACTGCTGCCCCGACTGCCTACACGCAACCACGCTGGCAGCTACAATGGCTAGGGATGGTGGGAGTAGAAACCCAAAATGTGTGCAGAGATTAGGTTGTTTAACACTGACAGACTTTAATACTCACCGCCCACACAGGCAAGGGCAGCCTTGAACCCACAGCTCTCCATCACACGCTCCATCATCTTCTGCTCATCGGGTTTTATAGGGGTCGGGATCCCCCCCAGACTTCCAGGAATCATTTCTTTAGGTCTCCTCTTATCCCCGACTAGGTGCTCTAGAATCAGGCTGTACTGTAAGGTCCCATCACCGGGGGCCGGTGGGGTATTCAGAGCCCCTGGATTAAGGACAGAGCTTCCACCGGGCGCCGCCATGACAGTCACGTGAAAGGACAATGTCTGCACTTTCCACACAGAGAAAGAACGACCATAATTATAAGAGGAAGGCAATTCAAAGCAAAAACACGCAGTTAATTTATTCTGCAGTTATTATACACTAAGATACGATGTTAAGTTAATTTAACTGCAACCATAAAAAAAAAACATTTATGAGACGCAGATTCGACACTTCTAAAGGACAGAACGCGCCGCATGAAAGGAGGTGAAGGAGTCTACGGAGTGGCGCATGTTACAAAGTGCCGAGTATGTCTCCTGCTGCCTAGTCTTACAAGTTATCAGCTGCGGTTTTGGAGGGCTACAAATACATCACATTTATAATTTTATCACATGCTGGACGTGGACCATATTTGACTGAATGCCTCTAGTAAAGCCACGCCATGAAGTAACTTGCCCCCTAGACCTGCCTCCAGCTGCCCCCTCAAAAACAAAACGCCGATTTCAGGTTTACAATAAGGGAATTCCGGTGCGATCGGCCCGCTGAATCTACAGTAACGTCCCTTTGGTTGCCATAGTGATTATAATTTCTGATACTTTTTTGCTTCTGTGAATAATTTAACCTATATAAAATATTTTTTTGAATATTAATGTTGTGATATAACTATGAAAGTGCTAACCGTGTTTGGTTTCAGGGGGCAATTTTGCCCATGGAGTACCAGAAGAATGTAATTGGGTACAAATGGTATATTTCCAATCCAGCTCACAGGCCGGGTTATGTCTACTCCGCACACAGGGTCAGAGTAACCCACAGGGCCAGGGGCGAGAATCTGTTAAGCCCCCCACCCCCAAAAAAAAACCCCACGATTTTTACACAACAATTTTTTTTCAACAAATTACATATTGAATCACATCTGTCAACCCACTCTGGCATATAGGAGGTTAAAATGCATATCATGGGACAGAGTGGCATATAGGGGGTATAAGGCATTTCTGGAGGCAGAGTGGCATAGAGGGGGTTAAAAGGACTATCATGGGGCACTCTGCCCCCAGAAAAGCCTTATACCCCCCCATATAATCCCCCCCCCGATTTACCACTGCTTCTGACCCCCTGGTGTCTGGTGGGGGCAGCAGGTGAAGGCCGGCGTGTGTATTTGTGTATATGTATGTGTAAATGGTTATACATGTGTGTATGTATGTGTAAATGGTTATATTTATATATGTATGTGTAAATGGTTATATGTAATGTATGTATATGTATGTTTAAATGGTTATACATGTGTGTATGTGTGTATATGTACGTGTAAATGGTTATATATAATGTGTGTATATGTACGTGTAAATGGTTATATATAATGTGTGTATATGTACGTGTAAATGATTATATATAATGTGTGTATATGTACGTGTAAATGGTTATATATAATGTGTGTATATGTACGTGTAAATGGTTATATATAATGTGTGTATATGTACGTGTAAATGATTATATATAATGTGTGTATATGTACGTGTAAATGGTTATATATAATGTGTGTATATGTACGTGTAAATGGTTATATATAATGTGTGTATATGTACGTGTAAATGATTATATATAATGTGTGTATATGTACGTGTAAATGGTTATATATAATGTGTGTATATGTATGTGTAAAGCTCAAGAGCCCAGAGCTCCTTAATCTGGCATTGTCTACAACAGGAAAACATGCAGGCCCTTTCATGTTGTATAAAAACATTGCGTTTGACAACAGAAGACTCAGTCTCTACATCAGGAAAATGGGCTGACAAGATGGGCTGAATGAGACCTTAATCAGTCCTTGGTCTGTTGTCTCAGATTCATGATAGCTGTATGCCTTTCCCATACATGATTAACTTCTGGCTGTTCCACATATCTACTACCCTCTCAGTCCCATAAAACTCACTTACGTTATAAATCTATAGTTTTAGACTGTCAACTCAAATATAGGACGTTCGTGAAATAACTTTAATGATGTGACAGAATAGATGGGGGGAGGTTGAAGGCATTATTATCTATGATAGGAGATAAAACCCTCGTGGGTGCACTTTACATTCTGTGATATACATCCTGACCTCAATATACATTTTCTAATTATCTTCCCCATTTGTGTTTTAGAATAAATGTGTAAGGCATTTTCTTCTTTAATGATCGCAGTTTCCATGGATAATAGTATGATATTTAGTACATTGCAGTGTGATAAAGCGTTTATTGGTTGGGGATAAATAAACTATCCAATTATGTATTTAGTGTACGTATCTTCTGTGCTTTACTAGTCTGACAATGTAATAGGACTGCAGGCGTCTATATGGGCACCTACACACCGACTCCCATCCCTTCCTTATCGAGAGAACGAGCTATAACCGAAGAAAAACTGCATCGTCGCTCTGCAAGGACATGTGGGGGCGCAGGTCGTTACCATGGCAAAAACTACAGCCCCCAAAACTGTCTTCTTCACCGCTCCGCACGGGGTTATGGGAAATGTAGTTTGCATGGCTCAAATAAACCCTCTGCTTAAAGGGTGTGGGACTTCATTTCCCAGTACGCTTAGCGCTTCTGTGCGGAGGCGATGAAGGGGCGGAGATTTATTCTTAACGTTTGTCGCCCTCTAGCCGCCTTTAGTGATTATTGCACCAAGGTACCTGTCATCCGCAGGAGAGGGATCGGTGCTCTCTGAGACTGAGGTAGGAGAAAACAATTAGTGGGGCCGCTGGAAAGAGACTGCACATTAACTGCAGCTACTGCTGGATTTTAGGGAAAAAAAGGACAATATATTCAAAAAATATAACGCCTTCACTGATTTCCATTAATGGGGTATACATTGTCTCATTGATCAAATAGTATGGGTACGGATGTATGTATCATTAACTCAAGGGTTAATGAAATGGCTTTCTGCGTCTTACGGAGCTCTTGTAGAATGCTGTATTTCCTGTGTTTCCTACTGTCCTGTGCTGCCTCTGCAGTGCATTGCACCCCAGCCGGCTAACCAGAGGTTAAACGTGTTGGATCTCTGCCTTCAGTTAAAGGAAAATATTGCAAAAGGGACTGTATGCAAATAAATGCATCCTTAACCCCATCAGTGCCAGGGCGATTGGCAATGTGTTTTACTCTACTCTGGGACTAATAGGGTTATTTTCTCTACCCCCTTCCAATAACTACACGCTCATAACATATTATGCAATTTGGTGTCTAATTGAGCATGTTACATTTTAATAGTAATGCGGCTGTCTCTAATAATTTTAGACTAACCTTAAAATGAAACCGGAAGGCTCAATAAATCTTTTAGAACACAGGAATGAGGTAAATCGGGAGAATACAATAATTAGAACATGTGCTTTGGGTTATCACAGTCTTCAGCGTGTATTTCAGGGATTCTATACTGCATCCAGGGGGTCCAGAACATTCAGATTGTAGGATTTTGTTGTTGTATTGAGTACCTCCGTCAGGGTGTAACATAAAGCTCCTGTGGTATAGGGGGGGGTCCCTGTGGCCCTTCCAAACCACCGCCATCATTTGACTTTTATAACCAATAATTAGGATACATGCGCAGCATTGATGCCGTTAACAAACCGCTGGCATTTTTTTCCCAGCATGCAGAATTGTCTACCATATATTTTACATAAAATGTTACACGTAACAAGAGTTAAAAACACATATGTGGAGCAACATGATCTGACGTCTTCCGTCTTCCTGGCAGGCTAAAGACATAGGCAAAGGTCGTCCCCAGTATTAAGTGTTCTTCCACAAATCCCCCTAATTTCACCAGTCTATTTAGCGCATGTAAAAAAATAGAGAAATCCTGAAACTTCTAAAACTAGGGTCGGAAGCTTATGGAAGTTTTACTTTACTGAGAGGGTGGTAGACAAGTGGAACAGCTTCCCAGCAGCAGTTTTTATACAGGGAGGGAATTTATACATGGGAAGACAAAACCAAAGACTAATTAAGGTTCTTTGCATCAAGAGAAGTGGGCAACCTGAATTGTTATCTTCCCCAAATTCCATGTTTCTATCTGGAAATCATTTCAAAAAAATATTTATTATAAGAATATTCCATTTATCAGTGAAGTATAGATCCGCTACTTTAATGAAAGTATCCGCTAGAGGTCATTGAACTATATACTGTACCGGGAAGTCCCTTTTACTGGAATATATTCTAAAGAAAATTTCCACATTACTGACCAGAATGCTAAATTCTCCTTTAATGTTCTACCTGGCATTATTAATGGACATTAATGGAGTTTCCATTAACCCTTTTTTCAGCTCACAGGAATTTGTAGGTTTGCTGTTATAGAATCCCTCTCGTTTTCCAAAAATATTTAAAGCTATGGAAGTTCCTGCTTTTTCCTGATAAGCATAAAGGGCATAATCATGGCTAAGCATGTTTCCAGGGATAAAAATAACAAACGCCTGGTGATGAATGGGTTAAGATAATCTCCTTTTTTTCCAAATTCTAAGGACAGTAAGAGACGGATAGTGCCCTGGTCGCATATGAAGAAACAGAGGGTTGGGATGATATGATGTCGTTTGTGGATAGGTTGACAAATGAGGGTTCCTTAATGGTATCAGTATTATTTATTGTTTTATATGGCGCCGTCATATTCCGCAGAGCTGTACAATGGGATATAATGGCAGCATGTACAAAATACTCCAGATTATTCCAGATTATTATATCATTGCAGTTTTCGTAGGAATAATTGGCCTCTTTTAAGCATAGAATTTGACAGCAGTATTCCGCACATGTAGTCTCCCCATAAACAGGACAGCAACCCTGCAATACACATTTCCATAAGCATCCATGGTCACATTACATATAAGCTAATGTTTAATTACCCACGTTTGGTATAAACTAGTTAGACTGTTCCTGCTATTTCTCCCCCAAACCTCTTTGCTACAAATAGGAACGTTTGAAACAGAACCAGACATTGCCAAAGGGCCGCTACTTTGGTAAGTCATTTTTACTGTTTATGATGCATTCTATTTTTATTAGATTTCTTGCTGAATGTTGCAAATTTTTGACCTTTTCTATGGTCAAAATTTCCAGCTATTTTTGTATTTACGCCAATTAGGTGGTAGATTTCCTCTACCAGGATAAAATATTCACAGGACTTTAGTGCATCTAGATATATATAATTAGCTATGTGATATGACCAAGACATTAATCGAACATCTCAGTTATTTTAATTCGTGTGTGTTTTATTGTAAAATATTAAGAATGTTGAATATTCATCTTTCAAAAAATGTAATTGGTGTAAAGTTATATTGAACGATTATTGAAGCCACAGCTTCACCGCATTATCCGGATGTAGTGGCATGGAGCAGATTTCCTGTAAGATAATGCAGTCAAGTGCCCAGGGGTACGTAAGTGTGCTCATCAAACCGCTGGCCCTTCCAGTTAAGATGGACACAGCCACCACTAATGATACATTGGGTATGTATAGGCGATGATACACCGGGTATGTGTACCGCTCTCTGTGCGTAGGATTGCACTATTAGCACAGGAAGGACGAGGGCGCCAAAGATTCATTATTCCGGTACGAGAGAGACACGCGTGACATGGAATAGCATAACACAGGTGAAGCAGAGACAGAATCTGAGTAACATTTTGCATCATTTCATTTTGTGCCTTTGTATACACCGGTCAAAGGTGGCTGTACTCCATATTTGAATTTGATGATAAGAACCCATCTAGTCTGTCCATTTTTCCTGATGTAAAATGCAGACCTTAATCAGTCGTTGGTCTCATCTTCAATTTAGGATAGCTTATGCCCCCCCATGCATGTTTCAATCCCCTCGCTGTATTACCCTCCAGCACTATTCCACTATTCACTATTCACTTGTCTGCCACCTTACATTCCGTCTAAACCTCTGACCCTCCAGTTTTAGATTACATCCTCTAATTCTAACAATCCTCCTCCTTTGAAATAAACTTCCCTCCTGTACTTCCCTCTCTCTTCTTCCTTCCAACCTTCCTCGGTTCCTCTTGACAATTGTTATCCTGCAAACCATTTACTGTTTCACACATATTACACATATACTTTTCTTTATACTAACCATTGTATCAATGCTACCTTCTGGAAATAGATAATGCCATATTGGTCCATATAACATAAGGATGAGGTTGTAAGGTTGAAATCAAATAGAATATGGGTTACAACTTTAATTTATATGACTTAAAAGACCCATACAAGGGGTGAAATAAACTCAAACTAAAAATAGTAATATTAGTAATAATATATATGTATATAATATATGCACTTGCACTTTATCGGTAACACAATATAAACTAATAGTCCTAATCTGGGCCCTGTAAATTTAAATGGTTAACTACCCCGTCCCAATGCGTCCTATACCCCACTGAGCAATAGAGGAATACGCATATTATATCTAAGGGTCTCACAATCAACAGATCACATTGTAATAGAGCTGCGAGGGGAATGGACTGACCAACCGGACCAGCCAAGAACTACAAAATTCCCTGCATGCGTTTCACTGGCGTACAAGCCGGCTTTCTCAGGGGGATTAAACGTTCAGCGGGATGTAGGACGCATGGAAAGGGGTAGTTAACCCTTTAGATTTACAGGGGCCAGACTAGGACTATTGTTTTATATTGTTTTAGCACTTTAGCAAGTGCACATATTATTACTATTTTTACTCATACACTATTTTTAATTTGAGTTAATTTTATCCATTCTATGGGTGGTTTTAGCCATATGCATTATATTTTAACCAGTTAGGGTTACTATTCTATTTGAGTTTTTATCTGTAGGGATACTCACTTGTTAGACTGAATAGGACATACTAAGACAAATTTTTTCAGATAGATGATCTTTTCAGCTTCCCAGTAGTACTATACCTTTTGAGGGTCCAAGTGATTCTTTATGACATTGCTAATGAAGTCTGCACACCATAAACGTTCATTAGTCAGAGTGTCTGACTGGGTGATTAAGACTGTGTCGTTCTATTGTTTACCACAGGCGATATGATAGGAAGTCAGGGTGTTTGTTTTATGGACTAGGCCAAGATAATAGAGCTCGAACACACACAGACGGGTAATACACATCTGCATAAAACATCATATTATGTAATAACTAAAACTGCTTTAAACAAGAAACCAGCACAATACTTTTGATCTATTTTTAATATGATATATATATATATCTCCTTTTATGTTTATGCTTTTATTTATCCTTTAAGACAGAAGTAAAAGCACTGCATGTGCAAAGTCCTGGAGGAAATCTAATCTGTATTCAAACTCTGCTGAATGCGGTGACAATAATACGTTGCATTTACAGATTTACATAAACCTGCGCTTGCAGGCTGTGAAATTGCAGTGGGGGGAATTGTAGCCGCATGATCCAGAACAAGACAGAAAAGGGAGCAATTTGAACTGGAGAACAGTCCTCCCACTCCTTTCCATAATAACACTTCTTTTGTAGTTAAAAATTCTAAAAAGCCATTTTGGTTACAGGGATTTATATTTGCAGTAAATTGTAGCATCCTTTATGGGATTAATATGAGAATTCTTCACAGATTAAATTGTACCTGCGTTGAGTTAAATTTACTTACGTTCTAATTTCTCCCCTTTTTATTGTAAATCACAGGAGAGTATAATTATTTAGTGATGTAGGGAGAAACACAATGGAAGATCATAAATGCTTTTCTAATGAGTAAAGCAGGTGTTTGTAGAAGAGTTGCAGTTGATTAGAATGAGCCAACCCCACGGAGCTTCACTTCTTGGCTTGGGCCTGTATACTGCAAGCTTAAATCAGTGAGATTTACTGGGCTTGGTCCTGTATAATGCATAATTCAACATGTATGGAGAATTTAAACAGATCTCACTGATGTACGTATACATCATACAGGCCCAGCCAAGCTGTTCTTGCAGCAGCAACTCACTGTGATTGTACCTTCATAATGTATAGTGAAGTCAAGGAGTTGAAACATAACTATCTCTAGTTGTAGTGAATAAACCAAAGGAAACTGCACCTCTCCTACAACCCACTTTGAATAAACCTCTTATAAGGGACTTGCACAAAATTTCTTCTCCTCTCACCATATTCATTTTAAATTGGATTGACCAATACAGGTGTGTGTTTCGCGGTGTATTTAAAAAAAACGTGATTTATATATTTTACAATTATATAAAACAACATTGGTTATTAGCAAAACGAAGATGAGCCGACTGCCATAGTCTCAATACTCACATACTGTAAACCACTACCTGCCTTATGCTCAGGGCATCTCATAATCACAACACTTAATGTGTACTTTAATGTACAGTAAGATCCCAAGACAAGTTCGTGGAGATCCATCTTCATTATTCTATACTAAAGAGCGCAGCTTTCAGGACAACCTCTCCCCATTCCTCCATTCGGGGGTGAGTGTGTGCCCTAAAGCTCCTACCTTTTGCAGAAGTGCACTGGGAGGCCTTGTTTGCTCAGAAGTGGCTGAAGAAAGAAGACATCACTAGAAGTGGATGAGCAGAGCTGCAGAAAAAGAGACAGGAAAAACCAGCAAGCACCAACTTCACCCGCTTGGGCTGCGCTCCTGGCCCCATGCTCCTCTGTCATTCAGAGTGCCTGGGCACGGTGAATATCTAAATTACCTGTGGATCATTTTAGCTGTTAGTTTCGAAAATATTTGGTGCTGATTTAGATGTTTACTGTACATATCCTATTATACAAAAAATAAAGTCTTGATAAGAAAAGAACTGAAGGGGGTGAAAGGGGAATTAAGATGATGGCTGTGCTGTTGTGTTACTATTTGTGTGATTTTTGTGTCGATGGGATGCAGACGTAAGACTGCTGATGGCTCAGTACAGCATTCCAGCACAGGCCACATCTGAAAGCAATTTCCCTCCGAGCTCAGACAGAAACAAAAGTTTATGACAGGTTTCCTTTTTCAGGAGGAGCACACAGCATTCTGTGAAATATTTTGTAGCAAACTATTCAAAATTATGTTAGCCAGGCAAATATATATATATATATATATATATATATATATATATATATATATATAACAATACATTGTACAGTTCTTCATACTAAATAAACCTGTATATTCTATAGTGTTGATGTTTACAATTTAAAAAAAAATATATATATTTATTTCTATAAATAGTACTTAACGCAGACTTTTAAAGGAGGCATGGCACACACGGAAACTATGAAGCACTATGCCACCTCTGCACAGCCCTCCATAGTGTTAATGGGCCGCTTGGGAAGATCAGGTATCTCCCAATTGAGTGGTGGTGTGGCCTGTGATATTGCAGAGGGGCGGCCACCTTCCTGGACTTGCTGCTGTAGGCCTAGCCCAAAATTCTTAAAATAGGGCCAGTCTGGCGTGGACCGACACACTCACAGAGACAGGAGCGCAGTAGGAGCATGCATCGTGCTGCTAGGAAGGAAAGTGTGATACGTGTGAGGGGTTGAGGTGTGATGGGATTGATGATAAAGTGATGATACTCTTGTTTGAGTGTGTATGCATGTGTAAGTTTGTGAGTGTGCAAGAGTGTCTTTCTTTTATGGTAAGTGTGTGTGTTCTAGAGCAGAAGGTGCTAGGCCTCCCTATCTGCAGAGACGTTCTAACCCACTTCTTGCCTCCTAGACACATTTTTTTCATATCACAGCCAAGAGTCGTTCATTGTGTCATGGCTGTTGCTGCATGGACACACTGTGTTACATACACACTATACTTAGGATGTAGTTACATGCTTTCTAGTTGTGGGTTTTTGTGGGTTTATGTAAGGGGAGGAGGAAACATTTATAGACCACGGTACCCATCCACAAACTTGATTTACAACTCTATGTCCTTGCAGTGTTTCAGATACCAAAATTAACTAAAGGAAGATTACCATGTGTTTCAGTTGTTATTGTTGTTTATCTCTTTTTTATGTGTATTATTCTTTATTATCTGTCATTGCTTACATTGGCACCCCCAAGATGTATAGCATCATTATGGGTACTAGGCAAACCCTATGACTACTGTGACTCACTAGACTCATTCCCAAAATAAGTCATCTGCTATGAGGTAAACAGTCTTACACGTTTCTTTTCGAAGTTATGAATATCAGACTTCCAGTGTATATCTCTTTAGATTTTCAATCCATTCTGCAGTATTCAAGCTGTAACCAACATTAAAATACTAATATGACAGACAGTAATGCAAATCAGATATGGCTTTGTGTTGCAAACATAGACTGGGGAGTCTTAACCTCAATAAACAGCTTACATCTTGATGCTGGTTTATTGGGTCAGAATATTTGGCCAGTCTGCACATGGGTCCAATAATGATATTGAGAAATCAATGTTGTTTTTTGATGGTTCCCAGATCACACCCAAATACCCTTCATAGTGCCCAAAAATATGGGGCCTTTATATGATGTCTACAGTAATGGTATCTACGTTAAGATGAGTGCTCGCTGAGTTCTGTGCTTAGATTGTGTGTGCAACGGGAGACCAGGGTTGTGAGAATACATGCGCTATTCAGCTGCATAGTGGCCTGCATGTTCTCCAATAGTCCTGGAGTATGATAAGGAAAAGAGAAGTATGCTCAGCTTTTGGTGGGGATATACACAGAAATTCACTTTAAACCCCAGTGCAAGAAAGCTCACGCATGGGATGTCAGACTATGTATCAACTCCTATTAAAATATATATTATAATTTTTAAGTCAGTAAATCCTAAAAACATATGCTTTTAACTTCTTGAAGAGCAATCCAATGTCACTATAAAACCAATGACATATATGGTACGTCATGGGTTAATATCTTGATAACAGTTCTTGAAATCTCCAGTATTGTATAATGAAAATAGAGTGACGAGGTGTCCCATATTTCAGGGTACAGTTTCCTATTGTCTCTCGGTGTCTCTGGGATTGTCTCCTAAAACTAAAGGTAAATTATATTTTTACAAGCATTTTTTTTTTTTGCTGTAAATGCAATAGCCAAAGGTATAAAATTGCGTACAGGCCAATTTATTTAATTTAATACAACCCAAATTAATAAAAAATACTAAAAATAACAGAATGTTGTAGGTTTCGTGTCTCTGCTGCAGATTAGGTGACAAGATGGGCATTATGTATGCATATATGCAGATATTAGTATATGGAAAGCGTGAATAGAGTTTTGTTTTACATATGATTTTTATTCAGTGGCTGGAGATTTACCCTTAAGAGAAGCCCACAAAAGATCAAAACCCAAACGGTAGTAAAGCAACGTACATCAACATGTCCAGCATTTGGTCATCCAACATAGAGCGGCCTATTCATTTACCTGCTTCATCCTCTGTGTGTAATTACAAGCTGGTCATTGGGGGAAAAAGCCTCAACTCTAAAGGGGGATAATCATCTGTAACCAGAGTCTGTTCTATTTTCATGTAATTATATGAAAAACAGAGCATACCCAGCCACAGGGTTTTTTTTTAGCATTCTTTCTTTGGCCAGAGCTACCTCATCATTAAAGAACAGATGTGACCTCCTCATTGCCTGCATGGCTGTTCCAAATGGTCATGGTATATGAGTGAAATTAACGGTGTACTGAGCCGGTTCCATAGTAACGAGACCGGCGGACTACATACAGTGCTGAGAGATTATTTCACATGCAATGTCAAGTGGTGTGTCATCGGATCTGTATGGCACGGTCCTCGAAAAGACGTAAATAGGGCGTTTATGAAAAGGCTCTCTGTTACATATGGAAAAGACGATGAACATAAGAAGCTTTATTATGTTGATCCAATATGAATTCTTGCTTGTTGAGATTTAGCTATAATTGACACGGTTAAGCTGTGATGTTGACCTCAGCACATTTCTTAATTTTTCAAACCATAGGCTTTTAGTTTAACTTTCAATTGATTCTCCAAATAAATCAACAATAGAAAATAGTTGATAGACACTTAAAGCACAGTAACACCATTCAGTGACCTGGTATTTAAATCATGGTTTATTTTTATAGATTATCGAGTGTTAGGGTTCTGGGAGCCGGGTAGGGTCACGTTGTCTCCTGGTCTCTTATCTGTCCCCTGTGTTACTCCATGTTGTATGACATGATAATATTTTAAGATAAATGCTACTAGAATGATCTTCTTGTGAAAGCCCAAATGAAAGTTTAACGAAACAAGACTACTGTGAGATCCAGTGAAAAGTATCACATTCATAATGGTGGATGTCCTTATCATTTTAATGCTTGATAATCTAGACTTGCCTTAAATTACCTTCAATCCATTATATGATATTTAGAATCCTTGGTAATATTCCAATCTTTTGTAATAAAATACTTTTATTGGCTCTACGCATATGCCAAACCAAGCTATAACTAAGCTTTGTTCTGTAAATTACCAATACATATATAAATATATGTTATAAATATATAAATAATCACATTTATGGGCCCATTGTAATAATGGTTACTGAAGTACACAAAACAAGGTCCAGCTTGGTTAAGCAACATCAGTGGACTGCTTTGGTGGAAATGACCTCATGGTCTATGCATTTTGAGGCAGAACTAAAGGTTGTTTTCCTGAGCAGAATTTACACAGTTTTTATTTCTATTAAGATGATTCTTTACAGTTAATTTTAAACCATTTTCTAGAGGTTTTCTCTTCTTCTCCGCCCTCATGTTTCTGCTGACTGCATGATCTAACTAATGGTTTCAAATAATAGTTTCTAAATATTTTCAAACTGCTCTGCACGGTTCTTTTCGACACCCACCTATTTTGATGCTGCTTACACTTCTTTAGAATCCACAGGCTTTCCGTGTTATATATACACAACACAGTTCCATCCAACCTCTTTATGTTTTAATTATTATGAACATTGTTCTTATACTCTAGAGCTAGCCCCCCCTCAAGAAATGTTCCTAGGGTAACTTTTTGTGGATAAAATGAGAACGGCTATACTATTATCATTCTAATTTTTAGAACTTTATCCATCTCTTACTACCTGTCCCAACTATTTAGCATTTTGTGGTTTTCACTACCATTCTTATCTAGAGAGCCTGGATGCAGATAAGGCTCTCATTCTGCCACATGCCAGATTTTTTTTACTTCTATTGGTAAAATTGAGGGAGGATATACTTTCTGAAATCTAGAAAGTTCGCCACTTGTTATCTAAGGTGGTTCAGCTTATCTCGAACAATATAACAACTGCACTGCAACAAAGAGTTGTGTCCTAATGTCTAATATGGTGAACACCTAGAGACACCTAGCAGAAAGTAACTTTTGGTTTAAGCTCAGTGAAAGTACATGGCTTTATAAAACTGATATTGGATGAACTTCAGGGCTTCAGTCATCCAGAACCCAGATCCAGTTACAGGAGGCAACCAGACAAGAGATGGGAACATAAAAAAATCAAAATGAGAGCGGCAGGTGGTCAAAAAAAATAAATAAAAATAAGCAGAAGTCAATACCAAAGTATAAAACACAGCAGCTGAAAAACAAAGGCGTTGATTTACAACTTGTCAAACTGCAGAAAATGTCAAAGAAAAAAGCAGAACAATAGATTTCATGACGTTTTCAGCCAAGAGTTGCCCAAAACAAGCAGTTCCAAGGACATAACTATTCTAACTAAACCCGTCCAAGCCTGACACAAGATTACTTCTCTGTCTAGTGCTCTGAGCAGATTATACAAATGTTATGGTAATGTACAGACTTACAATGTCACGTGAGTATCTGCTCGGTCTAATTCTCTGTAGGCAACCCACATTACACAGCATATGAAGACATATGTATTTCTGAATATAATTGTAGTACTCCAAACTTTATTTATGACGTTAAACGTCAGTGATCACCTCATGGATGTGTTTCACATGGTGAGCTGCTAAGTCCAGCTAATAAACGGCACCTTTGTCTCTCTTTTCTACTTTTTGATAACTGACAATACAAATACATTCACCGTGCAGAGCTCTGTATCACGTTCATTACAGAAGTGTGGAGAACTTGATAGAATGGAGAATGCGGGGAGACTGTATCTTCTGTGTCATGGCATCCCTGGCTTACAGTTGGCTTCCCGCATTTAATATGTCCTGAAAACTGGTAGACATGCGGATTGAATACAGAGCTTAACCAGTTGTACTGTTGGTCAATACCCTGGAACATAGCCTACTAAATTAGATATTTAATTCTAACCCTTTATACTAAACCTTGTACAACCATTGGCACCTCACACATGCTAACACTGTGCTGCCACTCACCTATTATATCAAAAGGATCTGTATGCAAATGAAGGGTTAACATGAAGTTATTACAAGGTACTAAATTGTAATTATTAATTAGTAACCTCACCTTTTAAGATAAACGCTGAAAATAAGGCCTGCTATTTTAGTAACATAGTGAGTGAGTTCATATATGCACAAAATGAGTAAGGCGGTCACCCAATGCAGAGCTTTAGAGCCCAAGGTGACCATGGAGTTAAGCGATGAGATGGATGAGAAGCTGTAAATGAAACTTTGCATAGGTTCCTCATCCCTACGCAGACGGTTAACATAGTTATGTGTTAGCACAACCTACATAAAAATGATTACACTTTGTTATGGATCTAGTAGTGTGTTACCAGCTTCCCTATCCGAGAACGGTTAACAGCAGCGGGCTCTTCCTTGCACAGAATGAGTTAAAATAGTGACACACTCTACGGATACAGCCAGGCTTTCCTGATGACTCTCACAGCTGCAGTGAATGGATCACAGATTTTACAGACATCTGGAGTTCCAGATTTCCAAAGCAAAATAACACATTTGCTGCTTTGCCTCTCAATCTGAACGCTAGAGGCTGAGACCAAACCCAACGCAGCGCCTACGGCTCTGGTCAATGTAAAGAGAGAATTTCTTTTGAAAATATAAACCTTCTATTTGCATGGAGATTTGGGTAGTGTATTCATAGCACCTATACGTAGAGTGTTTGCATTTGGAAGGTTACATCTGTTAATAGCACGGTAGACGCACAGTGATTTCTTGTACATGCGGTGAAATTATAATGTGATGTCTGATGTGAGGCCTGTGAGCGAAACCACCTTCTGTCATGAACCTGTTATGGGCAAAGTGTAAAATGCCGATTTTGTCAGAGATAGGACTGTATGGAGTGATCCCCACGTGTTTGGAGTAACTTTATACTCTGCCGAGTAGAGCGGCATCCACGTATGTTATGTAATAACAGATGTCTTGTAATAACCTTCTGCCCCAGGGGCCACAATATGATAGAACAGCTTAAATAGTGTAAAGTATAAAGAGGACAAATTAGAAAACACCCAAAAAACATCTGAAATACAATAAGAGTCAGTAATGTCTCCTTTTTTAAAAGACCAGCAGTGTAAAACTTTGCTTGTTCCATTGGCCCTACCTTCCAGCCAGCACCTGAGTTCATGAGTAAACCTAGCGCTATCTCATCGTGCTACTGGCACAATAATTGACAAACTGGCACAATATTTACTTTGATATTACCTTATACGTACATTTACATATATATATATATGTTGTATAGCTTTTATTCTGTTTGCTAACCCTGATATCTGTAGAAGATGTATTACATGGCGTGTGTAGTCATTTTGCTGGTTTCCCTCTCTCTCGCCGGCACCAGATCTGTAAAATGAATGTTCTCTCTCTTCGACTGGCCGCATGTGTACTTCTTTGAGTGCCAGAGAACGTCTGAAGCCAGCTTGCTTCCGTATTTCTGAATCATTTCTCAAACAGCCTGGGTCTAGCTGAATTGTGGTTTTCCTCTTAGGGAAGAGCTAAAAACACTGAAACACTAAGTCTGGTGTTCACATGCTGACAGCTGAGAAGGGAGAGCAGTTTTTAAGCACTTCGCCACCATTAAACTATCTGTAAGTATTCCAATATATAACATGTACTTTGGATATACCGTATATTTCATATATATATATATACTATACCTATATATGTATCTTAGCAATGACTATGAAAGCACATATATGTGAGTATAGGCTGGCTGAGCATCGCAGGAAAGTAGATCCACATGCCCAGGAGTGTCAAGGGCTGCCTATTTTTATGTATACGTTAAGGGCTCATTATACTCCCCAGTGATCGCTGACATGTTATTTAATGCCCTTTCCATCCGCATACATTTAAAACTGGCCAGTTATGTTAAAATGTACAGTCAACTTCCCTCTGAACTAAATATAACGAAAAATAGCATCTTATTTAAATGCTAGTTAATTATCTGTACTCCATCAGCACAAGGCGTGTCGGATTATACTTATACTTAATTATGATTAGTACTATGATTAGTAATTTATTGCGATATGTTTACTAAAAGTAACTGGAAGCATCCCTGCATTTTAACCCTTTAAGTGTTGAAGGGCAAGCAAGGGTCACTGTCAGAAATGATTATCCAGATGTTGTGGTCTTTGGATTTGGAACATTTGGCAAACATATGGTTATGTTATGTATAAACTTTACTTGTTAACAGTTTAATATATATATATATATATATATATACAGATATATATATATATATATATATATCTGTATATATATATATATATATATATTATGATATAGCCTTTCAAAGTGATAAAAATGGCGTTTTTCAAATTAGTTATTACGTATTGTTTCATTTTTGTTACTGGTATGGTTTTTGAAACCAATTTAAGGTGGTTTCACTGATTAACTAGAAATGGAAATTCCAGTAAAATATGAAAAACATCTAGCATGTTACATTGTGCAATAAATGTAACATTATTGGAGATTATGTGGTATCCAAGACATTTAAGGAAGGCAAACAATATATTTTACTAGGACTGTCATAGTATATGACATAGTATATATAGTATATAAGGTTTGAGGCTCTGTCATAAAGACGTTTCCAATGTAAACAAGCAAGAGCTTTGTAGGGATAATTATGAAATTATGGATCAAAATATGAAAACAGTATGGTGGATGATTTATCTAAAACCATGCCCACAATATTAGTATAAAGAGATACCCTACATTTTATTTCTGATCCTAAATAATTGCATTTCACACTAAAATTATAATTCAAATCGAGATATTGTACCACAATCATAGTTGCTCAAAGTATAATTTACAGTGAAAAAAAAATCCAGAAGATGTCTATATGATCTGTCGTGCACAAACATATAAAACAGAAAAAATTATACGGAGTATTATTGATCAGTTAGCAGGTATTAGTTATAGGCTTATGGATTTAACACAAATCATGATGCAACAAGTAAAACATATAACATTGCCTAAACATCCTAGATTCATCAAAATGATAGCACTTTATATAAACAACATGTTTTAATAAAGTATCAATTACTTGTATTTTACACAATTTCTAGTAGTAGTATCCAATATTTTCACCCTTGGCACCAAACCAGTTAACTTTTTCCAATCCACTCAGCAACAGCAAAACAATCTCAGCTTGGAACTGCAAACTGACAAAAGGCAGAACATTTCACAGGGTAAAATCTTATGAATTATATACATTATAAGGTGCAGTTCTCATAAGCTGTTATATGCAGAATGCTTAAAATATTTAAAAATAAAATTATATTTACCACCTCTTGTTGTTGGCGTCCAACTGGTCTCTGTTGATGGGCAATTATAAATCGAGTTTCAGTGGACAAAACCCAGTTAATTGGAAATCATTTTCTTTAAGTTAAGCAACTGTCATTATACTGTAAATATGAAGAGTACTAAAAATATGAGAGTTGAGTTAAATAATAAAATTGATAATCAGAAAAATGATCAATGATTATCATAGAGAGTGATCCTGAAAAGAAGAGAGCAATGGTACACATGGTACAAAAAGATACAATAAAAATATTCTATGTATATATAGATATATAATAGAAGTAAGGCGGTCACCCAATGCAGAGCTTTAGAGCCCAAGGTGACCACGGAGTTAAGCGGTAAGATGGATGAGAAGCTGTATATGAAAATTTGCATAGGTTCCTCACCCCTACGCAGACGGTTAACATAGTTATGTGTTAGCACAACCTACATAAAAATGATTACTCTTTGTTATGGATCTAGTAGTGTGTTACCAGCTTCCCTATCTGAGAGCGGTTAACGGCAGCGGGCTCTTCCCTGCACAGAATGAGTTCATCCCAAAAGTGTTTCATAGAGTTGAGGTCAGGGCTCTGTGCAGGACAGGAAAGTTCTCCCACACCAAACTCATCCAACCATGTCTTTATGGCCCTTGCTTGGTGCGCTGGGGCACAGTCATGCTGGAATAGAAAAGGGCCTTCCCCAAACTGTTCCCACAAAGCTGGAAGCATAGCATTGTCCAAAATGTCTTGGTATGCTGAAGGGGACATTGAGATGTTCCAATAAATGTCCTTTTTATCCAAACCTGAAGACAGACATTGTTGTCAGTCATGTGATAATGTGGTTGACCTTTTCTGCACAATAACCACTGATTCTTTATGGCAATATTAATGAAGTCTTTTCCTCCACAGTCTCTCACTAGTCAGAGTGTCCACCTAGGAGATTAACAATGAGCAATTATAGTGTCCATCACAGGCTGTGTGATAAGGCATAATGGCTAATATGCAGCTGCCTGAAAATGTTAATAATAATAATAATAATATACAAGCAGTTCTGAAAACGTATTTTAATATGATACCATTGATATCAAATGTGCAGGTTCCCCTTTCAGCACGTAACATTCCCAGATTACATTTTAACTTGTGCATTTTATGGAATTTTTTGGGTGTTCAGAAGATACAGGCAATGGCGTACTGCTAAATATTTCATTGTGCTTTGCTTGTCCCTCACTCTAATACAGTGCAATGATCCAGACAGAAAAATACATATTACATTTGAGAAAAACATATATTAACACAAAATTATTGTGAATAAACTTGCCCATTATGAAAGAAACCCCAAAACTTAAGTAATTTAGGCTCATCAGTCAATTTCATTTTTCCAACTGCCGGTTGCCTTTATGACTTACATCAGGCAAGTTCAGAGGAAATAAGATGTATATGTTTCAGCAATGTGAGTGAAAATGCTATAAATTGGATTATATTCCCTTATAGCCAAATTTATTGGAAGACAGGATCATGAACACATAATCATTTTACTTTTTAGTGTAAAGGCTGTAAAGTGCTTACAGTAATACAGCATACCTACAGTATACAGCTATGGATATAACAGTGGAACATGAAACAATATTTGCCAAGGACACACAGTGACAAGTATTTTAACCCCATAATTACCAATGACGTTCCAGACACATCATGGAAAAATGGTCAGTTAACGATCAATAACGTTAATCCCTGGCACATCATGGGATTAAACAAGTTTGGAAAGCAGTGTTGCTGTAATGCTGTTCAGCAACACCGAAGTTTACTGCAGGGCTCCGTGAGGTCCCTCCCCGTCGTGTGTACGTTCCCCATATACAATATAGCGGTGGACGCCTGATTTAAAAGAGCTTAGGAGGCAATCAACAATCACCTTCTAAGCTTAAACAGTGTCACTGAAATGCGTCGATAGCAAGGCATTCAGCGACACCAAATACCCATCTTGAAAATAAGTTAAATTGTTCAGAAAATAGGCTTGTTACTTGTGTTTTTAATGTTTGGTTTCTGTTTTTAACAGGGAATGAAGAGCTCATCCCGTACTTTGAGTACAATATCTAAACAAGGGAGCCATGGAACAGCCAAAGCCATTCCCACCACCAGCTTTGGAATGAAGACCTCCAGGTCCACCAGTTCACTTGCTTTTGAGTCCCGGCTCAGCAAGGTATGAAAAAGTCATATAGCTTTATTCACATCATTATTTAATCTGCCAGAAAAAAAAAATGCCAGAAATGACCAGGAACCTACAGTAAGAGAAAGGCCACATAAAAAATGTAAATTACAGCTACAGCATTTTCTTGCTTACTACCCGAAAGCTGTAGACACTTGATAAACACTACTATATTATAAATGCTTCCTAGAATAGATGGTGTTACTAAGCTACCAGATCCAGCTATTGTATGGCACCCCGCTGATTTATGAGGCTTCATCAACACGAGGGACAGAGATATCATGCATTAACACGGAAACCATCCCTATAATGATTTGTTTTTTAATGTTTGTATTTATAAATCTTTCTTAGTTTGTAAGCTGGAACTCTTTTTAGGGTCCTAGTAATCTAGAGATGCCTCGGCTGGAAAAAGAGTTACTGCTTCACATAACCAAATTCTCTTCTAGGGCTATATGTTGATATAATAGTGACACTTATAACTTATATAAACTGTTATCTTTCATAAACTGATTAAAAATCACCAATAGATCCTACACAGCTGTGCAACTGCACACCGATGTCATGTCATACCACACTGTATTAGAAGCAGAGTATCTACTGTGAAAAAATGCTTTGTGTCATGGAGGCAACTATTATTATTATTTATTGATTTATATAGCGCCATCATATTCTACACGATACTCCAGTGGGTAAACATGACAGAACAATTAGTTATCACTGTTTATTTATGAACACTGGGTTGTGCAAGTGGGTTGTGCAGAAAATAATATTTGGATCCACGGGCACACAGCAGGATCCACACAGCATTGTCTGTACCAGTGGCTCTCAACTCATGGGTCTCCACCCAAAAGTGGGTCGCGACCCTGTCTTAAGTGGGTCGCGGAGGGTCAGGGCCGGACTGGAGGCATACCGGGAAAATTTCACTTTCCTGGGGCTGCCTTACACATTCTAGCGGCAATCTGCGAGCATCAGGCTGTCAGGACCGCAGCCGCAACAATCAGGGCCATCAGGCAGCCTCCGGTCCGGCATGTACTTTAGTATTACCCCCCGACCGCAAAGCAAGTTGCTTGATTGGTTTGCAGTCGCTGTCTGTTCCTAGTGGGAGCTGAATAAAGTTTTTCTCTGATTGCTCCTCCCCTCTTCCTGCTGCAGCCCGCGAGCAGCCTTTCCACTCCCTCATCTTTTCTGAGGTTATTTTTGGGTCGCGACTTAATGACCAAAGACAAATGTGGTTCCTGAGGATACAAGGGTTGAGAACCACTGGTCGATACCATCTTTCTGCTTTCTAATGTAACAAACCAAGAGGTGTACTAGTTTGGCCATTGACCAGAGGCCCTAAGTTTTAGTATGTCTGAGCTAGCAGTTGAGCTTTGGCTTCAGTTAAGGGGCGGGCTCAAGAACTATTCTGTGACTCCACCCCCTTGAGCGTCACATCTTAAAAGGGGCGGGGTGAAGAGCCTCACTGAGGCACTGCCACTCGGCAGCACGGTCTGTGCAAGTCGGCCGCCTAAGACCTAAAAAAATGAAAGCGGCCGGCGTGCACACACGGCGGTCTTACCACCTCACCCCGCGGCCGTACTACGTGAACATTGGGCCGTGGGCCGGCAGACCAACGTTCACGTGGTGCGGCCAAGTGATGAGGTGCTAAGACGGCAGCTTTAATTTTATTAGGTGGCTGGCTTGCGCACACCGTGCTGCACCGTGAGCAGGGCCACACATTAAAGTCCGGCGGGCCGCATTTGGCCCGCGGGCTGCACGTTGGACATCCCTGGTGTAAGGGAGCGAGGAACAATGTAAGAAAAGGAGAAGGCAAGAGAGTTAGGGAGTGACTATATTTGTATGTGTGTATGCATATATGAATGAGTGTCTATGTGTAAGTGTGTATGTGTGTGTTAGCATGCATGTGTGTGTTAGAGGGAGTGTGTGTTAGCATGTGTGTGTGTTAGAGTATGTGTTAGTGTAAGTGTTTGTGTATGTTTGTATGAGAGTGTACGTCTGTTAGCATGTATATGTATTGTGACATTCATGTAGGATTGGTGGTGGAAGGGAGGTATGTTTCTCCTAGGTTCCTTTCCTATGTGAAGTAACACCAGAGTCTTCCACCTGCTAGGTGATTAATTTAGGTGAATGAGAGGGCGGATATAAAAGGGGAGCCAGGAGGGCAGATAGCTCTCTCTGGCTGAGGACACAGAAAGCCTGTCTGTGGGAGAGACATTTGAGTAAAGTGAGTAAAGGTTGCTGGACATATATGTTAAGTTGGCAGAGAGAAGCTCTCCAGCTGGTAGTGAGGGACATCCCTTGTATAGTAAGTGCCGGACAGGCAAGGTATTTCTTTTGTTGCTGTGTTGTTATATTTCGTTTGTCTTTGCAACCTTTCTTATAAACCTGACCCTGTGTCAGATTGCACGAATTTACTGCTGTTTGCCTGGTTTGAATGAAGACGGGCACTTGTCCCTTGACCTCAGCGAGGGGCGATCCCTGACCTATCTCGCAGTATGTATGTGTGGTAACGGGAGTGTGTGTCTAAATAGTTGTGCCAGTGTGTATGTTAGTTACTGGGTGGGGGGGCAAGGGGCCTCCCCTTAACCATACACACACTTATCTAGTGGTGTATTTATCTCTGACCTAGGGCAACACACTAGCGCCCCCATGGGCCTACCTCCACGGTCACCATCCTTCCTTCTGTTCACCAGAATATGATGCACAGCTCTGGGTGCGGTTTACTATAGTGGCTGTGCCAGCTGTTTCAACATAGTGTAAATGGGCTATCTAGGGAGATCATAGATCTCTATTAGAACTAGCCCAATGAGTAGCATCGCACCAGAAATCCTGATTATCCAGTAGAGAGATCTGTCATCAGTTTTGTGGCATGGGTCTGTATAAAGAAGAACCAAGTGTTTGGCAAAATACAATCCCAGGATCCTGGTTTTAATGAACTACCGTGTAACAGACCCAATGTGGTAAATAAAGTTATTTGCTTTATTCGTGGTTTAACATAAAAGGAAAGAGGCAAACAATGTACTCATGGAGGGCGGCGTCCCTTTAAATTTTTGATGTGAACAGACTGAGAACAGAGATGTTGGTTATGCTCATATGTTCATATAGAAAAAAAAAGAATAGAAAAATGATTTTCCCTGAAATGAAAAATACATAAACTGAACAGATGGACAAAATCAGGAAGGAAGACCCAGAGAACTGTAGGAACAGGTTCAAATATAGAAATGTATTTTCAGATCAGGAATTTAGATTAGTGTAAGGAGAATAAAGATATGATCATCAGGAGAACGCTATATTTATCTAAATAAAGACGATTATCAATTTGTTTAACGTGACCGCTTTAGGCTGTGAAGAAAGCTTTAACATATTGCATACGGTACTAGTGGAATCCAGACCACTGATAATATTATTTCCACTACCCTGTTATTAAGCACTTTGAATGAAATGCTAACCAAGCAATGATTTAACCACTTACTATATATTGAGAGAATAATCCTAGGGGTCGATTTAGGACCTGGCCAGATTTTAGCATGAAATCATAATATAATGGCATCTTTGGAGATAGTATGGCTTTAAATTGTGCATCTAAAAATTTGGAGACTCGATGTCAAGTTTAAAATATAAATAGCATATTCACAATCACATTTAGAAATACTTGTATAGAAATACAATCTTGCTTTTTCTAAGAAACACCATATAACTTCAGGACAAGTAATCAAAATCTGTTACTACCCCTGTAAAGAGATATTGTCACCATCTTAGGCTTTGCTCAGAGACGCTGTTAGTTAAACCTGTGATTTATACATTTAATCATGAAAACTGATGAGAGAACTATTAATGTCAGATCTAACCATAACTTTAAACACAATATGCTAAAAATAAATGATTAGATTATCTATGTTTAGGAAGGCGACCACGATTAGACATTCAGTTTCATGCTTACTGGTAGGTACATGAAGTGGAATGTTACGATACAGTATATTTATTTAGAAAGGGATATTTAAATTCTTTAAAAAAATTGTGTCGATATGTTTACAAAAATTAAGAAAATGATTGGCCTCTGCAAGCAATGAACAATGTCTCTGTTTCTGCACATTGGTAAGGGTTGGATCAGCTATATTTTTTTACTATATGCATTTCTGTCACAGCTGAAAAGAGCAAGCAGTGATGACATGCTCACAAAGCCAAGTGGTTGCAGTGCCGTCACCACCTCCAGGCTAAAGAAAACCATCACTACAGGAGCCATTTCTGAGCTTTCCGAGACCAGGTTAAGGAGCAGTGCAGGTAAGGATGCTATAGGCTGTGGAATGCTCAGCATGTGAATACACTTTTTTATGATGCTTTTTCACCACTATTTCTGTAATCTTTCTCGGTTGGCCCATTGGTTCCTTCTCTCTCCGTTGGTTTCCTTCACAACCCTCATGGATGACTTCACAAAGCCCAAAGTTGTAGCATTGCTTATTGTGGGTGCAGCAAGATAGTGCTTATGGATAATTACTACACGTCTCTTCCAAGTTTCCAGGATATTACCAAAGTAGTGTTCAGCAAACTAACCATAGTTTAAACAAAAAATGGACATGATTGCCTGTTTACCACATAGCAGAACGCTTTTTTAATGCCTATTGAACTGTGAGCTGTTGAGCTGTGTTAACAATTGCAAACTAAATGTTCTGGGTTTAAAACATCTATTATTTATTGCTTGCTTCTGAAAACAGGAGAAAATCAAAACAATCCTAAGGTTCCATCCAAAAGGCTTTCCATCTCTCACAGGTACTCACTTGACCTTAGCCAAAAGGCCGAGAAGCGATTGGTTAGACTAGAGATATATTTTTATCGAAGGTCTGAGATGTGGTGCATCAAGGTGCTTGAGTAAGAGCCACAGAGGTAGCAGGACCCCAAAATCTTCTGAAGAGGGACGTCCTCAAAGGCATATGTCTCCTCTTTCTTGCCTCCCAGACATTAGCCTGAGCGAGGGCGAGATTTACTTGATCCTTCTCAAGTTACTATGACGTGGACTACTGAAGTCTTCAAGGAGAGACAGGAACCACTCGGCATTACTATCTCTCCCACCAAAAACAAGCCGAATCTTTTAGGGATCTGGCTACACTGTGGCATTTTCAGTGCGTCATCTCCATGAATGTGTCCAAATCTTTGTAGCCCTTACGCTGGTGCAGTACTCATATTGTGTTTCAAAAAAGAAACTCCACACAAAAACTAAATGCAAAATTCTGATTAATCGTATGTACAAAAAAGGAAATGCTGTAGCCTAAAATATGGAGAACAATTTAGTAAGTGAATGCAGATAACATGGATCTCTATACATTGTGGGTTGAAACATGGTGATTTACCTTTCCATATTTACATGATGGTACCTTAAACACCTGTTTATGCTTTATAGTTAAGTCGATATAATGGTTTGAATCAATGTCAAACTGCTTAACTTGGTTTTTAATACCGTATTGGCTCGGATATAGGCCGCCCCCGTATATAGGCCGCACCCTAAAAGTTTGGTGCTTTTTAAAGAAAAAGTTTTTTTTCTTTAAAAAAGCACCAAAAAACATGCTGCCACTCTGTCCTCCCCCCCCCGAGATATGCTACCACTGTCCTTCCCCCGAGATATGCTGCCACTCTGCCCCCCCCAACCTATGCTGCCACTCTGTCCCCCCCCCGAGATATGCTGCCACTCTGTCCCCCCCCCCCCCCGACTTACCAGAGCAGACTCCCGGGTGTCTTGCGGAGCCGGAGGGGGACATCTATGCACATCGTGTATACAACTCCCGGTGCCAGCACTCAGCGGAAGTGCCGGCACCGGAAGTTGTATACGCGTATTGCGTAGATGTCTTCCGCCGGCCCTGCAAGACACCCGGGAGTCTGCTCTGGTAAGTCGGGGGGGGGGATGTAAAATGCATCATGCGGACGTTCACCGGCAGCGGCGCATCGCCGCTGCCGGTGAACGTCCACGCGATGCGCTTAGACAACCTCCCGTGCCGGCACTCCCCCCGTGGGAAGTGCTGGCAGGGGAGGCTGTCTGAGCGTATCAGACAGTAGGATACAGGTCCCCTGCACCGCTGCGGGGGATCTGTATCCTGACCCCGCTGCCTGCCCGGCGCCCGGGACTGCATGTCCCCGGCGTCGGGCGCTAGACCCCGAATATAGGCCGCACCCCCACTTTAAAGACTTAAAGTGGGGGAAAAAAGTGCGGCCTATATTCGGGCCAATACGGTAATAGTGCTTTATGCCAAACAGTGACCCATGGCCATTTAATTGTGACACATTTAATGAGAGCTTTCAGAAATGCATCTGTACAGCATAGAGCGCACTGTTCAATGAACTGATCATACTTATTGTCGCAATCCATTAATGCAGCAAGATTGCCATCTAGAGGTACTAAAGATCTCACCACTTGCTAAAAGGAATCCTCTACAAAGTATGTTATACAAGATGGCTGCTATGAATATGACTCTAATGAAACAAATGCAGTGTATAGTTGCCTTAAAATGCTTGCTTTTTAAAACTTTCCTGATAAAGGAGGCATCTGGTCTCCCTACAGAAGGTGAATATAACCCTCCTCCCAAAAAGTCTGCAATGATAACCCTTTAGTAAATGTATAAAAACATAATACAGTATGTTGCTTATTCTGTTTTCCTCTTTTTAACAAGCTATATTTTTTTCTTTACTATCCCTTTAAAAGTACGGTAATTACAAGTTTAGAAGTCATTACAAGTTTAGAATGGTGTCCTTGCCTAGAGGAAGACTTTATCTCTTCCGGTGAATACCAGTGTGGAATGCCTGCCCTAATCAGAACCCCTGATGTCACAAGTGTGGCCTTTGGACAGACAGCTTGCTGGTGCTAAAGGGAATGGCGCATTGTTAGATGTGGAAAATGACTTTGCGTGACAGCCTTTGGCCATTAATAACTCAGTCGGCATTATTCAACGCTGATGTAACAATTATCAAGCGAGTCAGTGTGACACTAAACAGAAAGATGACACTAAACAGATAATGTCCGCGCTGGCAGATCTCCAGCTCTGCTTGTACCACAGTTCCAATCACCCAGCCACACAGGCTCAGCCTGAAATAGTCATTGGGCTCTAGGCTACAGGGGCTCACCTGGATCTATCCAAAACTAAACGTAACGCATATTAGTTTTTTTACATATTTATCTTTGGGTTAAGCTTATCTGAAAACAGATCTTTTAAGAATTCACATTAATAATCGAACTTGTTTTGTGCTCTTGAGTAAGGATCTATACAATATATATGCATTTTGTCCAGCAGAGGGCAATGCAAAGTGACTGATGTCTACCATAGGGGGGTAATGTGTGGTTTGTTGTCTAGTGTTGCCCACTGTATCCAAAACCATTTTTCAATGCAACAACATTACATCTGCCTTATACTAATAAATCCACAGTCACATGTTACCTTTTTTGTTTTGGATGTGTTGGTTTCTGCAATTAATATTTTATACATAGAATGATGTTTTTCACATTGGCTGTTGAGAGCAAAGCTTTTTAGATTCTCAATAAATATTTATTCCTCCACTTTATGTCCACTCGTTTTCAATAAACGTTTAATTATTTCTTTCTAGACGCTTTCTGTCATGTGACCCAGCAATGTTACTCTTTGGTTGTATGTCCCATTCCCTAAATATTCGTTGCCCAGATGAACTGCCAGTTCTATCCTGCTGTCTAGAGAAGAGCTGAATAGGGCACAGAGGTATTGTTAGTGTACACATTTTATTAAGAGTCACTTTTAGGACTCGGTATTGAAGAGCTACATTGGGACCCATATACTGGACTTAGATTTATGCATCAGGGAAGAATCTACTAATGGATTTAAAAGTGCCTTTTTATATTTGTTTACTTATATTGTTTGGGGGGTATCATAGATTTCTGAAATAGTTGTTTGTTAGTTGCTACGAATGATTTCATCGTGATGTTTCTTTGAAGTTGCACATATGCAGGCGTTTGTAGTACATTTGGACCCATTGGGTTAGTCATCCAGCACAGTGCTATTTCAGTTGCTTAAAAGAAACATTATGTGTTTTATTCAACTTCAAAGTCCGTATTTTCAGTCCTGAGAGGTGAATCTGTGAAGGGTTAATTTACAAAATGCAATTAAGAAAGATAATAGCACACATAAGGAAAGCACACATAAGGAAAGTGGGGTCTCCTGCTAGTTGCTGTATAAAAAAGAATCGGACATGTTATTATGTAAATGTTGGTACAGGAGCTTAATGGTCTATGGGTGACAGACAAGGAGTGTGGGGTATGGTAAAGGAAGGATACCAGGCAGAGAGGGTGTGATTTATCACTGATGGTAATGGGAGAATGAAGTTATAGAACGAGTCCATGTTAGATCTTGAGAATGGGATGGAGGAGTAAAGGAGAGTTAAGAGTGATAAGGAGAGTAAGGGGGGCACTAGTTAGGGGTGCAGGGTTAAATCTGAATATGTGTCATTTTGTTTTAATTACTGGCTCTGGTGGTCCCGTCCCTGTAGATCTGCCTGTGGTACAGACTACTAGGTAGCTAGGTAGGCAAGTTCCCTGATCTCTAATGTACTTTAATGGAAAATTAACCTGGGCAGGTTTTCTAATGTAAATATTTTGCTAGCATACGGAATTTATGCCGTGTTATCGTTCTTGGATTAATAAACAGTAAGTCCTCGTGTTGAGCCCAACCACCACTTTAAAATAATATTAAATAGTCTATAAAAGTCTCCCCAAGTTCATGTAGGTTTCACCCTGAACACTTTAAGTATTCTTAATTGGTACAAATTAGACAAGTATGGTACTCTTAAACATGGATAAACTTGAGAGAAGCCTAGGAAAAACATGTGTGAATATGGTAAAAAACCAAAAACCCCCCAAACTTTTATAAGTAACATACATTTGTGCGCATAGATTAAAGGCAGGTAGCATTCGCACAAAACACCTGATGGGATTTCATTTGAAACATGAGATTTCTGGGGACATTGATAAATAATTTAGATAGATAAATTTAGCCGTATTATCATCGTGTAAACATTGTTTGCATTTAAAAAAATCTATATACTTTTCTCTTAAGAAACTTCCCCTGCTATTTTTATGATTAAAAACCTGCCAATGAGTCACTCTGCCCCATATTGGAAATGTAGGTATATCGTAGCACATAAATACTTTGCGTAGCCGGTCTGATTTTCTTCTAAGTAGCAGTAGGCTATAGTTCATACACAGAAAGTTCCAATAACTGACTAAATTGCTGCCATCGTGGCAGGTTACAAAGGTTTCTAGAAGAGAAGCTGTTCATATCCAAGCAAGAAGCCTTATACTCATCTGACATTGCAGGGCAATAAAAATTCCACACTGGGCTATGAACATACCAACCAACTGATTCATCCATACAAATGTGCAGAGCTCACTCCTCGCCCCGAAAAATGTCACCGGTGAGTTTTTTTTCCCCATATCATATGCACATCAAGGAGACAACCCACCGGACCTGTATTTGTATCTATATTAGCCAGATTTAATGTGTGATATTTAAAGAAGTCCTGAAGAATTGTATTTTCTTTTAAGGGATCGGTGGAGCAAGCTGTATTTTTTACAGGCTATATATACAGTATACTGTATGTTGCCAACCGATACATGTAAAGTGTCACCCTGCAGTATGTGGGATGTATAAAATTACAAGGGAGGGCCTGCCTCTTTTTGTCTCAGGTTGCAAACGCCAGTCAATATATCAGCTTACCCCCCTCCCCACTCCATGTGATAAACATTTCGTGTCTGACTTTGGTTTGAATCCTGTTTGCACACAGTGCCAGCTAGTGGTCTACTAGTTTGGGGTCAGATAATGTAGTGTTATTTGACTCTACTGAGCATCCACCTCCCGGAACGGACTGGGTCAGTGTGGTCATAATGGGCTTGCCCTGATTGACGAATTCAGGACAGCCAGGGGGCAATTAACCCACCTCAAAGTTATACGGTAATGCAGGACAGCGACGTGTGAAATGTATTTGTACCTCGGACAAGTGGCTAATGTGATGACCCCAGGAAACTTCCTCCAGAAAGATAGCTTCTGTATATGTGGACCATGCATCTACAAACATGTCTACACGTGCCCAATGGATTTAACCCACATAACTGGATTGAGAATTTGGCCCCATGATGACCTGTCTGTGCTGTTGGCTGCTAGATAAGTGAACACGCTTTCGAAAGGGGGCAGGGAGGCTGGGGCCATACATTTTTATTAGTAAGGATCATTCATATAAAAGACATTGACACGACTCATTTCAACAAATGCGTGCTTCTGCCTTTACCGCTTTTAAATGACCGTACATTCTTGGCCATAGTCCACAAATTACTTGGCCACACAATGGAGCAACATGGAAAACATGAATTGAAAGGGTCCTCTGGGATTGTACTAGCAACGTTCTGAATGTCAGAAACAACACACTCCTCATGTGTTCTGAGAGTAATCTCTGTGGGTTATTTGGTTGACATTTGCAAGATAATAAAGGCTCATTGATGGACTTGCATAGATAAGCAGCGAGTTTGTGACCTAGAATTGCTACAGTTTTGCCTTCTTAAATATGTCCCAATATAGCTTTGTTTGAACTAATAATACGAATAACATAGATTTAGTTGCATCTTATCTGCAATAGTAATAAAGAAAATTAATATATTTCCTTTATTTACAAAGTTAGCTGCATACTACATTGCCAAACAAACAAGTTTGAGATGCTCACCAAGAACAGACAGCCGTTTCATAGCCAACCCCGCAGTGAGCATCTCAAATTTTGTGCCATAACAGAGGGATAATCTCCATCAACATGTCAGTCTGATTCTGCCACAAGGGCAGTCCAGAACTAAAATTGGAGGCAAATTCCCCTGCATGAGGAAACCAACAACCCCAGATGTACGTTTCTCCGCCAGTCAGGTCCAGTTGGTAAACCCTAAGAGATCCCCAAAGGCTGAAATGCCACACAAAAGGAGTTTGAGATAGTTTTGTATGGCATTACGCAGGGCATCATAATAACTACTGGAATAACTGCTGAAATGCAAAATGCGCCACTGTTAAAAATCACAGCTTTGAAGGTCCTGAATGAACACAAACAACCTCCAGTTCATTGCTGTCTAAAGAAGAGCTCCTGTCAACCTTCCCAAATGTTTGACATATATTTGGTCTATGTAGGATTGTCAGGAGCATGCTGATGACCCATAGCTCGGAGATCTACTATTTAAAAAAAAATAAAAAAATAAACAAATGCCATTTTAAGGGATGTGAAGCTGGTTGGAGAAGCCGCCACTCGTGCTGCATTAATGGGGGCAGGTCATCGTATAGGAGATTAGATTTAATGGGCATATATGTTTTTTAATTGATGGATGAAATTGATGGGGTGTTTTAAAGTACATTAATGGGTAGCAGCTCCCAAAGTCCTCTTAATTAATTGTAACGGCCCATTTACTCTATGGAGGTATGTACCTAGTCAGCACAGCCTCTGTGGTATTTCTTCCTTTGTGTATCCTTCTGAGGTGGAACACCAGGGTATGTGTTCATGGGGGTCGACTCAGAGGACACTGCATGAGAAAGAGACCCTGCTCGAGGTATGAGGTCCTTCCCTAGGTTAGGCTTAGGGCAGTGCACCACATAACCATGCCGCTGATCACAATCAGCAACCGCAGACACATTGCTTCTCAGGGCTGTGTTCTCCACAATGCTTGCTTGTTCTACTGGGCAATATATTAGCGATTAAGGGGGTGTCTTAAAGTTAGCTCAGCAGGGTGCCGCATCAGGGATAGGTGCTGCCCTTGGTCAGACCCAAGGCAGCATCTCAAGTATATTGATCAATCACCCTGCCCCAGGCATTCATAAAACTGTGTACCATGGGGGCAACATAAAACCCTTTTCAAATATTTCCATCGCTGTACCTGATCAGCCATACAGTACATTTTAACATATCGAAACACAAATATGTTCTCTAAGCAGCATAGTAGGTTGCTAACAGACACAACGGTATAGTACAGAGACAGATCAGGACCATATGCTGCCCGGTGCAGATTTGTTTGCAGAAGAGGGGTCTCCTGGGCTAATATAGCAATATCCGTTTTTCACTTATTACGTACAATGAATGAATCTGAGTGAATGCGGTCAGAGGTATAATGTTTATGAACAGAAAGAGTTGCAGAAAAATCCAGAGACACTAGCAGACACATGAGAGATGGAGGTTTTAAAGCAACAGTGTATGGGGTCTATGAAAAAACATCAAAACAAAGTCAGAGTTAGTTTGAGTAAATGAACTGTAAGTATACCCATATGTGTTTTCCCATTAACCCAGAAAAAATGAGTTACATGAAGGAGTAGCAATTTCCATTTTCTTTTTAATTCCCTGCTCTCTAACTATAGAAAAACATTCTACTTTTTCAGAATGCTCAAGAAATCAATTTGCTCTTGCAGTTTTGTACAGTATTAGTTTGCAGAGTTGTGAAAACGCTTGCACGTGTATTTTAGCTATTTTAGAGTATTTTAGAGTGTACTTCTTTGTCATACATTATCCTATTGCCATACATTAGCTAGCTTCTCCAAGCATTGCTCAGAAAGAACTAAAAAGCACAAAAAGGATTCACTTCTCCTATTTCTCTTTAAAAAACCACAAACTAAATAAACGCCTGAAATTTCAAATATCTTTAGAGATAATGAACTTGCTGTTTCCTTGAAAGCTGAGGCAGCCACCAGGGGTCAAGCAGCCAGATTTGCTGTCAAACTTGTCAAACAATGAGCAGCAGTCTCTAACACACTTACCATGGGCATCTGCATATTTTTCAGGTAAACAGGGGGTAGTAAAACCAAGATTAACATCTTAAGATTCATGTCTTTCACTATTTGAACCAATCCTGTGCCGTATATCATTTCCTTTATTCCCTTTAATTACTTACCATCTGGTGTCTTCAAATGTCCTTGATTTCTTCCTCGTGTCTTCAGATTCTCCTGTGTGGTCATTGGCCAAATTCTGCGTGTAGGACAGCAAGTTGTGCTTATATCCAGACTGTGATGCCCACTACAACAATATTCCCCATTTTAAAAAGTTGTCTCATCTTTTCTGTACCAGTGGAACAGGAATGTTTAGAGTATTACCTCTCATTCAGATTGCCACCTACAAAAACTGTAGGTACTCTCCATCAGAACCAAAAGTAAGCCCCCAAAACATAAACACTAAATGCCACCTCCAGCAAGTCGCATTGAGCAGCTCCCTTCTCTGTGTATCCAGTTTTGGATCTAAATGGCTTTGCTATAGAACAAGTCGCTGTGCGCGTGCAAAATCAGTACTCAGTACTGTGAAATTATGCATCAAGTAAATATAGGTCATCAGTTTTGCCCAAAAACCTCCCAGTGATTGAAATCAAACACATTGTACAGGCTGTATCATTGTTGTAAGCTTCGGTGGTCCCACTTGTGTACCAAGAAGCTCAGGACATGCAGGGATCTACATTACACCCTGTCTGACCCACATATATAAATATATATATATATATATATATATAGTTAACTCACACAAATAATTCAGTAGCATTTTGTTTCATTTTTGCTATTTGGTCTGCAAAAGTTTCCCAGAAAAAACAAAAACCCCTGACACATAACAAATGTATATACTTTTATCTACAGCTGACAGATTTAATTACTGCAGACATTTTCTTTACTATTATTTTAAACTTGAATAAACAAACAGAAATCAGTCAACTGCTGTATAAACATCCGCATGGAAGGCAAGCCTATGTCAAAGTCTATGATATATATATATATATATATATATATATATAGATAGATACATATATATATATATATATATATATAGATACACACACACATATATATATATATATATATGTACAATATCAACTACAATAGTCATTTGCAACATTAACACCGTCTACACAGTATTTCTGATCCCTTTGATGCTTTTTTAATGGACAAAATTGCTTTTCTTTCAAAAACAAGGACATATATATATATACAGCCTATAACAGAAAGTTCAGTACACTAAATAAACCTATGCAATGCTGCAAGTTATTGTTGTTATTATTTATTGTTTTATATAGCACCATCAAATGCCGTAGCGCTGTACAATGGGTGTATTGACATTCTATGGTGGCAGCTATTGTCAAGGTAGAGAAACATGAAAATACGCTAGGACATTGTGGACATTCTGACACGTTTTGCTACACACCTCAGCCTCCATGAGACAGAATGTGCCTGTGACTTTGAAACCAATAATTTCCTGGACAATTGTGCAAACCTAAAGCAAGCATTGTAGTTGTATTACTTTAAAATAAATCTATATATAATGCTAACAGTGCCCCTTAAACTCAAGCTCCTGCGGCGTAGATGTCAACGTCAGTGTTATTCCCTTTAACTTCGGGATTGAGTGGAAACCATTTTTTTCCTCAAGCGTGACAGTTGTTTTCTGTGTAGGGGAAACAATTCTTCACATCTTTTATTTCCCTGTCAACTCATTGTGACAGAATCTTGGGGCAAAAGAGGCAACTATAAGCCCCTAGAGGTGATTGCGCTGTGGGCAGCTGCCCTTGTGCCCTACGCAAAAGACTCCTCTGTGTGAATCAAAATACTTGCTTTCTTCCCCACCATTTGTTGCTGAATTCACAGTCATCTATCCCCAGTTAATGGTCTTTTTGTCTCCATTTGTCAAGTAACAATTTATAGTAACATTTCCCACTGTTCTGTTTGTTATTTCTGACCCTCTCCCACATAACAGAACATTCCACCCGTCTCTTGTTAAAATACCCAAAATATCCTAGATAATCTTTGGCTTAGAAAATTTTCGTCAGTAATGTGTTGAATTAAACAAGTATTACCTAAAAAGGTAACAATATGACTATGGGCACGAAAGATCTGCTTTGGTGCATTTTTCTCATTATTGCAGTTGCCTGTGTATAGTCTGTCTGCCCCTCCAGCTGCTTGCGTGTTCTATTGCTATTGAGCGAACATGTGAAAACCATATGTGTTCTTTTTTAACCATTACAGGGTTAAATGTGTGCTGATGTTTATCATCCTCAATTATAACATAAAGGTTTTCAAGCAAAAGCAAATGATTACTTTTGCTTTCTCTAAATCACTAGGGAAGATGCAGAAAGTTTTGATAAAGCTCTTCCGGGAGCTTAATGCCTGACTTTTCTTTCTATTTTCTAAGCCAGGATAATCCTCCAACTACAACGGTATTTCTAGGATTTGAAAGACCTGAAAGTATATTCAGTGTGACCTTTCAATATTTATTATCATATTACAAATCAAAGTGATATGCACTGAGCGCTGATAAGTGGCCTAGAAGTAATTACTGCTTGAAAGTAAATTAATATCAATATTTAAAAATCATGCCCCACTTCTCTGTGAAATATGAGAACAACGTGTAGATACACTCCTGTTCATGAGGACAGTCTGAGCAGATGCCTGCTTCCACCCAGTGTGCCATTAATGGGATGAATGCAAGCCGGAGCCGGTCTGGACCCAGAACTAGCCAGAGCGCTCCTCCTGCAGTAGGTCTTTGCAGTGTTCTTCTGGATACATTAGTCTACTATTGCCAGATGGTAAACGTGAAGACGTCAAATAAAAAGCTCAAAATGTTCTATTCTATTTTAACATAGACAAAAATAAACCAGATATGCCACACGCCCTACAGAATACGGTGAATACCATTATACCTTGGTGTCTTTGATGATACTGTTGATGGAATGTTTCCTCATTTGTGAACGCAAAGAAGAGATTTCAAATATTGGAAGAGGCAGGTCATAGGTTCTCTCACCAACATTTATTATACAAGCATATTCTCTTTTATACCGGTAATAGTCGTTTAGAGGCTAATATAATCTAATTACTGTATTTGCTCGTTTATAAGACGACCCCCCAAAATGTGAATATTCATTTAGGAAAAAAGGAAAGCCTGAATATAAGACTACCCTATAGAAAAAACATTTTACTAGTAAATATTAATAAAGTAAACATTTTTTTTTTAGTTTTTAAAAACTATGATTGAGAAAAATGCATTTCTTGTTTTTATTTCCTTTTATTTACCAACCTGCCCCCCATTTATTCACATCTGTCCCTCAGATATGCCTTATACCCCCTATATGCCACTCTGCCCCAGATATGCCTTATACCCCTCTATTTGCCACTCTGCCTCCCTGATATGCTTTATACCCCCAATTTGCCACTCTGCCTCCCTGATATGCCTTATATACCCCTATTTGCCACTCTGCCTCCCTCGACTTGTCCCCTGTGTTTCAGACTCCCTGATGTCTAGTGGTGGCAGCCGGTGAATCTCTGTGCGAAACACGCAGACAACCTCTGCTTCTGCCCGGCACTTCAGTCGGGTCTTCTATGACTGAGCACCGGGGGATCTGGCTGCAGGGGATCTGGATCTTAGTATTGTAGCCCGACCTCTGTTTGTGGTCCGATTATAAGACAACCTCGAATATAAGATGAAGGGTATTTTTTCGAGCATTTGCTCTGTAAACAACCTCATCTTGTATTTGAGCAAATACAGTATTACAATAGTTATATTTAAGAGGTAGATATTTTCTCGTGCAATCTTCTAGAGGAGTTTTGGGTTCGTTTGGAGGGATTTAAATAAATTGTTCACGCAACATTACACAGGTCAGTGAGGCATATGAGTTGATAATTTTTTTCTATTTATGTAAGAGAATCTTCTGTAGACACTTAGCTCACAAGACAAATGTTTGAAACAGATGGAAATACTTAAGTATCTTTGCAAAAATATTTCTCGTGGTACGTACTGTTTTCATAAGGTTTTAAGATCCATTGGAGTCTGTTAATTAAAGTAAAATGTCTATGACCACTTTAATGTCTTTACAGATAAATAATTTAAAGAGCCACTAAACCTTAAAAATAACTTTCGTCTCTGTGATAAAAGCAAAAGTTATTTTTATTACCTGTCCAAATCACAGCTAATAGGCTAAAGATGTGCTGATGCTCCTTCACTTGCCTGTTTCGGCTCAGAAACTCCAGAGAAGGCAAGAGTGAGTCTAGACTCTAGGTTTTTGGGAGCCCTAAGTGGAAACATTTAGGGTTGCCATATCCTAAGTAAAATTAATGTAAATTGATAATTAGACATAAAGTGGCAATATTTATGATAACAAATGCGATAATGAACAAAATTCATCATATCTTAAATTTAAGAGGAATCTGCACCTCACTTCTTCACCATCCACTGAAGGGGCCTCTTAAACCAATGGGGGCATTAAGTAGCTGCTTATTCTACTTATATCTACTACCCCTAAGAAGGCATCTAAGCTAAAATCCCTCTAGATTAAAAGTGAGGTGCCCTAAAGTACAAGTTGCTGTCTCCAAATTGTGGGGACTTTTAAAGAAATCAATGCAATTGTTGCAATGGAATAGTGACACTTTAAGTGCCAGAAAAAATTTAAATGATTGATAATAAAGCCGTTTATCTATTTTATGAAGTAAATTAGTAACTTGTTGACGATGGACATTTCATGGAGTGTCTGGCAAATACTATGGCACATGACACAAATATGAGCCAACAATAATTTATTTCTTTAAATGAACCAAATATCCAGTTAGCCCTTTGACTCTAAGATGGCAAAGATAAATATCTCCTACCAACACCGACAATTAAAAATGTGCCAGGTACATCAAATATCAGGAGGTCTAAGCCTCCCCTGTACAAGACAAAAGCAAGCATGGAACCCTTGAAAGCTGTCCCATCTGACACATCTGAAAAGTATGTTTTAGAAGAAAATGTTGATTTGGCAAGTTTGTCCTACAAATTGCCCTTTTATATATTGAGATATTATCACCAGGTTGTATATGTACGTGTGTGTATACATACAATATATCTTGCCTGTTCTAGTGTTTAGAACACTAGAACGCTAGTGTTCTAGTGTTCTAAACACTAGAACAGGCAAGATATATTGTATGTTCTAGTGTTTAGACTTACTCAGCCAAGGTCACCCTCAAGACGTAAGTCCACCTACATTGCCATACAAATATTTGTTGTTGCAAATGAAAGGCAAACTTAAAGAGTCCAGTCCCATGACTTTTAATGTATATAGCTGGGGTTTTTATTTGTTCTTTCATGGTCTAATACTTAGTGATGTAAGAGAATCCTTGTATGCAGCCATTGTTTGAATTGCCATTCATTTGGAAAACAGGTATATTCTATGACATATCGTAGCTCTCAGCTCTTATCTGGATATTATATAGTTTAAAAAGTAGGTTTAATTTTTTATATAAATTTGTGCATAGCGTACACTAAGGGACTCACTAATATATGTGTATGTTTTTCTTATAGTGTTTTTATTCGTAAGTAATAAAATGCACACAGCTTCCTTCACTCACAATAATGTTATCTTAAAAATCATTCACCACAGCCTTAATGGTATTAAAGGATATTTTAGATATTTAAAAATTAATCCAATTCAACTTTTCTCTTTGTTGTGACCATCCCAGAAGAATATACATTATGATTGCTAACAACTCCAGAACTTTTTTCACCTATTTGAACACACAACAGGGGCGTCACACAAGGATCTATGCACTTAACTCCCCCCACAAGGTTTTCCACGCAGAACATGTGTTCGACCAAACATGTCTCCTGTCATGTGAAATACGTACTGACAGTCAGCTCAAGAGGTGTATCGGTGACCACTAACCCCCCTTGTGCATAAAGTACTTTAAAATACATTGTTTCATGGAGAAACTGTCAGGGATATTAAAGAATCAGAAGACGTAATAGTAGCCACGAGAGATAAGTAAGCAGCCAGGTGCTATGTGTATAGGACAAACTTAAGCTCTAAATGGATGTACCACATACCAAAGTGAAGAGTGCACAAATGCCATCGGGATTATTACCATATTTGCTCAATTATAAGAGGACCCCCTAAAATGTAAATATTAGTTTAGAAAAAAAGAAAAAGCCTGAATATAAGACTACCCTGTAGTATTAATTCATATGTAAACTATTTTTTTATTTTAAATAAAAACTATGATTGAGAAAAATGCATTTTTTGTTTTTATTTCCTTTTATTATTTCCCAACCTGCCCCCCAGTTATGCACAGCTGCCCCCAGGCTTGGCACTCTGCCCCCAGATATGCTTTATAACCCCCCTACATGCCACTCTGCCCCCAGATATGCCTTATACCCCCTTATATGCCACTCTGCCCCCAGATATGCCTTATACACCCTATATGCTACTTTGCCCCCTATATGCCACTCTGCCCCCAGATTTGCCCTATACCCCCCTATTTACCATTCTGCCCCCCAGATATGACTTATTCCCCCTATTTGCCAATCTGCCCCCCCAATATGCCTTATACCCCCCTATAGGCCCCCCGACTTACCTGCAGGGGATCTATTCATGTTCATTTATATATATATATATTTGATCACTATTCTTTTTTTATGTGATATAGTAATTTTCTTGAACAGTTATCACAGATTCATTTAGAATATGTAAAAATAATACTAATAATACCCTTTCCTCTCACAGAGGATCAGCTTTATGACAGCTCCTTCTTTGCCCAATTTTGGTTACTGAACTATAGTTTTGGAAGCTTATACTTTTGCTTTCACATGCTTCTATAACCGCTTTAGTTTTAATGGAAACTGCCATGAATGTATATATGTGACATCAGATTCTACATTTTTTGACAATGACATAAAAAAATATGTGAACATAAAAATTTACTTTAGTTACAAAAACAAAATGTGTGTCTTAACACTCAAACTGAAGTCATTTTACATTCCCTGAGGTACCGAGACCTTTCTCGTGCCAAGTTGTCTGTGTACATTACATTCCTCATACCCAGAACTGTGTCATTTGTTATACAACTAAATACTTAAGCATGTAATAGATAATTGAAACATTATAATGCTGATAGGGCCACTAATGACTTAATTATCGTCATGCACGCTCGGCATGGTTCACCAAAATATTGCTGGTTTATTTTCTGTTGGTGTTATAGATTAGTATACAGCTAGTGGCCCTGGGTGGTCTACTAAACACTACAGGGGATGTACACTATTTTGTGTGTAGTAATATTACATAGGGAGCAGTGAAAATCATCAGCAAAAGTTATCACCAGTCAAAAAACATTCATACCGATGAAGGTCCGTAGGCCAACAATGGATGAGAACCATTACGTATGAGGAGCGTTTATTGGAGGCAAGCCTGTAAAAACAGAATGTAGATAACAGTAAATATGCTTTTACGTTAACTTTCCATAATAGAGTATGCTCAAAACTAAATATAAATACATTATCCATATATATATATATATATATTCTCATTGCCCAAGAACATTGTGAAACAGTATCTTTACATGTATGACAGAAATAACATTGCTGTTATTTTTGGAAGGTTCCATGTAGACTCTACAGTGATTGGTGGCAAGCCGGTGACTCAGGGCAGGCCTAGGGTCCAGCTCTTCAAGCTAGAAGCACTCAAAGACTCAAACTCAGAAATGGTAGTGACAGTTTGGCTTTGGCTTGTACTTTTTACCTCCTAATGTGCTAGGTATAGTCAGTCCAAGACAGGTGATGCACTTTAATCTGTGTGGAATCCATGTCTACTCTTGTTCTTAATGTGAAAAGAGTGCCACAGTTGACGGTCCCATCAAAATTGCTTTTCTATGGACAAAATGGCGCTATGAGGTGAATCTAGTCAGCGTAACTCACAATTTCCCTTGTAATCTCTCACACACAGGGCCATGTGTATACTTAGCATCAGTCTGTGTTTGCCACAACAGCACAAAGCAGCCAAATGTGTTTTCTCTGACAAAATGAAATGTGTTAAAATATGAACACATATGCAAAATAACCCCCTAACTGTGTATCAGACACCAACATATGTCATAATTAACACAGGTGCACGTTTGTACATTTTGTAACTTTTATTAGGTAGACAAATTAATAAATGAGTCTTCCAGATGTATCGTCATGATATCGTATGTAACCGTGTGAATAAACATACAGTTGTATATCGTGGCCAGAGCTAGACTAATTGCATGATTGATAGTGTGGGTTCCATTGTCCAAGATATGAGCTTTATGACCTGAGCTTGTGTATCTTAATATAAACACGGGACAATAAGGAGGATGTATTTGATATATGCCGCCAGCTATTTTTAATGTATGAGGAGAGAATGTTCTAACCTGCCATTGCCAATTCAAATGCTCTGCCATGGGCACCTACATAAATCAGGTTTGGGTCTTTCCTATTTCACTAAAATACAAAATTAAAGTGAGATAAGATGTTTTGTTAGGCACTCTACTGTTAGGTAGAGGAAAGAATAGGGTTTGGGTCCTAAAGTCCTCTGACTAGGTGACTATGTTCCTGAATATTTTCTCTCTCTCTCTCTCTTTCACTCTCTCTCTCTCTCTCTCTCTCTCTCTCTCTCACTCTCCCTCTCTCTCTCTCTCTCTCTCTCTCTTTCGCTTTCTCTCTCTCTATAATTATATATATATACAGTATATATATATATTAAGTAACCCTGCGCACAACTTACACAAGTACAGTTAGATAAAACATCAAGATATAATGCACCACTGATATATTAATTTAAAAGGCAGCAATTCTTGGGAAAAATGTATTGGTATGCTTTTCTCTTTTCCTGCATATATACATATATATTTACATAATGTTATGGAATATGTTGGTGACTTGGTTAGGTTTCTAAGATAAAATGTGTGCTCTAACACGTTACATTCCAATTCTGCTGCTGTCCCAAATGCTACAATATTATAATTTATTTTGTTTAAGAGCCAAGGTATAATGCAGCCTTGTACGATGGGACAAAACATTTTCTTCTTCTGTGAAATCCCCACTAGAACTACATTTGCAGCTGACGCTAGCTGAACATTTTGTGCTATTTTACTATAAGCACCAATATTTACAAAGGCGGATATATCTTGCGGATACTCAAAGGGGCTGCTTATCTGTCGCAGGGTTTAATATTCATACATTATGCATGTCTGGGTGTTGTACAGAAACCTGTACTGGAAGAGTGCAACCCTCGAAGTAGAATAGTTAGCAGAAGTCTTGTCTGAGACATATATGTTACTGTATTTCCAGTTCTTACTAACTAAATGCGGTTACATTTAAAATCTGATTCTGATTCTGCTTATAAATTAATATAACATTATTGTTTTTTTTTCTATTTGACTTGCATTAAGTTGTAGGAACTAAATATGGGGCTAACGGCTTATAGAATAAAGTAATAATAGGAGGTGTAAGCATCTAATTGATCCTTATTCCAAGAGATCCATCCACGCAGGCACCAAATTGCATTCGTTTGGATGAGTTTAATCTTTACAGTACACACAATGCTTTGCGGTCATTGCACAGTGATCCCTACAAGCCCGGAGATCCCGAGGGTGTTTAATATTTTAGGTACCGCTGCCTCTACATCATACTTCATTAAGCAAGGCAGTCCGAAAGCATACTGTAATGCCACATATTTCAAGATTATTGCTGGGGACATTCTGACGACTACAGATGAAATCACCGATGCCTTACCCTGTGCTAGAACAACAGGACGGTTCATTTTATGCATTAACACTGTTACTGTTTGCGATCAAAGGGTTCTAATTACAATACAGTATGTATTTAAAAGGTTAAACATTAGGTCATGCCATGTGGAACACTGGGGCTATAGTGCTGCCTGCTTTAACCCTTTACTGGATTGTGCTTTGTGTGAATATGTTTTAAGAGATGTCAATGTACAATAGTTTGCACTCCCTGCACTTTTTATACCCATGGAGTTTAGGGTGACTGCATCGGCCATTTTTTCCTCAGGACACATATACAGTACATTTCACATGTATGTGACATGTATAACCTTACAGAAGAGAATCAATAACTCAGTTAATCGTTTCACAAATTACATGGCGGCAGTGTCCATGTGCTGGTTATCAATATATAAGAAAAAAAATGTTCTGGGATATGTGGCCAATGCTTCAAAGCCATTTTAATGTTCACATGTCAGGATCAGGGAATTAATTATATATAACTATAGTTTTTTTTTTATCTCTCTCATATATATATATATATATATATCATATTATGTATTATTAAGTTGAAACAAAGTAGCTATTTGTGACAAAAGTGAAATACTGTTATTTGACTATAAATGAACTCAACGGTGCAAACTCCGGCTGTGAAGGCAGATCTGCACATACGCAAGCATGCTGTACAGGTCAGTGTGCATGCTTGGTGTGTCCTGTATGTGCTTTAAGGGCGCACTTGTAGTTCCATGTCTGTTCAGCATACATGTGCAATTGACTAGCGCGCTCTCAACTGATCTCTTGGCAGTTGCATGCTGACTTTAAGTACGTGTGTCTCAGTATTCATTTTTGCAAGTTGGGAGGCAAACAGATCCTTTATGACATATATCCCCACAATTGTGTTTTGAGAGTACCAGCAGCACTAAGACAGAGGGGTAGATCTAGGGGTCATGTTGAATTATGTACCTTTACGTTCATTACGTTAATGGATCTGAGATACCTTCTATTTAATGGAGCAGCACGGCTGTGCTATTGAATGGCTGCCCCTCTGCCAGCAGTTTCTTGGTCTGCGAATGGCCGTCATTCATTAAAAATTTAGCAAATATTCTCAGTGGGTTTTATGGGCATACAGTAGGTCTTTCCATAAATCAAATAAAGTGGTTGCTGGCAAAGGTTACAGTGAATTGTAAAAAAAATAAGCAGAAGAAATGGCATCTCATGTAGATATTCTAAAAGAGATGTGAAGTTTTAAGCAATTCATTCTTAACTTAGAAGTTAAACATCTTAAAACCCTTAGGAGACTGTTACAATTCTACCCATAGCAAAGATCACAAAACTCCTTACTTTTACACAGAGACAGCTGTTCATTGTTAGAGTAACCAACAATTCCCATATTTTTTATTGAACTAAAGAGATGGATAACATTGTTTCAAATATATATATACACACTACCATTGAAAAGTGGAGTCACTTGTTTTTCCTCCTTGTTTTTGAAAGAAAAGCTAATTTTGTCCATTAAAGTAACATGAAATAATGTGTAGACTATTGTAGCTGTAAATTTTTTCATGGACTATCTTCATAGGCGTACAAAGGCCATTCATCACTCCCATCACTCCTGTGTTCCAATGGCACGTTGTGTTCCCTAATTCAAGTTTACGTTTAAAACACTCATTATTATTATTGACCATTAAAAAAAAAACCTTTTACAATCATGTTACAGCTGGAAACGTCCTTGTTTTCCGTGAAAACTGCTAAGTGACCCCAAACTTTAGAGTGTATATATCTATATAATGGAAATGGAGTTTCAAGCACGTGTCATACTTTTAGAAATAGTTATTTTCTCCCTAGATTGTGTTTCTTTATCATGATAAACTGCAATTACCCTGCAATATGTTGTGTACTGCCATCTACATGGGCTTCATGGGCAATGTGCATGTTTGAACAACCAGGTTGTACTTCACTAATTTAGGGCCTTTTGAGAACATGTAGTTTTTGATAGTTTTATTATTGTGTTGGGCATGAATGGGGAAATAATGGGGTAACATTTATATTTGTACTATTATGTCATGTCCTGTGATGCATGGTGTAGTTTAAACTAGGCATAGCTCAAAAAAAAAAACTTCCCATGTAAACTGTAACTTGTCTATAATGTTGTATGCCTAACTATACCTGTAGCAACATGTTTCCCTGGTACTCAAATGGTTAAGGTAATGGAGAAAAAAGTGACGTCAGTGGAGGAAAAGGAAGAGATTTGGGTCCCACAGAGGGGCTATCACATTCATTCTTAACAGAATCTTTGGAGATTATAATATGCTTTAGTTATTCATTCAGTCATCTGCAAGTCACTAATTCATAAAGTTTCATTAACTAATGTGATGTCTGGAAAAGGGGATTTCTGTCTCTGTAAGCAGCGATCCCCTGCAGTAAATTCCCATTCCCTGCCCTGTTACCTGCAGTACCACTGAGTCGCCTCTAGGTGGCCCACATCACATGTCGAGTCACCTCTATTCTTTCCCAATACGGAAAGCCAGCCGGCTAATTAACTGCATAGCCCAGCCTTTCTGTGCACAGTATTGTAATTAGGTAGGAGGGATGTCCACACAGCTGCCCTGACACAAGCACCAGGCTCACTTCCCAGTGTTGCAAACCAGAAAGGCTCTGACTCTTCAAGGAGTCAGTGCAGATCCAGGCACTGTCAAGCAGGGTCTTATTGGGGAGGAGTAAAGTGACTTGGATTAGTACAATGAGAAGATCTTGGAGTTACAGGTCCTAGGATTATCAGTGCTCCTGAAAGATGGGTAACCTGTCTGCCAGACCTGAGGAGCAGGAGGAAGGTCAGTGAAGCCCATTACTGACACATGTAAAGCAATTTTGATACATGAATTGGGAATTTGCATATATATATATTCATGTGTAATGCAGCAAAAAAGTGAAACGTTCTGGGTTGAGTAAAGCATTGTCCCCTCTGGTACATGAAGGGTTAAATAATGCTCTGTTCTTTTCTGCCTGTATAAAAGGTCTTGTACTCTGCACAATGGAGCTGGTATGCAGCAGGCTATCACAGTATATTCCAATACTGCAGCTGGGAAGTTGTAACCCTGCATTGCTGATGTGAAAGGGAATGAGAATGGGCTTGGAATTTCTTTTGGCTAATTAATCATTGTATTGTAAAGTAGAAAAAAACACGCACAGTGTAGCTGTATGGGCGTTCGCACAATTAGCTCAATGAAAACAAAGGCCATATGCAGAATTTTCCCCCAGGGCCTGCTCCTGCTGTTTAATTAGATATGAACTGTAGTTTCATTACCTGGCTGGTAATGAAACTGGCCCTTTGAGCACCTGTCTGTTAAGGCAATAAGTCAGGTGTTGGCTTAGAATATAACAAGATGTTTCTGTTTTGCACGCAGGCTTATGATGTTCTCTGTTAAATAGGTTCATTCTATCAGTCATGCATCTGCCAATATTTAATAACACGCAAGTTGGTGAAATGTTCATAACATTGTAATTTGATTCTGTTAATAAACTTTTTTTTGATGGTTAGATAAATCCAAAACTTTCCAGCGCTATGTGAATTGACCATTTTACTTGCATCATTTGTGAAATTGGAAGAAAAATGTTTGTATTGGATTTGCTATGACTATTGTGCAATTTGTTTTTTGATGCGCTAGTATAACTATCACTAGTCCTTATTGCCATTATTGTGGATTTAGGGCAGCAGGCAAACACTTGTGGTACACACTGCAGAGGCCATTGCTGTAGTCTGGTGGAAACTTCTGCATCAGAATGCAGAACCACTGGTTCTTGAGTCTAGGGATGACTCCACAGCGGCTCCTTGTCTAGATATTGGTCCTCACACAGTAAGCATGCAATCAATAAAGGATAAAATGGCTAACTAATCGCTTAATTATTAACAAAAACCCAAAAGTCTTCTTGACTTGGTGTCCTGTCAGACAGTCTTGCACTAAACTTCCAGACAGGGTAACTTGCTCGCTCCGGGGCCAGTAGGGCTGCACAAGTACCCTTTAAAAAGATGTGAACTTTCATCGAAGTTTGTACCTTTTAATTGGGCCTGTGTAGAGAGAGATACAAAGTCACATAAGACTTTTGTCTGTTCCGCCAGTGGATTCTTATAAAGGGACACTCCAGCCATCATATGCAGTTTAATGCATATGACAGCTGTGTGGCCCCTTTACATGGTGTCTGTTTTGGAAATGCATTGGGGGGTGTTATAGAATCACCCCATAAGCATTTGCCCTTTTCTATACACCCCAGCTAAGTGCAGGTGAAGTGTTCAGCCAAACACATATCCTTGCACGTTATATACTCCCCTCCGTTTAGCTCCAGCACTGGCTCTGTCAACACTGTAGACTGTGGTCTGTTGACACCCCGATGCACATGCATGGCTAGTGTTCACATTGGCTTCAATCAGCCAATTTGTGGCAACAAATGTGGGACCATGGAGAAGAGCTTTCAGGACCTCCAAGTCTATTCTTTAGAAAGAGGCCCTATGAGGTCCCTAAAAGTGGATATAACTTTCAGAGGTACCAACCTTTACTAAACACTCATTTTTCTTGTAGGCTAAACTATTAATGCCGATGTTTCTCATTTGAAAGACTTAGTAACACCCTCCAATTTGATTTATGAGCAATTGACTGGCTTAAAACCAGTCCTAGTCTTTTATTTTAAAACTACAGTCCTCATTTCCATGGACAGTGCCAGCTGTCCAGTACTATAAGGTCAATGGAACAATGAGTTCTATGGTACAACTGCGAAGAGCAATCCACCCAGCATTAATGGGATTACATCTGTAAACTGTACCAGAAAATACAGTTTTAAAAAAGGATTTTAAGGAAAAGTAAATGGGTTTTAAAAGATTTAACTGAAGACGTAATGAAGTCAAATTATTTTAGTGATGGAAATATATATGCTTTCTGTAACAGGGCTTAGTATTGGTTTTAGATCTGATAAAGTAATTCTCTGGAATTTGCCTGGTAAATTGTCCCTATTATGACATATACTTGTTAAACAGGTTTAAAGAGTAAAATTATGAACATAGTCATCTGGCAGAACCTTTCATATGTATACCCACTGGATGACCTGCATTAAAGAACTAGCTATTTTAGAAATTTTAAGTCACGCTCCCTAAGCTAGGTCAACAACATATCCGTTTTAAGGACACGTTGAGCCGGTCAGAAATAAACTATGGAGGCTGTTCCACTATTACTATATCAAATGACCAGAGTGTGCTGGGTTTAAACTACGTCATTGTTTCATCACCAGTAGGTTTAACTGTAAAGCGTATAAAGTCCAGTGCTTATGATGCCTTATATTAGGTGCAACTGGTTGTGAGTCATAGTTCTACATTCTCTTCGACGTCAGCAATTTGAACTCTCCTCTGCTCCAGGGGCATTTTAGTGGAATGAACTGCATAAAGTAAGAACTTTCTAGTGAACCCTGGGATTATCATCAATAACGAAAGTCATAATCAAAAAATATAATGAAGCGATGCATTTGTTAGGGATGATTTTTCACTTGGTTTGGGGACCACTTACCTGAATCTAGACAATTCCTGGTGTTCCAACCCATGTGAATTTTGTGGCCTCAGGTCTTTGGTACTGAGTAAATAGTTAAACGTGCCCTGACCAGAGCAGAGATCTGTGCTCCAGACCAGCCTGAAGGCCGGGAAACCTGCTGTTGGAGGCACAACATACCCTTTACCTCCATATGAACTTAAAACAGTCATCAATGTATGAAGTGAAGAGAATACCCATTCATCAGAAAGAAATACATTTTTCAAAGAGTCATACATGACTTTTTCCCGTTTTCTATTTTATTAAAAGATTTTTTTTTAGTGTTAGATTTTTCTTCGTTCTGACACTGGTGTAACGTATCTCTTGTAAACCAGCTTAAGTGGAGATAATTGAAAACTCCTGTTGTCATCCACTAAAGCTCTCTGTGTTGTTCCTATGAACGGATAGTTATATGCCCTCTGGCCCTAGTATGCACTCCATAACAAAGTTTCACAACTAGTGGTATGTCTACCCCAAGAGGCTACTTGTGAATCTTAATAAATGCCTCATTTTATAGTACTTGGTTTCTTAGGTATACTATGGTGGTAATGACTTTGGGAAATAAAGGGCAGGCAATGTAGCAAAGTGATGGAAAATGTATGCAGGATGCTGTGTTGTGTAACTAAAGGCATTCATAGAAGAAAGAGGGAGGTGGTATGGCCCATTATAGGGTTTTGTGAGACCTCACTTAGAGTATCGTGTACAGTTCTGGGCATCCCGTTTTTGAAAGAAAACAGATCTTCTGGAGAGAGTTTAGAAAAGCACTACTAAAATGTGAAATAGATTTAAGGATAAATTATTCGTAAAGACTAAAGGATCTCATTGTGTATAGTTTGGAGTAGAGAGAGGGAAGGATTTAAAAGAAACATTATTTAAACACTTAAAAGGATTCCACTTGAATAAGTGAAACAGCCTTCTAGAATAAGTGACAGAAGTAAGTGCAACAATGGGAATTTAAGGATGCAGTGCATAAGGCTATTCGCTATATAAGAATACATCAAGGACCGATTAAGGTTTGAGGTTTTTCGAGCAGGAACAATGAGCAGACTAGATGGGCCAAATGGCTGTTATCTGCTGTCCAATTCTTGTTTCTTTCCTGCACGAGGCAATTCAACCAGGAAGCGCCATCGATGGCCTTGTGATAGCCTATTCATAATATAGTTTCAAAATGTTTCACTCTAATTATCTTAAATGCTCCTTCAGGGTATTCTTTTCAGTATGTAATCATTGCTTCAATAATTATGGCACTATTAATGCCTTTAGATACTTTTTTTTATATCCTGCATAGTTATAGCATAAATGCACAAGGATATTAATATATTTATGAGCCTTAAAGTGGTCGACCAGGCCTTGCCATTCTGTCACTCGCAAAATAGAAGTAGAAGCGAAGGCGTTTTATCTGCTAAAGTAAATGTTGATATGCTTAAAACATGGCCATATATTTAAAGAAAAAAAATACTCACTGCTAATTGTGTTCCTGGTGTTTATATCAGTCTGGTATTGATTCTTCACATGTAGTTTTAGTATTTTTACAGTAGCATGTTATTGATACACCACAGACCATTAAATCACTTAACTCTTTACCTGTAAAACTATTCTTACACGTCGCGGGCTCCCAATGACTTATATGATTTTAAACAGTGTTTATTTTTGGTGAAATATTCCCCTTTAAGTCCAATGACATTCAGCATGATGACTGATAATGTTGCTAGAGAATTTCGTGACGAGGAACCATGTAACTTGTCACGCCACAAAGATCATGAGCATGTTCATTCTTGATCAGGTTATCAACTCCGTTTATCAGTATTCTTGGAGGGAAAGTATATTACTGTTTCTGGGTTTTTATTTGATTAAAATGAAATGTTATCCATTGATAAACATTTTCTCGGTTGTTATTCTAATACCGGTAACACTTTTTAGTCCTTTAATAAGTATCTTCCTAGAGATCTCTGTCGGCTCTCCTGCGTGTTGGAAAATGTTGGGCGTGGACATCATAACCTTTTCTACATTTTTGAATATGATGGAAAGGAAAAAGTTTACATTTCTTTCATGTTTGGCGATAAGGTTTCTGCCCTCTTTCCATCTTCATTCAACACATTTTCTTTTTGTGGTCGGAAAAGGGAAGCTCACACTTTGTCCCCTGGAAAATGTCAGGATCTTGTTTCTAACACCAAGCAACGAAAAAAAAAAGTTCAGTCAAAATAGCCATGTTTGTAATGAAACTCACCAGATCGAAAGAAAACACTTTAAAACCCCAAAGCCCCCTGTTTGCAAAAGTCTCATCACTTCCTTTCTAGTGATAAGATTGGGACATGTTTAATGTCTGTGGGTAATGTTAGTTATGAATCAGGTTTAGGAGACTCTTGGCTTTCAAAGTTGTATTAACACAGGACCTGACCTAACTGTGACTCATTACATGACTACAGAGACACCAAAGATTATGTATTTTCGTGCTAAAATCTGCTGTTCAGTCCTGTTCTTTGTAAGTTCATTTTTTGACCTGTATACGCTGGTACTTTTATGCAACTCCTATCGCAATCGGCTCTGATTCTTTAGAGATTTAAAGGGAAAATGTCATACTTAATTATTTTCATTTAATTTACTTTGCTTTCACTCTTGAAGTATTCTGCGTTCTATGCATCCTACTGTTAAAGGCTGGTTGAATCAATCAACAACAATCAGTAACTTAGCCATATGGGGAAGCCATAGGAATATGATGGGTCTACTGTTTGTTCTTCAAAGGGTATCAGTAGGACCCCACAGTCTTGTTACAGTAACAGTAGTTTTTTCCTTGGTGACAGGATTTGTTTCTATTTCTTGCAGCACAAAGTGTCTGGGCATGGGTCTTCGCAATGCCTGTCACATTTATTGATTAACTCTGTCAGACGATATACCTTGTCACCCAAAATTTGGTGACTAGACCCCACAGAAAAGCCATTGGTTTGCTGTAGCAGACCGTAAGGTTTGTGGAAAGGTTATTTGTGTAGACATTGTTGGGAAAGGTTTGGGGTTCTTAGTTATTCAGGCTTCCACCTAAACCCCTCATTGTTGGGGCTAACAAGGAAACCAGTTGGGAACCACTGATGCTCAGTAAATATAAGCTCGAATGCCTAAATTTAGGATTCAAATGTAAAATTTTGCGCCTAATGAACCCCCCCCCTACTTTTTATAGTAAAATATTGCAAATGTAGTTTTAATGTTGCTGAAGTTAAAATGCAGTAGAAACCATTGGAAAGGGAAAAACTATGGCTGAAAATCTACTCACTCTATACAGGCATACCCCACATTAACGTACATAATGAAGCGAAGCGAAGCGAGTGTACAGAAACGGGAATGATTGTGCTGCAACTACGTCCTTACTAGTGAACGTCCTTTACTTTCTTAAAGCGAGGGGGTATGCGTGTATCATGTGCTGCCTAGAGTACTAACTAGGACCCTATGAATCTAAACCAAACTGAACAAACATCAGATCAAATTGAGAGAAACGTTTTAATTTTTTTTTTCTTTCTAAAATTGAACACAAAATAAAACTGACTGACTGGTCTCCTTCATCTGACATACATACCGATTACATTACAATCACCCATAACAATTATAATTAACTTCTCAAACACACAGATCACCAGCTGTCAGGCTTTTCCTCTAGTGGTGGGGAGTGTACATGGAACAAAGATAATGTCGCTGTAATGACCGTTACAAGTTTCCATAGACTCTCTTCTATCTAGCCTCAAATGCTACAAATTTCCAAGAGTACCTCTGGATGCCTCTGAAACAAATAGTACTCTTATTGCTGTTGTGATTGATTTCATTAATGAGCTTGGAAAGGAATGAAGGTTTTACGTTTTGTCCAGCTGTAGTAACTAGAAGCCAATATGCAACTCCCGGGGTGACCGTTCTCTGTGGCGTTACCTCCTTGTACTTCCACCATATCTGGTAGAAGGGTGGGAGTGAGGAGCAGCCGGAGAACACTGGTGTCCCTGTGGAAGCTGAGCTGGGTGTGAGCGCTGCAAAGTACTCATGCCAGAATCCTCCCTCTATTTATTCAGTACTACATGTAGGAAAAGAGTCAAAAGACAAGGACTCCACATAAGCAACGCTTGGAACAAGGGAATGGCCTCGGCTGCCAAAGCTTACATCACCAGAGGCAGGCCTTTCATCTGCTTCCTGCTGGTACATCCAGGAATCAGGCCGGGTGCAGGGGTGTCGGGTAGTACTGGAAACCTCTTGTAATAAAGGTCCTTGGAAAAAAGTATGCTAAATTGATAAAGGCCAGGTTTTTGGTTGAACGGTTATCATACATTTGCCTTTCTGATATGCCAAGGATTAGAATACTACCTTAAAATCTCTGAATAGGTCTTTAAAGGGGAAATGTTGGGATCACCAACTTAAGCATAACTAAATGAATTAATTGAAACCATCTTTAGCTCGAGCTGTTTGTCGGCCAGTGCAGTTGTTTTAGAGATATTTAAATGTTAACCTCATTGCTGAGAGAGGCAGCAGCCTGTGGCAGGCCAAGTATTATCTAATTGATTTCCTATCCCTCGACGTCTCTGACAAATACCAAATTGACAATTTAACAATACCATTAAGCAAAAATGCAAAGAACCTCTTGAGCTGCAACTTCTCCTCAAGGTAAGTACATTATCCCCCCAGGTTAAAGCAGGGCTGCACATCTCTGGTTCTCAAGGGCCACAGACAGACCAGGAATTCTGAATGTCCTTGCCTGAAAAAACAAGTTATTTAATGATTCCCAAAAACTGCGGCCTGTTTGTGCCCCACAAGGACTGGAGTTGTGCAGCCCTGGGTTACAGAATGTGTATTAAAGTATTTTCAAAGTACTTTAGAATGCCCTTTTCATTAGTAGTGTTGCATAGGACCTACTGTCCCTTTATTCCAGAAATATATGAAATTCACCGTCTTCTCTTCATTTCCTACAGTGGATGAGTTGCTATCGTGTATCAGAAATAGTCTTTTTTTTCTTTTTGTAACTAAAAAGGTACCCATCAACCATTTACTACTGGACGGCAGCAATGCAATATATGTAAGAAGGTACTAGTAAATTGTATTCACTGAAACACTAATCAATTTGCCCCTGTAATTTTCCATTAATGCTGCCATCTAGATGTTGCCTAATGTTTTATACGGATACCCCATCCTTGTACCGGTGTTGGCAGCTATCATGGTTGAACAGTATCTGTAGCATTAGTCTGTTAATACAACGCAGCTTAAGGAAGAGTCTGGGGCTGATAAGAGGATTCCAGTACTATCCACTCTTAGGGTTCGTTTATAACAATATCCATTCTTCTGAGCCCCTTCCATGTACTGACTTATTCTTAACTGTTTAAGGGTTTTTTTTTATCGTGTGAAGTTTTTCTCAATGTATAGGTAAAGTTTGCTCAAATTATGTGTGCGTCAAGTAATGTTTTTCTCAAGCATATTATTTCACATGGTCATCATTTTTTAAATCATTTACTGTGTTTTACATTTAAAATTTTAAGTGCTTAGTGTTAAAAAGAGCTGGTAACTTGAAAATCTAAATGTTTTATACAGGAAAGGTTGGACCGTTAACATGTATGGCAGATAACGTGCCACGTGCAGTCTTTTTTGGATGCCATATCAGTAAATACTTTGTTAACACCCCTTTGACAAAAATCACAGTCTCCAAATGTTTCTTGTACCCAGCTAAGAAGTCTTTCGTTTCTCTCTTAAGGAATTTTTCTCTCTCTCTTATTAAGAGAATGCTTCTAGTTCAGAAATATTCTCAATCGTTGGGCACTGCATGTCTGCTTTCTTCCCACAAATTTTCAAAACGATTGCAGTCCAGAGGACTATGGTGGCTATTCCAAAAACTTAATGGGACAATCCAGCCATCATATTCACTTTAATGTATATGATAGCTGAGGGGCCCCTTTGATTTTTTTATGCATTGGAGGATTCTGTAAAGATTTGTCCCTTTCCTCACCCCCAGCTGTTGGCTGCCCAGGACATGTCTTTGGCCAAACATGTCTTCCACTATGTGATATACCGGTATGTACCGTCGGTCAGCTCAGTGACTGTTGAGGGGGGTCTTCCAACTATGTATGTAAAAGCACTCTCTTTGATTTCAATAGGATCACTATCCCCAAACTGATCGTCAACTTCAAGCTGCAGTTTTAAGTGACTTACTTTTATACAAGTTTCTAATGTTAGTGAATGAATATTAAGGTACTTACAAAGTACTTTGAAATGCATTCTTTGGTGAGGATCATGTCTGTGAGGAAGTGTCCAGTAGTGTGTGTGTGTGTGTGTATCTTACACAGTATGTGAATTTCAGTGTGACCAAGAGGTTAATCACTGTACATACATCTTATGATCTCGCTTTGATGCAGGGGATTCAGAGGAATCCCATTGCCATATCACCACTTTTGGAAGGTCAAAAAGTAGGAGGACATCCGGCACCAGCCCTCCATCTGGCTTCCTTCATATGCATGCGTAGTATGGCCTGTTCCCTAATAATGTCCTTATGGGTAGAGATGTTTGTGTGTGTGGATATAAATGAATAGGAGGAACAAAAACCATATACCGTATTTACTCAATTATATGACGACCCTGATTATAAGACAACCCCCCAAAATTTGAATATTTAAAAGATTTTTTTGGTCTTAATTCCTTTTATTTGCCAACCTTCCCCCCAGTTATGCACATCTGCCCCCCAGAAATCCCTTATACCCCCAGATATGACACTCTGCCTCCCGGATATGCCTTATACACCCCTATATGCCACTCTTCCTCCAGAAAACCTCCAAAAAATGCCACTCTTAACCTCCCCCCGACTCACCTGTCCCCTGTGCTTCAGACTCCCTGGTGTCCAGGGGGGCAGCCGGTGGAGGTCTGTGCGATACACTCAGAAAACCTCTGCTGCTGCTGGCCGGTACTTCCATGACTATGCACCAGAGGGTCACGTCACGCCGGTGCTCTGTCATAGAAGCCCCGGCGGAACTGCTGACAGCAATGGAGGTTGTCTGCGCGCATTGCCCAGAACTCCACCGGCTGCCAGAGAAGAGGATCCGGATTCCCTGCAGTGCTGCGGGGGATCTGGATCTTAGTCTTGTAGTCAGACCTCTGTTTGAGGTCTGATTATAAGACGAGGGATATTTTTCAGCGCATTTATTCTAAAAAACAAACAAACAAACAAACCTTGTCTTATAATCGAGCAAATACGGTATATATCTTTAGTGGCAATATTTTATTAACCTCTTCACTGCTAGTGTGGTCTAACATGGGTGGGGGTTGGCTGCATGGAGTTTTCTGGTCTAAACAGCATACAGATGGTACATCTGGAGTCTCCTAGCCTTACAGAAGTTCCTGGTTTTAATGCTTGTCCTGGAATATTTATCCCCCCCCCCCAGTGTGCCATACGTACTTTTCTTATCTCAAATTTCATTTTGTGTCTCACCTTACATCCCATCAGCTGACACAGCACATTATTTACTTTTTTATTAAAACATTGCTTCGACCCCCTTGTGGCCAAGTGTTTATTTTTTAAGTGTTTATTCTCTTTTACTGGCAGTCAAAGGTGTCGCTCAAAGGCATGACAGCATGTTTGTTACACAATGATCTCTTTCCTCCAGTCATTTACAGCCTGACAGCACATAAGCAGGAATGCTCCCCGTCCAAAGTTGAACAGGATATACAGCATCATAAAACAGTAATGTATCCAGGATCTCATCATATACCAAAGGACTTCAGAAAATACATTTGCATTCTATTTTAAAGAGACACTCTAATGTCCCAGGGAGCACACTAAACAGACAATGTTTATGAAAGTAATTTGTATGCACTGGACTTATTTTAGGGAGAAGCTGCAGCCCCCCCCTTCTGAGGATTCTCACCTGTAAAAGCTGTTAGACTTGGGTATTGCCTGTTTCTTATCATGCTATGCAACTAGTGTTGAAACATAGTGTGTATATATTATTTATATATACTTTTTGTGTGCTGGCATCAAAGGACTGATGATCGAATACTTTTATTATAATGAATGCTTATGTTAGACTTTTTTTTTTTTTGCGTTCCATGCTTGCCAATATAAAAAGTGATCACTCACTAACTGCATAAATCCTGCGCAAACATATCCTGGCCAGGGCATGTATCATTCACTATCCAACTAATTGGTACGTCGACATAATCCTCATCTGGCAATAATGTATATAATGCAAATTAAATTGTGTCTTAGAAAACAAAGCACTAATTAAAAACAGCATTTTGGACCTAAGGCTTTCGAATACCATTTTGAAGAGGTAATGAAATATTAGACTTTTCTGTGGTGAAGGTTTAGTCAGTATCTTGGTGGACCTACCCGCTCGTACTGTGCAGACAAGTCTCCCATCTCTCAGCCTTTATTCTATGTATTAAAGGGCCATAGGTAGCGCCCAATTCCCATGTACAAATGTTTTATTCATGAAAAAATGAGAGGTCGGGCAGCACCACCAAGTGTTCTGCATGCTCGGGCACCTGACAGTACCAAAGCTTTTCAGTCCTGATGAAGCACCATGAGCATCTGCCCGTAGGCCATCAAGCTAGAGATGACTGAGATAAGTGGCTCTTCATAGTGTCATAAATAGAAACACTGAAGACCAAGGTTTGTGAGACATCATTTAAGAAAAATGTGAGAAATTACATGAATGTTGCTTTAAAGAGGGAGTGCCATGGTAATGCAGGTAAGCATTTGGAAAAAAAAATGTGATTTAAGCTATTTTTGTTCCATTAAACTTTCTTCATCTGCAAACTTGGAGGCTGCCATTTTTGTCATATAACTGACTTGAGGTCATGGCAGTGCAAGTGGCACAAATCTGCTCTGCAGTAGTCTTTTACTGAACATCCAGATTGTATGAATATCCTTACATGATTTTAAAGACTGTTCAACTCAGAAGCCCTTTGATTGTTCCAAGAAGGACTTGTCTGCTCTGAGCATGGAAAATTAGGCTCCAAGATTCCTTGGATTAGCCGGACCTCTAGCCTCTGGGGTTCATTAAAAGGCCAAATATTTGGTAAATGACAAAGCAAATGAATGAACCACTGACTGACATCTTTGTACAAAATGTTATTTCTCAAATTTTGGCCTTCTGCTATCTCTGGAGGACCAAAACTGCTCAGTCCAGGTCTACCAGATACATTATGGATACAAATCCAAGTTTTATGTGCACAAATGTGTGACAACAGAATACTCTCAGCTATGAAAACAGTGTATATATTTATTTTGTTTCCCTCAAAGGGATGTTTTACACACTATACAAGTCTTTTCCTCATTAACACACACGCTGTTCGAGTTCTATACTCGGTCCTTTGTTGTTGGTTGAATATATTGATCATAGCTCTGTTCACCTGTTGTGGATAAACAAACTATCGAGTGGGAAGACTCTCCGTAATGCATGGTGTATCCATCAAGTCTTAGTATTAATTCCTAAGCAGGAAAAAGATTAAGAATAAATGAGACAGAGAAGGCTGGTTTCCAATTCATTTTGCAAATGATGCATGATAAGTTTATATGGAGGTGCCGGGTATGATTCAGTGTTATCAAATTTAACGGCAGCTTCTTGAGATAGTTTGGAAACGTGTCGGGCATTGTGAGCTTCAGTCTACACACATGACACCGTGAACTTTCTGAACTTCCTTTTTAGTTATCTACTTTTGGAATATGTTCCCGGTGCTGTAAAAATCAGTGTGTCGATGAGTTGCATTGAAGTCCATTACTGGGAAGTATCGGTAATTTTGCAAACACCATTGCTGCTCCTGGCGCTTGTCTCTGCCCAGCGTGTAAACGTGAGGGAGGGTGTTGCCTGCATTACTAATGGTCTGTAAACAGCAGCGATTGTCCCTTCCGCTGGGAACCTCTGCTATACGATGAGGTGGTGAAGTAAAGTTTGCCAAAGTCCACATGATAGCTAATGTTTTTCCCCTTAATGTGTCTGAGTGGCCTGTAATAAACACGTCTGGGAATACTGCAGGCGCGTTGACGCATGGAAGTGTTATATAGGAGACCGCGGTAAGCTAGCGTTGGACTGCAATGATAAACACTGGCCATAAATCTTACCTATGACACAATTCAACTATAATATTGGTGTCGCAACAGCCATCAGACTCTATTCGTTAAAATCTGTAGCTAGCACATAAATTGCACATAAATATAAAGAGGAATTGTCACAGCTTTTAGTAAAACTACATACGTTTTTACCATGAGCTTCCTAAAGCTATTACATAAGGCCCATTTAAATGCTGAATTATACTGCCATGCAATAAAAATGATTTTTGTTTGTGCAGATGTAATTTTCCTTTTTTAAAGGGACCACCATGGTTGTAGATTGATTTTAAGGTGTGTTTTAAATTTGGCTTTGTTTTATAATGATAATTTCCTATGTTAAAACTCCAGAGGCTAAAAAGACCACACAATGATTTTACTTCTAGAATAGCGCTCCCTTTAACCATTTAATTAATGGCACTCAAAAGGTGATTTATTGTAGTTTTGTACTATTCAAGAATATATCAACATCGTATATTTATGTACACAGACCAAATATTCCATGCACACATTATTTGGTGGACTTTTTAGCTATTCTCACACTGGATAGCAATTTTTATGCTATCTATATGTACGTATAAGTGTACAATTTTTGAGTCTACGCAGTTACCCCCAGGCAATTACGTTGTACAGATGTAAGACTTTTACTTTAGATGTGATAGTCTTTGAAAAGCTTAATGCTTTTCAGATGTACTAGTCATGTTGGGTCACTGCGCAGAGACCCAAACTAACAAGTGCCGGGAATCACAAGACTTAATAGATTAGGATCTTCTGTCGAGGGGCACTGTTCGGAATGTTAAATGGAGGTAAGGGTATGATATGTCATGGGATATATCCCCACTAATGCCTTAAAGGTTTGGTCTGCAAAATGGCTGCGCATGTTTTTTGTTTCTTTCTCTCTATCTCTTCTTATTTATTTTTCTGTGTTTAAGAATGTTACAAAAAAGTTTATATTTTAATTATATGTAGGTTTAACCTTATGTGAAACATTGGTCACTTTGTTTAATGAAGACTCAAGATATGTCCCATCAAACAGTAATGTCAATTAATCATTACTATTACTTTAGGTAACTATTCTATTTTTATAATCTCCAGAGCATATTGGTGTGAAACACTCTGCCCCTTCTGGCCTGATGGCATGTTATGTCGCCTTCAGTGAAAACAAAACATTATTGTCCCTTTTTAAACCCTGGTTTATTCACGTATCTCTGCCTCAAATATCCCAGCGCTTCTGTTTGCCCTTAATCTGTCTCGATTTTGCAATCTATCCGAAATGCTGCAGGTAGGCTTAACTTCCTTACACAACCCTCCTCTTCTGCGCCCCCACTCTGTGATGACCTCCACTAGCTCCCTATTACCTTGGACTAACGTATAAAGCCCTCCATAATACTTCCCATTGTACACTTCTGCCCTGGTAAGGAAATTCTCCTTTACTGGATATTTACGTTCTTTCCGCAGGGATTAAGATTTACCTCCTCGCTTATCACCTCTTCCTCTTCCTGCCTTATAAGACTTCACTCACGCTGCCCCTGAAACTGACTTTCACCAAACCTCCGGCATTCAAGAAAAAATCTCCAAGCCCACTGCTTTAGGGAGTGGGTTTCTATATACCCCGTTCTCTCTACATTGTAAGCTTGTGAGCAGGGCCCTCTTTACCTAATGTATCGGTTTGTCTTAGTCTGTCTATTCTTGTCTCACCATACCCCTTGGATATATGTATCGTAAGAAGCGCTGCTTAAAAGTAATATAAATATATATAAATAAAACAAGAAATAACTAAATGAACAAATAATGCAGAGGCATACTGGAGTATTTAGCTGCTGTCACTCTTTGTTTTCCAGACTATATGTAACCCATGACTCTTGTGAAAACTGCGCCTATACAAAGTCTTACGTATACTAGAAACAGATGTGATCTTCTGGAGGCAGTTTAGAAACCTTGACAGCTTTCCCCCTGCTGCAGTGAGTGGGATGGAAGCTGTCATTTCCTGCCATATCAGTCAAACATATCATTAGATCTTTGTTTCTCTGTGTTATTACTGTATGACATCATAGCGATATTGTAATGCTGACTTCCAAACTAAAAAATGGACAATTAAAAGATTGATACCAGACACTTTCTTTTTGTTTATCTTTTTCTTCTGCAATACATATACTTAATGTGCTGAGTATAGGTTTATGGGGGGTTACAAACACTTTGTTTCTGTCTACAACAAAGTATTAAAGGTGCTGGTGAAAGATTAAAAAGAAACAAAATGTGTTTAACATAGTGAGTACTTGTTACTTGTTGAAAAGAAATGTTATTTTCACAGCCTTGGGAAAAGTGATAAAAGAAGAGGTATTTTTTATACATAAAAGAACAAATCTTTTTCAAATTGATAAAGTAGAACTTTAGAGCTTATTTCCTGGGGGGGGAAAAAGAAAACCCCAAGTGCCATATCTTTTTATTTTTTTGCAGTATATAAACCACAGCCATTGACACGTAGATTCCTATTTGCTGCTGACGTCAATGTCGGGTCACCACAGCCCGTAGTAAATGACACTGTGCAGCACCCTGTAACGTACAAACTTGTGTTCTTTTAAGTAATACCTTCTGCATTCTGTCGGGAGAATCTAATGTATATCACGGATTTCTTTTAAAAGTACGCTCCAGTCATATTTTTATTTAATATTTATTATTTTCGTGAAAGAATACTTACTTTGCTCTGCCGCACCTTCCCTGACTATTACACCTTGGAGGAGATGCATTCCATCATGTGCGTTCCCCGCTAAGCAGTGCGCATGCACGGATACTCCGCCAGCCACCTCCAGGACTGGATCGCACTCTAGAAGCTTTAATGAGACATCCCGCGCACATGAACAAAAAAGCGCTTTAGTGTTGTCTTATCTATTTTGCTGAATTTAATTCTTTTGTAACCACAAGCTGCATTAGAAACATCATTTCTAGGAATATTTTTTAACTTGTGTCATAATTTTTGCCGCGTGAAAGTAGACACTGAGGTTGCCATAAAAACACCTTAACGTTTTGTGGTTTTGAGGTGATTAAACCGTTAACAAGCAAATGAGATATCTGCTCCAATGTATTTGCTTAGCATACTAGATAGTGTAGGTAATATATTTTCTAAGTGGAACAGCATCTTCAAGAAACAGTGATTTGCAAAGCAACTTATTATTAAGTCTAGAACTTTCTGTAATGAAGAAGTGAGGGATTTAAATGAATATACTGCAATTCTTTTTATTCAGTTAACTCAATAAGCCTTACCACTGCATTTATTTAGTAATGCCAGTGTCGTGATTATAGTTTGTGGTTACCGTATGTTGTGATATAAAAAAAAAAGATGGATATTGTTGTGTTACCCCAAGAGAAGATGTTGACCCTTTTATTGAGTCAACATAGGAAAAGATACAGTCGATGTAGAGCGTTCCATAAGCTTTTGTGACCTCAGAAGTCTTATCTTCAGGCTGGTATATTGTCTTGTGATTCTGTTCTATTATGCAGCTATGCTTAACCATAAATTAAAAAAGAAATAACCTGTTGACTATTGTTTATGAACTAGGCCTTTGTGAAATGGTTCAAGGGACATTTTACTGTCCCAGATGCCCCAACTAAAGAAGACTGCATAACAATGCACTTTAAAATGCATTCTTCAAAAACAAACAAAAAAAATTACCTGAGGTAGAAGCTGCAGTCCTTCATCTGTCCTCTTCTACCATGGTCCACCATTTCTTGCCACTGATTGGCTGCTTGAAGCAGCAAATCAGAGGTAGGAAAACACATTGAAAAAATGGGTGCTTTACATGCATGCGTCGTTGGTCTAAATAGACCCCCACTCTCAGCTGACCAGCGGTTAGTATATCTTATGTTCGTCTGGACACCTCTCCTACACAGCATAAAGCTGGGCGAGTGGGGAAAGGGGCAAATGCATATGGGGTATTCTGCAGAATCTGCCCCTGGATATGATGGCGGGAGTTTCTCTTTAAGGAATGGACTTTAACCGATGTACTTGTTACGTAGAATTGAATAGAAGGTTGTGCTGAGTCATACATTGTGTTTGATTCCTGTCCCAGTGCAGGGTTTGTGGTCTGGGCTGTAGAATATTTGCAGTCTCCATAGCTACCCTTGTAGAAAATGAATAATTGCTGAGTTGACAGGGTAACTCTGTTCCATTCAGTCTTTGTATTATCGGGAGACCAAGATTCTTAAAGTCAGGTCAGGAGAGAAACTGCAGCAAGACTCGTATAACAAAGAAGACTGTGCTCTGAATACAAAGCACAGCAACAGCTGAGCTCCGAGGGAAATTAAGTTATTCAGCACCGTCAGATTCCTCTTTTTCTGGCCGTCGCATTGTATCCAGGTATTGGCTAAACATTCCTTGACAAAACGCACCCAGGGATCTCCGTTTTTGTTTTAATTGTTTTCACAATCCTTCCATCCCGGGCTGTGCTTCCCAGTTGCATGTGGCCTGCCAAATTCCCAAAGTTGGGCAACACATTTCTTGCATATTCTCAATTTCAGCTTACTTGTCCTGTCATTTTAGTCCTTTTTTTAACTGCTAAATCAGGTTAGTGCCTAAACTTTGGGGATATTGCTTGGGTTCTTTAAAAAAAAAAAAAAAAAAAGAAAGTAAAAACGTGCCTGATCTTCCAGATCTGTTGAAGCAGAATATTGGGATATTCCAACCTTCAGTTGGTTGTGAGGTGGGTCTGCGGGGCTGTAATTGCAGCACAGACCTCAATTCCACCGCCCAGTGGGCCAGTCGGGGGAGATTCTGTGATCTTCCCAACCGGCCTGTTATTCACTACCTTCCACAAAAGTGTGATTGTCCGGAAACTAGTGCTATCCCAAGGAAAATGGGACACTTTGGAGGTATGATGCCGCCATTTCAAATGTCTAAAGAGCATTTTGGGCCCGTGGTTAGATATGTGGCTAGTGGCAGGGCCTGTGTCCTGTTTGTCATTAAACTGTATATTTACGGGGAACTGTGCGGTAAAACAAGTTCTAGAGCTTTGGTTATCATGAACAGCATTGTCTGTCCTGGATCTGTTAACCACTTCCTACTTGGGCTGCCCATGAGATTTCAATTCAATCTTCATTGGGGTGTTAGGAAATGAAGTACCTGTGAGGCCCTAACTATGCTTTTGCCAAAGCTGGCAAGTATAAATGTGAATACAAGGTAGCGCAGTTCCTGGGGTACCTTGAATATCCTTTTGGATCATGTGCCTATAAAACAGTAAGGTGGTATAAATCCCTTCTAAGCCAAAAAAAGGCAGCAGTTCTTTTCTGTGAGCCAACTATCGTTTGTGTATTTCTTTGGATACCGTTTCAATTTGTATGCCGTTGAAACTTAATATCAAGCAGAAAACATTCTGTATAAGAAGGCACACTTGAGTTGTCTTATTACCAAAACCTCCTTTGTTAGATTGTTGAAAGCCGCTTACATTATAATTCTGGGATTGATAAAGATCCAGGATAAAGTAGCCCATGTCCTTAACATTTTTCCATAGGTATATTTCAATGAAATTCAAGCTTGTTAACATGCACAGGTGCTTGAAGGGAGTATAGGCAGGTGTATTTTTTCTTGCATAGAAGCCAATTCTATATATTATGTATTATATATGTTTTATATAGAATTCAAAAAAATTCCCATTTAAGTTTTAAAAGACATATAAAAGAAAAGTCATTGGTTGCTTTGCTATGAACACCAGTGTTAAGTGTGGATGCAACATTGACAGAGTGAATGCGGATCAAAGAGTAAAGGCAGCCATGATGCTGCTCTAATATGCTCTCATATAAAAGTGTTATATTTAGTAAGGTGGTTGGATCAGCGATTCTAAATCTTTAAACTGATTAATGTTAGTTTTAATGTGTGTGTATATGGTCAAACCCAACGAATGATGGAGCAAGGCACTGTACTATCATTAAAAGCATTGTCTGGGATGATCGCTGCTGATAATTGTTGACCATTTGTCCTTTAGACCTCCTGATATAATGAAAAGGCTGACTGTGCTATATTTTATGCACCCCCTCTTCTTTTTTTTTTTTTTAGCTTGGATGTCTCCAGCTGGGGTTGTCTAACGCTGTGACCTATCTGAGTGGGCACAGGCTCCATAGTCACAATGTCCTTGCTATCTCTTTTCATTCAAACACTACATGCTTTGTTTTTAAAGCACTGGGGCTTTAACTCGGCACAGAACATTCACTGTGTGCTTTATTGGATACAAACTCTCCTACTTAACATAGTGGTGTTTGCTCAGCAGATGCCTTCTTATTACTTTTATTTATAAAGATAATGTGGCAATAAAATACAGTCTTTAACATTCACAATATACATAATCGGTGATACACGTAAAGACGTCCTGGAGAAGAAGAGGGTCCTGCTCTTAGGAGCCTACAATCTATTGGATTGAGACACATGGAGACATTGTCTGGGTGAGGGTGATGTGGAGATCTCGAAGTTGGGGTAGGATGGATGGTTTCTTCAGGATGCAAGTAGAGGTTTTTAGGATGAAAGGTTGTATACTTTAAATAAATGATCAGTGCTGCATCAGTGAAATAATTTATCTATTTTTGTAGTGACGATAACCTGGCTTGTATTTCAAACAAAATGTTGCTGTTTAAAGGCTCCACCAATATTTTTTCCCTAGTCAAAATGAAGGTAACACATGTTGCTTGGATCTTGTTACATAAAAAGTAAAACATAATATCGTCAAAAACCATATGTAACTAATATCACCTGTCTTGCTAGAAGTGGGTCTGTTGATGTAATTCTCTACATGTTTGTAGAAATAGAGCTCCCTTGGCTCTTTTATTAATGCAGACTAGCTATGAATAATTGATGGTTGTATATTTGTAACAGTTGGGCTGCTTTTTTTTTGTCTTGTTTTGTCTTAATTTGACCATTTTAATACTCATTGTAGTTTCTGTTCTTTTTTAGGAGCAGCATCAGCAGCAAGGCGCACGGGTATACCAGCGCCTCGGGAACTCTCCACCCCTACATCAAGAGAGCGTGCTGCCGTGAGAGGTACTCCCCAATCTAAAAAAACACTACCAAGCCCTACCCAACCAAACACTGCTACCCCTTCAAAGAGTATTCGCGCCCCTGCAAGACCTAAGCAAGAAAATGATTCTGTCAATAAGAATGTCTTGGAGTCACAAGTTAAGGAGTTACTGGCTGAAGCAAAAACAAAAGATTTTGAAATTAGCAAACTTCGTAGTGAACTCCAGAGATGCAAAGGCCTGGATTCTCCTAGTCCTGAAGCTCTGAACTTACAGGAACCTTTAGCTGAAACACTTATGCAATTTGATAATTCTGAATCATTGGTAAGGACACTGCAGGAGAAAAACCTACATTTTCAACATGAGCTCACCGTACTCAGGAAAGAAAACCAAGACTTAAAGCAGAAACTATACTCCTTAGAACACTCTCCAGTCTCAGAGACCTTATCTAGCAATGGTACAGATAGCAGCCTGTTGTCTCCATCTACTCAAGGAACTTGTCGTAAAAACAGGTTAACAGGTGAATCTCAAGAATGTAGGTTACCGGGAACTGAAAGTGTTTTGCGCATATCAGGTTCTTCAAGTAGCGATGTCACCAAGGCATCCCTGTCTCCCGATGCATCGGATTTTGAGCACATTCCTGAAGTGCCATCGAGGCCAGCTTCCTCGGGTAGTATCCCATGCCATGGCTCAAAATGTTCTACAAGTGGTAGCTCTCCAAATAATATCAGCGATCTTTCTGTAGCTTCATTGACCGAAAGGATACATAAGATGGAAGAAAACCATCACAGCACAGCAGAAGAGCTTCAGGCAACACTACAAGAACTATCAGATCAAAATCTTATGGTGCAGGAGTTGACTTTAGAAAGTGAGAAGTTAGTGGAAGAGAAGGCCTTTTTGCAGACATCCTTAGAGCAGCAAAAGCAAAGGGTGGAGCAGCTTAGTCAGGAGAATGATAAATTAACGTCTCTCTTGCAAGAAAGAGCACAGACAGAAGAAAAAGAGGTACTCTGCAAACTTGCAGAGGTGGAGAAGAAATATGCTGAACTTGTGGAGAAATCACAGTTTGAAAGGGAGAAACTCCTCGGTATTCAACAGCAATTGACCAGCAGCCTGAGAAGCTTAGAGAAAGAACATAATGAGGCACAGATGATGGTGAAAAAGCTAAAAGAGAACTCTGATAAGTTACAGAGTCTACTGGATGCAGAAAGGAAAGATAAAGGCGTCATGGCCAAGAGCTTGGAGGAGCAGAAAGTCGCAGTTGAAGGTTTGAAAATAGAGAACAGCTGCTTGAAATCTCAGTTGGATGGTGAAAGGCAGAAAGCTGCAGAGATAAATGCAGCGGGAAACAGTAGCGGGAACTCTGAAGTCCAGGAGATGCTTAAATCTGCCCATGCGGAGAAGGAACATCTAGAGTTAGCGTGTTCAGAACTTCGACAAGAGCTTCTTAGAGCCAACAGTGAAGTCAAGCAACTGCAGTGTCTTCTGGCTAAGGTTAGTTAAAGGAATCCTTTGTTTTTATCAAATATTACTACCATCATTCACGGTCAAGCCCAAATGATTACAAGTAACAACAATGGAAATGATACCGTGTGCATTTAGGCAGGTAAAATGTTCATTTCTGTCCAATGGAAACGTTTTGGTGCTGTATGCTGCCATACACACTCATGCCAATGTCATGCTGTAACATACACAACACCATACATGATAACACCACACTCATACACATGCGCACACACACACACACTGGCTAACACTATACATACATAAAATTATATACTCTAACACTATGGACACATACACACTGATTCTGGAACTACAACAAAGTAGGCGTACTGACTCTATACACCTATATATTTACACACTGACTCTGACACCACAGTATACACATACATACACTGACTCCAGCACTATACATATACACACACTGACTATGACACTACAATATACGCGCACACACACACACACTGACTCCAGCACTATACACACATACATACACACTGACTCTGAAATTATAGTATACGCTCATACTCTCTCCCCCTCTCACCTCGTGGAGACCAGACACACCGCTGCCTATCTTCTGCCACTGTTCCAAAGTGCATTACATGACCCCACTAGGAGCCTCATGCCTCCGCAGGGAAGCATAAGGTGTCAGATTCATGGTGACAACCCTGCAAAATCCCGGGGTTTGCCGAGCCCTCTGGTAAGGTTTGTCTTTTTGCTGATGACACAAAGATTTGCTACATGGTTGATGTTCCTGGAGTAATAAGTCGAATGATTTAGGTAAACTGGAAAAATGGTCAGAGATGTGGCAACTGACGTTTAGTATGGGTAAATGCAAAGTTATGCATCTAGGGCATAAAAACCCAGGGGCAGGGTATAGAATATTTAAAATTGTCCTAACCTCAACGTGTGAGGAAAGGGATTTATGGGTAAGCTTTTCTGAGGATTTAAAGGTAGGCAGACAATGCAGTAGAGCAGCAGGTAATGCTAGCAGAATGCTTGGTTGTATAGAGAGAGGTATTAGCAGTAAAAAGAGGGAAGTGCTCATGCCGTTGTACAGATCACTGGTGAGACCTCACTTGGAGTATTGTGTAGAGTACTGGAGACCGCATCTCCAGAAGGATATAGACACTTTGGAGAAAGTTCAGAGAAGGGCTACTAAAATGGTTCATAGATTACAAGATAAAACTTACCAGGACAGGTTAAAGGATCTTAACCTATATAGCCTGGAAAAAAGATGTGACGGGGGGGGGGGGTAATGATATTAAAATACTTAAAGGTAATTAACATGATAAGGGAAGAGCGTATATTTAAAAGAAGAAACACTTTCAGAACAAGAGGACAGTCTTATCCTAGAGGAACAAAGGTTTAAAAGTAATATCAGGGAATATTAATTTAGTGAAAGAGTAGTTAGAAGTGGTAGATGTTAATACAGTGAAGTTGTTTAATCAAACATGGCCGAGGCATAAGGCTAAGCTTTATATAAGATAAAGCCAGGGACTAAGGAAAGGTTGGGCAGACAAGAACCATTTGGCCCATCTAATCTCCCGTCACTTTCTATGTTTCTATATTAGCTGTAGCTTTATTTTTAAAGTGTGTCTGTTACATCTGTACCGGTTTGCTGTTGTGTAGGTCCATATGTTATCATTTACTGTTTCCCTGTGTGCGTAACTTTTAGAATGGATCTTGGCACTAAAACTTCGAGCATAGACCTCGGAGAAATCCACATTATTGCTAAAAGTTTTATTTTGCCTTCGTTAGAAATCACTTCACTTTTCCAGTCCAGGTGTGCAGGATGCTGCTGTTTGAAAATGAAGATACAGTGCGAGGCAGGGCTGTTTTATTTATTTTTTAATTACACAATTCCTTGGGTTTACTGTGTTGGAGCTGATGTAGGAAGTGGTGGAAAGATGGGTCAATTGCCTAGTATTTGGGTTCCAAAAGCACCCCCTCATGTGCAAGGGTTAGGAAGTTCCAGATGTGCATGAAAGTTTATGAGGTGAGGGGAATACGGTAGAATAATTTGCTTGCTGTAGTTTGCTGTCGTGGGAAATGGTAAGTTGGTTAGTATGAAGATTTAATAGGAACCTGCTGTTTTGCTTTCTGTAGTAAACATTTTTCTTAATTTGTTCCAAATTTCCACTTCTTTGTTTACAATTATACTGCGGGTTCTACAAGAAGCGTATTTTAAAACTCACATTTTGGCCATTTTTTTTACCCCCCCCCCAAGAAGCATCAGATTTATATGGCATACTAATAAACACACTGCAACATATTTTAGTTGCAAAAAAAAAACCTTAAATGAGAGAAAAAAAAACATTTTCTCCTTGAGCATAAAATCGAGGTGTTGTATACAGTAATGTAGGTTAGCACTGCCAAAAACCTGGTTGCATCGCCTTTTGTTCCAACAAACATCCTTTTTTCTGCAGGCCTGGTGGCTGCCATTGTTGTCAGTCATGGCTAACATGCAGTTGCCTGAAAACATATTATAGAAAACACTGTTTGGAACGACATTGGTAAAAAAAAAATCGTTCCCTTTTAATTAAAATACAGAATTGGGCTGGGGACTGGTCATCTCCTAGTGTTTCTGAACTGGACTGTCCTGTATTTGAGCATTTGGGTAAAGACCATGACATGTACCGGTATTTTGCTTTAAACTGGACTGTGCAAGGAAGGAAAACGAGGGCGCGTTCGCTGCAGGCTGTATCCCTAAGCCTTTGGTATTATTGGTATCCAGTATTTTAGTAAAAGCCATCTCGCAGCCCTCTGAAGATTAAATTGAAATTGTTAATTGATCCCAAAACTGACTGCCATTCAGTGTCATACCTAAAATATCCCCCCCTGACTTTACAATGTAAAAACACTCACTCTTACTTATGCTCTCACACTCTCTCTCACCTACTCTTTCACAATGTCTCACGTTCCCTATCTACTTTCTCCACCGATTCCTTCCATGTCCTTTTCTTCTTTTGCCTCTTCTTCTATCTTTTTTCTTTTCCTCGTGTCTTCTTTCTTCCCCCCACTTCTCTGTGAACCAGGCTTCCCGGTGCACTTCTGCAAAAGACGGATTCACGAGAAGTGTTTCTCCGCCTCTCTGCCTCATAAAATCTTTTGGCATTACTCTGGCCTCTCGGAGCACTTCCGCAAAAGGGCAGAGCCACGCGGACAGCATGGAGGATTGGGGAGAGTGTTTGCCCGGATGCCTCACCCTATTGTGGAAGTGCTCCGGGAGGTCTGGTTCATGGTGAAGCAGATGAAAAAAGAAGACACTGGAAAAAGAACAAAAAGAGATGTGAGAAGTGGAGATGTAAGAAAGGAGATAGGGACAGGGAAGTGGTGGACGGTGACTGTAAAGAGAATTTCTGGGAGACTTTGGGACATCAGTGTAGCACCCCCCTGATGAGCGGCACCCGAAGAGGACTGCCCCCCTCCCCCTAATTACACCGCTGTTCTTATGCACCCTGAGGCATGACAATGGTTTGGTTTAGATTTCAGAAATAGGGAGAAGAAACATAAGCACCCTTCTGATCATTTATAGAGTTTGCACTAAAAATTATCAATAAATCCATTTGTGTAGACATTGTGTTTGTGTTCTGGAAATGTTTGCCTTTTGATGTTTTTCCTCTTTGTAACATATAGTGGGATTACTGAAACATAAGTCAGAGAATCGGAGGACATTATATCAGCCGGCTGGGGAATGAGGATAGACCTTGCCCGTATAAACGGTTTCTTATGTGAGCGTCTTTGTTTCATCTGGTACTCATTGTATCATCTAACACTGGATGATGTAATACTTAATGGGATATAGCAGGGCACAAGCCAAAGGCTACATATTTCAGTATATGAGTGTGTCTTCAGTGACACACCTCTGAACCTTCCGCGCCTAAGGCCGTCTTAATCCTCAAATAATAACTTGCATACACCCTGCTTTGTAATTACTCAATGTTGCCAACATTTATTAACCAAATGTTTGATGGATTTAAATAATTTCCTCTGATTGCCTGTACATCCCATGTGGTACTTCCTACAGCCAGAGGGGGCCTTGTGTTATTGGAGTGTGGCTGGAATGGCAGATAGAAACACAGAATTAGATGCAGCAAAGGACCATTTGGCTCATCCAGTCTGCCTATTTCTCCTGATGTAGAGACTCAGACCTTAATCAATACTTGGTCTTCTCTTAGATTCGGGATAGCTTTATGCCTATCCCATGTATGTTTAAATTTCCTTGCTTTATAAGCTTCTACCACCTCTGCCGGGAGGCTGTTCTATTCATCTACTTTGTTAAATCCCTTTAAGTATTTAAATATTTGTGTCGCATCTCCTCTCTCATCTATCCTCTAAGCCATACATATTGAGATTGAGAAAAACATTTGCCCTTTTAGTAGCCCTTCTCTGAACTCTCTCCAATATGTCAATCATGTTTGCTAAAAATGTTGTGGCTATTGATTAACTATGTGCATTTACTTAAACAAATATATAAACCCCTTTTTATTAAGGAAACAGTTTGTTTTATTGCTGGGGAACACCGATACCCTGCAACCTCCAGAGCATGACTCGTGTCCAAAGAGTATCCTTCCACGTGAAAGGTATGCCAGATCAGAGTGGTGATTATTATCACATAAAACATTAAAACATATGTTCCAATAATCTAGAAACGATAATCAGCAGAGATTTCAGCCACTCGCCTGCGGATATCAGCCAATTCTGTTTTTAACAGTCCTTGAGGATCTATGTGACAATCTTTCTTTGGACCCTCTCAGCGTCACGGGAGTAAGGAAATCATTGCATGCTGCTGTGGCGGTGAAAAAGTTAATAGCTCTTCCGTCCTTATGTCATCACTCCAGTAGAACACACATGCACATCAAGATTTGGCCCGTTACCATAGCATTACTGAGGAGGATTGGTAATCTGCCAGTAATGTCCTCCAACTTTTCCTAAAGCAAAAGTCAACAAAAGCCACTTATATATGTCAAAAAAACAATCTAAATAAAAAAACATAGCCATAGACAAAATAGAAAGAAATTGGAAGGTTCAAGGCTGTTGAGCCAAATTAAGTACCATATATTACCTTTTTCATATGTATTATTCTGTTGTGTTTTTTTGTTTGCTTGTGTGTTTATGTATATATATAATATATACTGCAGAAAAAGATAAAAGTAATGCTTAATCTTAAATGTAATTTAAATTTACATTTCTAAATATCAAATCTATAGCTAAATAATTATAAAACCTTCTAGATTTTGTAAATTGTTGGTGCTGTATAAATAAACAATAAAAATACTAACTATTATTAATTAAGCCAAGGAGGTTAGTCATAGCCACTTGCGTGGTGGATTGTACCATGTTTGAACCACAGGCAAGAGTACCCTCTGAATGCTTTTTTTTTTTTTCTTCTTCTTCTTTTACAATGAAACAATTATCCCCTAAAGATGACTATTATATGCATTTAAGCGAGTATGATGGTGAGGGTGTCCCTTTAATGCATCTGGTGTTGTATCATACGTCAGTTCAGCAATTGGTGGGCTGCAGTGAGTTGAAATGTTATTAACTATGCATCGTAAAGGGGAAACCACAGCAAATTGTTTGTGCAGTGGGGTTTATGTGGCCGTACTTGATATATCATTAATGGGGTAACAAGTTTTGAACTTTCTCACTACGTTAACAGTTATGCAGTGCCTGCTTAGCTCATTTGTATTAAAAAACACACTAGGGTTGATCATTAATTTATATATATAATTATGGTTTATTACGATGGAATGCCTATGGTCTCCTCAAATGTCCTTGTGAATATACATCAGTGAGTTGAAGGTTTGTTGTGGTGAGTTACTCCCAATACTGCCTATATCTGGCTGTTTAGTGAATAAAGTATTTGTGTAAGTTGCAGTTCTGTTGTCAGATATCTTGTTTCCGGTAGCTGTGGATACTATAGGAATTTACAGATGAACCAAAAAAAGCAGAAATAAACTGGAAGGTAGTTTTTCATTGTTGCATGGAAAAAAACAGGTTTGCATTTGTTGCAAGAACATAAAAATATCAACATGAGGCAGTTTTTTATGTTTCTATAACACTTTTGCACTTATATTACTTCTCCAGAATAAGAAGCAGCTGGTCTCTTGTTCCTATTTGGCTGTTTATTATTTATGGATGAATACAGTTGTGTGAAAAGTAAAGTACACCCTCTCTGAATTCTATGGTTTTACATGTTCTTAGCAGATCTAAGAATTAGGTAAATACAACCTCAGTTGAACAACACTTGCCATACTATATCACACTATGTCATGATTTATTATATTATTATAAGCACACTTTTTGATTCAGTAGCTTGTAGAACCACCTTTAGCAGCAATAACATGAAGTAATCATTTTCTGTACGACTATCAGTTTATCCCATTGACTCTTGAATACTTTGGTATACAGAGGAGTTCATGACTGCAAGGTTCCCGGGTCCTGTGGCTGCAAAATAAGCTAAAATCATCACCCCTCCGCCACCGTGCTTGACAGTTGGTATGAGGTGTTTGTGCTGATATGCTGTGTTTGGATTTTGCCAAACGTGGCGCTGTGCGTTATGGTCAAACATTTCCATTTTGGTCTCATCTGTCCAAAGGACATTGTTCCATACGTCTTGTGGTTTGTTCAAAAGCAACTTTGCAAACCTAAGCCGTGCTGCCATGTTCTTCTAAGAGAGAAGAGGCTTTCTCCTAGCAAACCATACTTGTTCTGTCTTTTTCTAACTGTACTGCCGTAAACTTTAACATGCTAACTAAGGCCTGTGGAGTCTCAGATGTAACACTTGGGTTTTTTTGCAATTTCTCTGAGCATTGCACGTCGGGGTGAATTTGCTGGGACGTCCACTCCTGGGAAGATTGTCAATTGTCTTGAATGTTTTTCTTTTTTGAATAATCGTTCTCAAATAAAGGAATAAAGGACTCTAAAATGGCCTAATAATCCATCCTAGGTTGATGGGCAGCAAGAATTGCTTCTTTAAGATCATTGCTGATGTCTTTTCTCCTTGGTATTGTGTTAACACACTCCTGAATGCTCTTTTATAGAGGTGGTCACACTTGCTGATGATCAATTAATAAAGGGCATTTGATTAGTAGCACCTGTATGCTACTTAGCACCTTAATTCCTGTAAAGCAGTAAGTGTGTACTTAGTTTTACACACATGGCTTTTCCATTTTGGCTTTATTTTTGTTGAAGAAATCATGACACTGTAATATGTCATGTGTTTTTTATCTGTTCCTGCTGAAGAACAGATGATTGTTGTTTTGTCCTGATATGTAAAACCATAGAATTCCAGATGGTGTACCTTCTTTTTCACACCACTGTATATATTTTTTGTTTTATTTTGTGACTTACATTCTAGCTATCATCTTTGATTTCTTATCATTCCCTTTTAACTAAGCTTCATGCCGCTTGTCATAAATTTGCTTTACCACCTAAAAGGTAAAGTGAAAGAATTTTACATGTGGATGCTTTCAAATGTATTAAAGGAGTCTTGACAATCTTTGTCCCGTAGGTGGAGACAGAGTGCCATGTACTAAAAGATTTAGGAGACCAGAGAGATGAACAACTCAAACAGGCAACTTTGAAACTACAGGAGAAGAGTGCTGAAAGAGAAAGTGAGATTAAGGACATGAAGGACACCATCTATGAGCTGGAAGATCAGGTGGAGCAACACCGGGCGATTAAACTACACAATAACCAGCTCATTACAGATTTGGAAAGTAAGTACATGTAGGGTCCCGTGTTCCAAATCAATGCAGATTTTAAATGTATTAACAGATCCAAAACTATTATATAAAAGCAGCTTCTTACACATGTACTATAGTGAAGCTACAGAAGCTGCTAATTTATAATCTGTGGGCTATAAATTACAGGCCGCTCACATACGATTCTATCAAGTGAGGACAAGGTTGGCTCTCGATAATGAAGAATTCTTATTAGAAAGTCTAGTTCTTCACAGGCGGGAAAACAATTTAGGCCAACTTGTGTATGAAAAACTGTCATATTTTGCTGGTGTGTATACATCACATGTTTTACTGTGTTGGCCTGTTACCTATAGCTAACAAAAGATGCACTAATAAAGTCAGACTTGATAGTGTATGATAAATACACATGTGACTGATTTGAGGGTCACATCTAATTCACTGGATTAGTTGGAAATGTGAAAACAGGATTGGATTTCAGAATAATACAGAATAACAGATAAAAAATAAAAGTGAAATGTAACAAGTGCATGAATTTTGCCGCTTACCAGCTTATTTTGTGTGACCTCGCTGATAGGATGGGGACACACAAGGAAATAGCTCCAGAACACATAGTCAAAATAAGAGAATTATGGAAAACTAAAGTTACTGGTTACTGATAAGACTGATCATGTTTCGTTTATGTAGCTCTTGCTGCCTTACATTACTTTATAATCTGAATGGAAATAGTGCCACCGCCTGGCCACAACTTGGACTGCAGGGAGCAATCTGAAAGTGACCTGTAAATTATGTTTTTTTTTCTTCTTTCATCATCCATCAGACAAAACTGTTAAACTGGAGGAACAAAAGCAAGACCTGGAAAAACAATTGAGGCTTCTCTCAAAACAAATGAAGGTGACCCTCTATTTAGTCTTTACCTTGAATCAAAGGACAGAATTGAGTGCACTCTGGATTGGGTTATACATTAGGCTTAGTCATTAAAAAGCAGATTTCTATGAATTCTTGTGTATTGCCGTGCAATAGTATGTAGAATTTATATGCAGATATAACTAAATTCACAGAGTTGTTTATTTGCTTATTTGTATAGCGCCATCATATTCCCAATGTTAACAAGTGTAATTAAAGGTAGTTCTTCTATTGGATCCAGAAATAAACCATAAATGATATAATATGTGCACACTTGTGTCATTTTTAGATGTATAACGGTATGTAACTTCATTTTTTGTCCAGTGATAAAATAAGCGAACCACAATTCTGCCTGGAGATGAGTCGATAATCTTATTTTGTTCATTGGCTTCTGGCAGGAAGATGCAGAGGAGTGGAAGCGGTTTCAGGCCGACCTGCAGACAGCAGTGGTGGTGGCCAATGATATAAAGTGTGAGTCCCAGCAGGAGTTACGTGCTGTGAAGAGAAGGCTGCAGGATGAAGAGGAGAGAAGTGCCCGACTACTAAGAGAGCTGGAGGATACGCAAAGCAGCAGGTAAGCCAAAACAACCTTTATTATTGTCTCACTTGTGTCTACAAGCATGGAAATGGACAGGTGGCATTTACCATTGGCTTAGTAACAGCCCATATATGTGGTGTATAGACCGCACAAGGCTAAGTAGCTAACATGTTTGTCTCTCCCAACCACTGATGTATAGTAGCCTTCACTACCTCTGAGACCTTTTGATGTTTGATGAGACCTTTATGTTCTTTTCCGATATTGAGTCTTGTTTATTGCAAGTTTTCTATTGTGTTTTGGATTGCATATACTTTCCCTTAAAATGACCTTAAAAGGTCATTCCCTTAAAAGTCCAGTTCCCAAAATTGTTCCGTGGACTCCAATGTATTTTACGGCATGCAAAAAAATAAAGACAATAAAGACTATTTGTAAACGGTAAACTACTTTGGAATCCATGCAAAATACTCTTTAATAATGGATGAAAATATGAGCTAGAGTATTCCTTTAAGAGTGTGTGAATCAGTTGGGTTGGTACCCAGCTGCTGCCCAACGTAAAATATGTTTATTATGTTATTGTTAAGTGTTTTACAGTCTCACTCAGAATTGGCATTGTGCTGAAAGCTTACCCGTGCGCTTCTTATTCATGTACTGTACGTCCTCCGAGCTCATGACGTTGTCATTCATGCCTGTGTCCTGTACGTGTCGCAAAAACATGAGTTGTGTCAATTCACACTGGTTTCTTGTAACAATGCCACTGGAATAATGACCTGAAATGCAACTTTTCTGTGTGGTTGTGAAATATTTGCTTTTCTGATGTGAGAGATTGTCAGACATTAACAGATGAGAACATTGCTTTGTATACATGTAGTAAGAGTCGGAGGACACGGAAGGAATAATGCTTAAAAAGAAAAAAGGGTGTTTTCATGCAGAGAAAACATTCCATCCCATAGGATGACAAATCAAATGGAGGAGAAGCTTAGCAAAGCATCTCAAAAAGACCTTAAAATGGGGAGAAAATACATTTACCCTCACATTAAAATAATTATGCAAACAGGAACTGACACCCCATGTTTCTGCTGTTCAGTTACAACTCCTAGTACTCCCGAACATCCTTCGCCATTTAAAGTAATAGCCATTTTTTTTTTTACCATCAATACTTATTTGTGCCTTAATAAGCAAACACATATTGGATGTTACAGCTAATCTCGTTATTACACTGAACAGCATATTGCAGTAATACAGTTTGCACCACAGTGGGAAAGATTGCCTTTCTATGAATATATTGTATCAGGAGACTGACACGGTAATCGGTATGCTGTGTACACCAACACAGGAGGCTCTGTATTAGTGCTTTGAATGCTATCTTGTATATAATTGTAAGGATATCTGTTGTGGCGTTTCAGTGTAGGGCTGCAACTAACGATTATTTTAATAATCGATTAATCGGCCGATTATTTTTTCGATTAATCGATTAATCGGATAAAAAAAACAATATGCAAATTTTTCGTTTATTTAAAAGAATTTAATGAACTGGATGTTAAAAAACAACTTAAAATTTACATTAACATTCTTATTTTGTTATGATGTAATAAAAAACAATATTTTCAAAGTACAAGAACCCAAACACAATATTTATGAAACAAAATAACCCCAAACATTCTGAAAAGAGGTGGACTATTACTGTTCAAGAAACTTTGCCCCAGCACTTTGCACTTTGCACCCAGCACTTTGCACCCAGCACTTTGCACCCAGCCCTGGCACTTTGCACCCAGCACTTTGCACCCAGCACTTTGCCCCAGCCCTGGCACTTTGCATCCAGCACTTTGCACCCAGCATTCAGCACTTTGCACCAGCACTTTGCACTTTGCACCCAGCCCTGGCACTTTGCACCCAGCACTGGCACTTTGCACCCAGCACTTTGCACTGTGCCCCTGCACCCAGTCTCTAACTCTGCCCTGCACCCAGCCCTGCCCCCACATTCTGCCCTGCCCCCACACTCACACTCTGCCCTGCACCCACTCTGCCCTGCACCCACACTCACACCCTGCCCTGCATCCCCACCCCCACTCTGCCCTGCACCCAGTCTCCCACTCTGCTCTGCACCCACACTCACACCCTGCATCCCCACCCCCACTCTGCCCTGCACCCAGTCTCCTGCCCTGCACCCCCCACCCCCACTCTGCCCTGCACCCCCACCCCCACTCTGCCCTGCACCCACACTCACGAACCGCTCTGTGCGAATGGAGCCACTCGCACAGAGCGAACCGCTCTGTGCGAATGGAGCCACTCGCACAGAGCGAACCGCTCTGTGCGAATGGAGCCACTCGCACAGAGCGAACCGCTCTGTGCGAATGGAGCCACTCGCACAGAGCGAACCGCTCTGTGCGAATGGAGCCACTCGCACAGAGCGAACCGCTCTGTGCGAATGGAGCCACTCGCACAGAGCGAATCGCTCTGTGCGAATGGAGCCACTCGCCCAGAGCGAACCGCTCTGTGCGAATCGCTCTGTGCGAGTGGCTCCATTCGCACAGAGCGATTCGCTCTGTGCGATCTGTGCAGAATACTTACCTCCGGAACGCGTCACATCCGTCACGTAGCTAGAAGGCGGAGACGGCAGAGCATGTAGCAGAAGCGGGGAACGCTCGCGGAGGTAAGTAAAAGGAGCCGAGTGCTCCAACAACGAATTGATCACTCGATTAATCGATAACGGAAATCGTTATCGATGATTTCCGTTATCGATTATTATCGATTTTATCGATTCGTTGTTTCAGCTCTATTTCAGTGTTTGCATTTGTCTCGTCGGTAGTCATAAACAAAGTACTTTGTCTAGCCAAGTACCTAAATAACTAGATGTTATGAGAATGTTTACCGGGATTGGGATCCTGTTTTTAGTTAGCAGATTTTTATGATTTTTATGGAAAGGATGTTCACCTGTATAAAACATGATAGCGAGAGAAGAAAGCACAGTCCGTTTCTAGTATGTGTATTCTGTGCCAATGAGACACGGTAGGGAAGCGATGACGACTCCTCTTCTTCTGCTGCGATGAGCCCGTGTTACCTCTCTAAAAGCCCATCATAGAAACAGCCGCTGCCCCTAAGCATAGGGCAGTTATAAAACGTGCCTCCGGTAGGTCTCTATGGAACACGTACCATATTCACTAGTAGTATTCATTCACCGTTTATATGAAGTTGGAAATCTCACCCCTCTAACCTTCATTTGGGGATAGAATGGATAATTTTTTTATTTTATACCCATTAATTGGTTAGGGTGCTGAAAGAAATCAATCTAAATACATTAAGTTTGTGTATGAATAGCTGCTCCGATTGAAAAAGAAGCAATCAAAAGTAATATTGGCGTCGGTGGTGATTTCTCCATTGTTATTACTTTATATAGAGGGCAAAGAAGAACTTCACAGAATTTTACACGCCAGTGCCTTTTTAGAATTAGTTCATATACTAAAAAAAATAAAATATCCAGCTTAAAGTTTGCGTCTAGGAAAAACCGTTTGATACCTGTGGTTCTCTTTTCTGGTTTACTTCACCCCAAAAAATAAAAAGAAATTGTTTAATGGTCGGTTAGGAGACAATGCTATTCCACCATCCGCACGTCTAGTTGGTGGATTAGAATTCTCTATTCCGTCATCGGCACGTAGACCTCCTGTTTAGGACACGCGTTCCTGGCTGGCAATGAATCTGATGTTCAACTTCTGCTGTTAAGGGAGAAAAAGATGCTCTCTATCCAGGATCAATTGAGAAATGACAGATTAAATCCTGGTGTGAACAAGATGCAACTAAAGCAGAGGTAAGAGCATTTGGAAAATTCTGTAGAAATAAGACATACACTTCATACGCTACTTTGACAGCGGTATGATGCCTGTTCCCATATTAGCACTAGTGACACATTTATACGCAATGGGCTCTAGGCTTGTAATAATTACGTTAGAATATTCAAATATCTAGTTACAGCAGGTATTTTTCCCCTACTCTAAAGTACACTCAGAACATGTTGGCCCCTTAAACCCTAGTTAACATGTTTGTGTACTGTTACTATAAACTAGGACTAGATTGTGTTTTGAAGGGTTATTCCATGTCTACATGTGCATTCTGCCTTTATGTGCTCTTTATTGTCCACGTCAAGCTCTTTTTGTGCCTCTGCTGTACCATCACATACGCAACCGAAGCTGGGGTACTCGATCAGACTGTTATCATCACAGTTGGGAGCCTCTGATGCTTCCCCACCATAATATAAAACCCTATATTATGGTGGGCTAGAAGACCTTAAACAATTAGATCTCGTTTGCCATTTTATCTGGTCTACAGCTTTTGCAAATCGATTGGCGTTTAACTTAACTGGACCTGCTCTCATTGCCCACCCACGCCATACAGTATCGCTGCCAAGTCGCCCGTGGGTTCCTGTTACATATCTCTTTCTGTCTCTGCAGTTATTCTATCTACACAAGCTAGCTGAAAGAAGATCATGTTTATTGAGTGTAGAGATCCTTCGGAACCATAATGAACAACTGCTGCAGTACATATTGTTCCATTGCGAAGCTGCAATGTATGAAGAAGCCAAATCCATGGGAGCCATATTTGTGTATTGTTTATTTTTGTATGTATGATTATTATTGTACTGGAGAGTAATATAAATGTTTTATAAAATGTGTTATAAAACATCACAGCGCACACACACTTTTCTAATGATATCACAAAATTATATTGTGTTTTTGTCAATTCTAGCATTCAAGGTATTTGAAGTGTAGCCTTTTTTTGTTTGTAGCATGCTAATTATTGATGCCCATGAGTAGATGTAGTACATTTCTGTTGCGTTTTCAACAACGCCTTGATGTCAGTGTTACTTTTTTTTGTATATATATTGATATCTTTAGTTATTTTCTGGCACGTAACTCAATTGGTGGTGTATCGGTTTTTGTTACTTTTTATTTTTTAACTTACGATGCAAAAAAAGAAAACAAGTCTAAGTCAATAAATAGACACAAACGATGAAATGCTGGTTTATCAGACAGCCACTAGGTGTCACTCTCTGATTTATAATCACTTACTAACGTACTTCCATTACGCTCACATTAAGGACATATCGTTGTGATAAATATGTTAACGGGATTTTTGTAAAAAAGGCTTTTACAGCATAATAATTCTTAGTAAGCCCCGTATTTACAAGGGTTTACTTTGTCTATATTCCTTTTCACGGTTTTTCATTCACTCATGGGTCTAAAGTTTAACTATTTGTATTCCTCATTTGGGTTGGAAGCATTGCTTTGCATGGAGCGGGTTAGGACTTCGCTTATGTATAAAGGCACTTTGTATATTGTTTCATTCTGTTGAACTGCACATTGTATCACTTTGTATTATTACTCGTTTACTTTGTGTATTAGGATTACTATATGAACCTCACTTGAACAGTATTTTGGTATACATAATAGAATATTCTCACAAGAGTAGAGTCGAAGCTCAGTGTAGATCTCAGGTTTACATGCTCGCTGGAAAAGTAAGAGGTGAACCTCTGGCAGCTTAAATCTTTTCATCCAGAATTACTGTGGATTCATCACTTACAAAAGAAAAGTTAACCAATACCATGTAAAAAGCATATGTATATTTCGTTAGACTTGCCATAATTTTTTAAGGGTATTCATTGTGGTCCTTTCCATATGTATGTTTTTGTAGTCCTTCCTATGACTATGAATACATTTCGTTTTTGTAGGAGGAGGGTAAATCATTTCTGTGGCATATGTATGCCAAGCTTATTGAAGTCAAGAAATGTTAGTTGCCTACAAGTAATATATGTATAGGGATGTATTTATGCTAATAATAATAATAATAACAATATATATAGCATAGAGTAAAGAGAGTTCTGTCGCAGAAAGATAATTTTTGAGCTTGACAGCCTAACAAACCAATTATGGTAGTGTTCCTCTTCGACATGCGTCCTAGAACTCATTGGTATCAAGGTGATGAATAAAACGAATTGCAAAAGAGGCATTCCAATAGTTCTTCACTCCTGGATCTCCCAGTTTCTTCATTCATTCATTCATTCATTACATATGTGCAAATTAAAACAGCAACAACACAATCCATTGTTACTTTCAAGTTAAATCAAGACCAGCGTTTGACTTGATGATATGGCCTTTGTTGAAGAGGCTTCTCACAGACCTTGATAAGCTGCAAATGCTCCTTTCTGAACATACAAAGAACTTCTTTAGATTGCTAGAGACCGACCAGGCGAGGAAAATGTATAGCATTCAGTGCATTTCAAATCTCCAGTAAACTGAGAGTTCTAATTAAATCTATAACTTTGTTAATACAAAACCCATCCATTGGTATTTAGAGGGAATGTAGAACAGCACACGCTTACAATCAACTTGCTATATCTTGATTTTTTTTTTTAGATACATTCATGGCATTCATTTGTGGGGATGAAAAAATGAAATTAAATAATTGAAATAAATGCCAAAGATCTCATTATTTTGCAGAATTTAACTTCCAATTACCAGATGCCAAATTTTCCTCAGATTAACCATGAAATGATCATTCCGGAGATCAACATCTGTTTTTTATACCATTTGGCTGAAAGGATTCTGGAGAAATTCGTCTGAGTAAAGCGGCTAGGGGCAGCTTCTCTGGCAATTTTTATCTCTCTGCGATCCAACTTTGAGGGTGTTTTTCCATGAATTTGGACAAATAGGCTTTTTAGTGAAGCTCTGTATGATTCTCTGGAGAATTAGAGAATAAACTTTTTTGAAATAAATATATTTGTTTCACTTTCTTGCCAAATTCACCTTAATCTGGGTGGTGAAATGATACAGGTATTAAAAAAAACAATCCTAGTTTATTATTTGGGTGGGGGATTTTACAAGGCACGTTTCCCCATGTTTTTCTTTGCTAACTGGAAGAATTGTAACATTTTTGGAATAAAAAAAAATCCATCTTTTGCATGTTGCCTCTCTGCTAGTATGTATCTGTACCCATTATGTGTAGCCAAATAATCACCAAAGCATGTCTGCTTTGCAAAAAAAGTATTTTCATACATAAAATAAATTTTTATGCTGTTTACCAATGTGTATCCCGTGTGTTTTATTTTGTGGCTATTATCCTTGTGTGTTTTTCAGTGTGGAAGACATTGGGGTATATTTAATAAAAGAAGAATTTCACCTCCCCCCGCTTCACTTTTCATTCTGAAGGGCCGATACTAGCATTTCCACCTGCAAGAAAGGCTGAGCCAAACCTGCGTTATCTATAATCTAATATGTAAGAAGACTTTGAAGAAACAGTTCTGATTGAACTATACAGAGTCAGGCCAGCCCTTCCTGTTGGAGAAACTCACTGGGATTGAACCATCATAATGTATAGTGAAGTCGGGGGGTTGCATCCTCAACGCTCTCATCGCTACACTAAGATGACTGTTTATTCCAATGCAAATTAAGTCCTGATTGCCCAATGAAGTATTTTCCTTCATAGGAAAGAGTGGGTGATTAGGACTGAGCCATTCTGTTGTTTACTGCAAAGTAGTCTATTTGTCTACTAGATAATAGAGCCAGAACATTTACAAATTATTAATATCATGCGGTCTGAAAACATCATATTACGCAAGAAAAAAAAAACAACAACCCCAACAGCACAATATTTGTATGTGATGCTAGAAATAATGTTGGTGGGAATTCTCATTTGAAAGTGCATTGTTTTAGAAGTCCCCAGGGGGTGCTTTGGCCCGGGTTTATGCACAATGCGAGGCTGGGGTTGGCCTTTCATAATGGACAGCAAAGACTGTTATAGGCAGTTTTAAGTTACCTGGTATGTAAACTAAACAAATGGTGTATACCTTCCAGGTAGCCTATTCTGGTTTTCATGGAACAGCCATGGTTTCTGGGCACGTTTCAGATGTCACCCTGCCTTGCTTTTGAGAGCAGAGGGCATCATGGGCCAGTTAAGGAGATCCTCAGACCTCCCGTGACCAGGGAGCTGTAAAATCAGTGGAGGTCTGCTGGTATTCCTCTATTGCAATTTCCACAAAGCCACCTTATGACGTTCTACAGCCGAGCTGCCCATTTCTGATCACACGTTCCAGCCCAGGTGTCCTGATACTTATTTATTATTATTGAAATGGACTCCTAAGCCTGTTTACTATGATTTTCATTTATCTATTACAGGCCTGGACTGTCCATGTGGCCCAACCTGTGGGCTGTTGGCCCACAGCACCCCATACTGCCACTACAGTGGCTTTAAACATGAAGACAACAAGGTTAATGTCTTCAAATGCTTCAAAAAGTATTTCACACTTTTGACTTTTTATGCTCCACATTTTACTAGTTTGGTGCTAGATGGAAGTTAAACAAACCTTAACTTTGGAACTTTTGTGTTTGAGAAGATGGGCGATGCGGCTGATGCCAAACGAAGTGCTTTCTCTCCTTTATTGATCAGTGCAAGTGACTAACAGGAAAGTATTAATCACTTGAGAAACCCAAAGTGCTTTGATGCCCTGTAACCTCCATAAACATAAAGTACTTGGAAAATATGACAGGAGGAGAGAAAAACATATTTACTCATAATAAACTCCTGCCTTTTTCTTCCCAGTATCCGCCATTTTTTTCATCTTGTACCATTGCTTTTCTGTTCTTTATGCGTGAAGGTTTAGTATTAATGGTTGTTTAGTAGCAGTTAATGTTTTGTAGAGGTGAGAAAGAAATGAGATGTGTGCATTATGATAGTTGGGGCTTTTTGGGGCAAAAAAGTAATCCAAAAAAATAATTGGGAGTAACCTGATTGCCACTATGGAATCAAGAAGGATTTTGTTTCCCCTGTTGTGGCATAATTAGTAATTGACCCAAGTAGGTTTTTTTTGCCTTCTTGGTATGTGTGAAATGTTGAACTTGCCTAAAAAATTATGTTTTCAACCTACTATATTATACTTGTACTACAGCATCTATCTGCCATGAAGTGTCGGGTGTAGTAAAGGTATTGACAACAGTTCCTTATGCAGTTTAATTGGCTGTATAGCACACATTTGCTGTGTTTTTCCTTTAAAAAAAGAAAAACAGGTCCGTTAATAAGCTTTCCATTGTGTGGGGCCACTGTTTAGTAAATGTGGCATTATCTTAGTGACAGTATCTGTTATTCTTCTCCAATCCATACAGTTTGTGCCAGTGTTCAATACCATACTTTCTTTTCATTGTACATGCAGATCTATAATTGCACTGTATTCAGATCAACAAATTGGATGGTGGATCCCTCTGGATGCAGTTTGCATGATCCTCCTTGCAATAATTGTCTTTTGCGCATTCTTTCAGTATCTTGGTGTGTGCAAAATAAGTAATACATTTGTTTCCTAACTGTGCATTGTATTTACCATTTATATACTTGGCATAATGAAAGCATCTATGATGCGATGATAGTTGTTTGCCTGTTGTAATTAAGAATTGGCATCTCTCAAGCTGGTCCATTCGTATGATTCCTAGTGCTGAATTAAGTATGTTTAATTTGAGGTTGTTGGCTCCTCATCAGTCTGGTTGCAGCTTGCTGTCCAGGGGTTAATAGGGAGGAGGTTTAATTGCACCTCCCCCAACACATTAATAAGGTTTTGGTAGCAGTATAAACTGCTTTGTGTGCCCACTATGTAGGAGGTGAGAGTAGGTTCTCACCCTATTGAGAGTGTGCCTTGACGTGGCGGGTGAGCTTAATTATGCTTTGGCCAATTCATATAACCAAAACCTCTCATTTATATTATGTTTATATATTTGTTGCCAACTTTATTAGGGTAAGAAGCGCAGACAGTTTTTGTTTCTTTTGTTTCTTGCAGCATGCTTACACCTGTTTGGTAGGCCTCGTATTACACATTTGTATTATCTGAGCCTGTGACTAGCTTAGCGCACCGACATTTTTTCTTTTCCCTAAGTATGTTTAATGTTTACTACACTGGATTTATAAATATTGTTTGTGTGTGTGTATATATATATATAAATATAAATTAAATCTAGTTTTAATATTCTATTCTTGCCCTTTCCTCTTATATTCCAAATTCTTGCATTAAGGAAATGGTTGTTATGACCGACATACTACTTGACTAGAGTGGGGGAGCAGGCTGGGACCAAGCTGGTTCAACCTCATTTTGTTTTTAGAAACCCTGGTCATCACTAGTGTCTTCATGAAAGACTTTCCTTACATGCGATTCCAGCTTTGCTCACTCGAGGCTAAACAGGCAAGGGCGACATATTATGTGGCCCCAGCTCAACTTGTGATACACGACTGGTCTGCTTGTCAACTTCTGGTCATTTCTTACCTATCAAGGACAGCATTAACCAAACATTGTATCCGCCAGATTATAATTACTATGTAGTCACATAAGCCTTCACAAATTCCTTACTGGTCTTCATAAGTAGGAGAAAAAAGGAGAAAGTTCCACGAAATAAGTGTAATTTCTATTATCCAGGCATTGCCTTCTGGCTGTTCGTCAGTGCTACACCGGAGGATCTGCCCAGGGGCTAAAAATGTTTAGAAATAATGTATTATGTGAGGGAGAATTTTGGTCTTCCAAAACGACTGAACTCACCCACTAATGTAAAATCTCTCTTGTTGCGCAGGAAGCCGGTGAGTGAAGAAGTCACGGTAGATGGGGATAGTGGTGCTCGATGGCAGGGTATGAGCCACAACCCAGTCCCAAGCTCCAACGAGCTACCAGCTACTGTCAAGTCCCTAATAAAATCATTTGATGTGGGTCAAGGTAAGATGTTATACGGATTTATCAGACTTATAATCGTTTTAATGACATCCACATTTAGTCGTATCTATCTAACATCCTCTACCAAACGTGTCTGCTATAATGCGATGGTATAGATGAAATATACAGTGCACTGGCCTCTTCCATATTTACACTGCCTAATGTGTAAATTAATATGTGTACACAAACACACAGATACACACATATGTATATGTGGACTGTGCTTACTATCATTTGCTTACATGTTCCCAAGACGATTATGTTGGTCTCTTGCAGGTGGCGTTAGTCAGAATATGCCGGTACATTCAGTTCCTCGAAGTCTATTGAGCGGTATTCCGGTTAGAACTGCCCCAGCAGCAGCCGTATCACCAATCCAGGTACAACATGCGTTATTGAATGAACTAAAAGGACAAAAATGAAGACGAACATCCATATTCCACAAACGATTTATTTACAGAATTCTAAAAGAGAGCATGTAGAAGAGCCATAATAAATAGTCGACTTTCAGACCCGCAGAATCTCATATTTCTTGTAGACCAAATTGTGTATTGCTTTGTGCGTTCCAGTAGCATCTCATATAATTAGATTGCCTCCCTTTCTGTTTCTGGTATTTTGTTCTATGGAACTTCACATTTGCAGATATAAGATCGGTACAGAATTACCCACAGATACAAAATTTTAGATACCACTATGTGATATTCTCAAACCCACGTACTCCAACTCGTGTTATATCTGCGTAGAGGATGCTTGTCTGCGTGTATTGTTTATTAGCCTTTAACCTTTTCATTTGCTCTCTTAACTCAAAATGAGCGGGGACTGTTTACAGCTGTGTAAGGAAAGTTCTGTTTATAAAGTTTTATGTCATGAAGATTTCAACTGAAAATAAGTGATTTTTTTTGGATCCTCGGAAACATAACACGGAGAACAAGGACATCCAGAACTCCACAATTGAAAGGGAAAGATTTAGTTTGTGTGATGGCAGTGAATGGCCAGTAGATCACAACGGTGTTTGCCATTGTATGCAGGTTATAGTACATTTGAGTTGTATACTCAACCTTACCAAGCCCACATTTCGGGGTGACGTGCTGGATAGTATGCTCTGAGTGTTCACTCATTCATTGTTCAGATTCCTCAGTTAACTTTAGGATATTCTTTATCCGATCTGGATGCTAATAAATAAACCCATATGGGACGATGTGATGGAACATTTACTAAACTCGTGTTACTTTCATGTAGTATCAGATATCGCAAAGTGATGGCAGGGACATGCTTCAGGTTCTAATATACACCCTGAAATGTTTAAATTAACCCAGTTAATGCAAACATGGATCATGTGATGGAGTAGAGAAAGATTGAAGGAGCTGTGGCTCTTGTTCATGCTGAGGGTAATGTGAATAGTCCAGCGCTATAATGATAATTGACCCAGGAAAGGCAAAGAATGATAGGAGTTGTATACTTGGTCCCCCCGTCAGTTTCTAAAAGCGCTGTGTCTGTTGCTTGCCGTAGTTGTACAAATCTTCCCGCGGGTATGCGGTAATTCTAAAGCCTTGTGTAGCCCAAGATTAGGCTGTTGATATACACGTTTGCTTTGCCAAGGCTGAGAGGAAGCTAAGCTGACAATATTCACAGCTATTAAAGAATAGCTCTCCTGATCTCATTAAGCAGAGACATAAAAAATGGGATTTTGGCACCAAAAGCTATTGAGTGTGCTTCGTGTTGGGAATTAACCGAGGTGATGTAATGTTTTTGAAGGCCTTTGTGACAAGTTCTGCTTTGTGGTAGAAGAACGGAAAGAGAATGTAAACCTCGTGGGTATGCAGAAGTATTTGCATATTTTAAGAGTCCATTTGGTTGGGAGCCAAGTAAGCAGAGTAGTAAGTATAATAGATAATGAGATGAGGAGATCCAGTTGTGGTGTGAACAATCATTTCGCTTCTTACTCACTTTTAGCTGTAGGGAGTTTGCGGTGAGATGAAAATTTTCCTTTCAAAAGTCTAACATATACATTATAAAGGGGCAGCCTGTTCACTTCCGTTATTGGATTTTATATCCGATTCCTCAATAATACAGAAACATTGTGGTTAAAGGGATAGGCTAGTAACATGGCATCATTTAAACTCATGAGCTATGAATGTATAAATGGGTTTGTGAGGTTTTACAATGAAAATGCACACAGTCGTGCCATAAAATGACGTGCATCCAATGTATACGTATTTGTTGTGATTTTGTGCCGAAAAAGTAATAAGATTAACCGCAGCTAAAGTGGCAATATTGCAATCACAACAGACAAATGTGCTAATCATGTTTATACCTGCTGTTAGTACGATTTTATGAATTGCTATTTTCATCTGGATTTTATCCATAATTCCCTATGTGTTTTCTGGCATCTATTTGATAAAACTCGTATTGCATCGTATTCTCATGTTTACTGAACTTGCGTACTTTCTTTACAGCGGCTTTCAGTATCCAGCCATGCAAAAGTGTCGGGAAAAGACAGAGAGATAACGTTAGACTTTCCAGGTAATCTATGGCTCTCCGATCATGTTTAGTATTCAGACTGTGGAAATCACGGCATCTCCGCTGAATCTGGTCCAAATGCTGCCGTTTTTTCTGACTTGTTAAGAAGTGCGTGCCTGGGACCCTGTCCAGATTCTATTTTTAAAACTGGCTCAAACATAGCAGAAAGGGTTTTGTTTAGTCCGGATGCAGCTATTTTCAGACAGCATTCATGGATCTGAATAGGAATTATTCTCTGATGACAGTTTTGGTTTATGACCATGTCCATGTATATATTTCCAGCAGGCTTCCTCTGGTGTGCAATAACTGTAATTGGAAGTGTACTTTCAAAATATATGTATGCTTCAAATATTTCGGATACAATATTATATTTCCTGCTATCAAGAGTGTATCTGTTCTCACGTTCTATTATAGACACCAGTCCGGAATTAAGACTCCTAGGCACTTGTTGCTGTCCCTTGCAGGGACCTAAAGATGTTGAACGCCAGAATATGATGTCATATTCCTGCTGTCGTCTTCACTAAACCTAGGTGATGAGGTACACATCACGGCTCCCTGGCTGAAAACAGACATAATATATGCAGGAATCTTGGTTCCACTTCTCCTCTTAGATCAGAGGTACATGATCTGGCGGCAGACCTGTGGCCCAACATTTTGTACATATTAGCCACTGGACTACAGGGTCCATAGGTGTATAATCAATGAGCCATATAGGTAATCTAGTACAGCCAGGCACTATTAACTAATTTATAATTTGAGGAATCGTAGTATATGGTGTATAAATGTACCTCAAAGGAAAATACGAATGTGATATGCTGACTTCTTTATTAGTCCTGTAGATTTTTGTACCTAAATGTTACTTTTAGTAATCCGTAGCAGAGATTTTTACATTTCTGCTATCTCTCACGCGTGTTTAAGATTCAGATAATTTAATGTCTGTTGCGGACTTCCAACTGGACAACAGAAAGCTGTTAAAATAATGGCAATCACCAGAGACCTAATAATGTTTAGCTCAGAATACAAGGGGAGCTTTGTGCTCGGCACATTAAAACAACAGTGATGTAATGTCCCTGACAGAGGCTGAAACGTTCACACAGGACTGAAGGATGGGAAAACTGTTCTGGAGCTTCCATGAAGTGGCTCGGTCACAGCTGTACAATGTGAACTATTCCGTTCTACGAGCACATATCTCTTCCCTATCTTAAATTCCATCAGTGGCGGTTCCTGTTATGGGAAGAGTCTATTTGGCGAAACGATACACAATGAACCCAAAGTCCACTGCTTTTTTTTAGGTTTCTTGTATGACACCTTATGTATGTGAAGTAGCTTGGTCCTCTCCCTCCACCTTTTAATTTTTTCCCAATGGACCATGCGATTAGAATATACCGTAATTTTTCTGTTTTTCATTACAGAAAGAGTACGGTCTGTGCCCTTCGGTTTTATTTTGTTCATAGGATACTATATAAATAAAAACTGCTGTGGTTCCTTTAGTGGACCAGTGTTCATAGACTAAGCAGAATATTCATATAAACCCAAAAGTCCCTTCTTCTGTAAAGGTATATAAATGTGCCATGTTACCAGTGGAAAGAAAAAGCAAATTTGGAATGGTGATACGTTCATTAACTAACTGAATTAGAATAGATTGTTAGCTTTTCATGTTATCTAGATCATAATATGCCTGAAGAAGAGACCTAGGCAGCCTCCAAAGATTACAATCATCTTAATTTGCTCCTTTTTAGATGTAATCATATGAATCTACATCATGTTCATATAACCATGTCTCTTTTAAAGGAGAGCTCCAGCTAATATTTTAATATTCTGTTGCTTTCTTTTTAGAACAGTTCTAGTTTATACATAAAACAGTGCATATATAGCATACGCATGTCCTCAAGCTCTCTTATCTTAGCCCAATCCACTAGGCAAACAACCTGATCTTTATCATATGGCCTTGTGGTATACAATAGAATATCTCAGTCTTAGTCACCAAGGCTGCCACTGGCTAATGAATGAAGTGAAAGTGTTTCACTGGAGATACAGAGCTTCACTAGCATTGCCATAAAGAATTGGCTAACTATGGTGAATGAGCAGGAACGTCACCAAAAATATAAAATAACTGACAACAATGGCTGCCTTCATGTTTTCCCAGTCAATAATAATGCTAATATTAAAAAGTCAGTTTTTCTGCAGACAAATTAAAACCTCAAAGAGAAGACTTCGCTCCAGATCGATTTCCTCGCAAGAGCCCCTCATTGGAATCCCTTAATACCCACACCTCTCTTGGTTTTGGATCAAGAACTTCTTCCCTTTCCCTGGACACGAGGACCCCTCAAACAAAAATCAGGTAAGACTCCATCATGCGCACGGCAGAAGCGCTCATTGAACGAATAGTATGTGTGTTACAGCCGCTAATAATGGTTAAGGACGTGGATGTTTAGTAAAGAAGAGTCACCATCACAACTTTTAATAAAACTACTGGCAAGTGGTGTCTTTTATTGAGTTAAAGTTATGGCAATATTGTCAGTGTTTCCCCATGTCTTTTCTAATGTGTCTGTGCGTCAGTGCACACGCGCCTCACGTGTCATTCCTCAGCAACTATATAACTCACCCATAGTGAGTCTTTCTGAGCCATTGAGCTTTGCGTGTGCTTTATTGTCATTTGATTTATCTGGTACTTAGACCTTTGTCATTTCAATGCTGCTTTTGCTCCTCCCGTCCCTACCGTCTAGACTGTTCATTGACGTTGAGTTAAGCTTGCTGTTGGGTTTTCATTTTCAGAAATTATCAGCTACATGCTGCCGGTGATGGTAGCCAGAGGCTCAACCAAAGGGGAAAGAGGATGTCCTAGACCTTCCCTAATCTAAGTCTGAAATCAAAGGTCTAATCCTTGGCATAGTAATCCTGTAAAATATTTAATTTAAAATCTTCCCTCGTGGAAGCTGAGACATGTTTCATAGTGTGACACAACTAATGAATCAATAACTAAACTATTCGGGAGCGGTAACTTAATGGGGAGAAATAATCATACAGTAACGATTACTGTTCCTCTGACGTACATACACTGTGTATCTTCTAACACATGTCACATGTGTGTATGTATATATATGATATATGATGGGAAACCTATATATACACACACATCTACACAACATGAGGCACACAAGGGTTTAGCACTCTTTCCAAAAAGTCCCTTCCTCAAGCAAGAAATTAGGGAATGTTTTATTTGGGGGAGTAGCTTGTAAATCTTTAATCATGGGAGTTTAAAATATTTTTAGTAGGATATACTTATTTCTTATTGCATAATTTTCTCCCCCAGTGAGTACCGATAATTACTTATATATTAGCTGACTGATTTATTTATGGGGGGCATTGCTATGCATGCAGTCTTCCTTTGGGGATATTGGCATTCTTTTAATGACTTCTTGTTTGTAGTGTTTCCAAGACATGACCATGAGCTTCATCACTCAAAGTTTTATACTCAGACTAAGCTGTTTTCTCTTCCATTTGACCGCATCCTTTCTGATATCCTGCCCGTTCCAAAAGACAATCATTCCATTTATCTGGACATGGTCCTCAAACACACTGGAGATTTAAAAGAATTTCAGAATGCCAACAAAATACTTCCTTCTATTCTACTTGAAGCCCAGGTGCTGCTGGTTAAGGTCTTGGAAGGAGGGGCTTATTTGTGTTTCAGCATAAACCCCTGACCTCGTCTAATAAATACTAGCGTTTTTTTTTTTTTGTGTGCTTTGTGGACATTTCCTCCCAGGAGAACAGTAAAAAAAAAATCATCTTTTATCATGACGAGGTGCGCCTCGGCCATTCACTTCCCACAGCATGGTGACATAAAGAAAACTTCACACTGAGCACGTTCTACATATGATCATGGGTATGTCTCTTTTACAGAGATCGTCTGTCCGTTGTATTACAGAGCCGTAAGAATCAATGAAAAAATCATGTTTATGCCACTAATTGCATGTGTTTAGGACCCAATACCCAATATTAAGGTTAGGAGTAACAAGAACAAACTCTGCTAGCCATTATGTGTGCCGGATTATCATGACCCGCTTTGTGAACATCTCCAAAACCTGGGGTTTATTCACTTAAGCATAAATGATAGGAAACCTAGATTTTTATAGACTCTCCTGCTTCAACAGCGGAGCCGGCCCCAAATAATGCAAAGTAACTCTGAGGAAGAAGCCGATGGTTGGCCCATCTTTAAAAACTACAACCCTGCTGCAGACTCACCTGCCAACTCCTGTTGTAATGAATAAACTATTTGTCGCTAGTGTCATAATATTGTGTAACAGTAGCTTAATAAGGATTTCCCATTCCTTAATTGAACTGCCGTGTTACTGAATGGTAAATCTGAATGTCTCTTACGCACATATGAACGCACATTGTGGTAGGAAGTCTTTTTTGACCCCACTGCATGAGTATCAAATTATTATCTATGGTGGGGGCGTCCACGTTTTTCTGCAGACATGTATGTGTGTGAGGGCAGCATTCATTTTTCATTGAGAGGGTCCGACCTGCCCAAAATGTTGGGATTATTGGGATATCATTGTTTTCCTAATGGGATTCCATATTCAGCTAAACACGTCCCTCTTATGAAGTGGTGAGGCTGGTCTATTACTTTATTTTCTATGTATTGGCCATTTTTTCTATTCATATTGCTTTCAATAATACGAGTAATAATAAAATTAATAATAACATGTACATGCTCTGCCAACTCTGTGGAATGGGGACGATGTTGGGCTGCAATGTCTTTAGGTCTTGAAAAGCCCCAGAGGACCATGTTTAATAAAGCTCTTTTCTCAGATTTATGTGACCATCCTAAAGGATATAATGTTCTTTTATTAAATGTAATGTATACATCTGCATCATCAGGTACAGTGATGTTTATAGACTATTATCATTAAAGATGCATATGGATATTTTATGGGCTGTTATTTTCTATGTGGTATATTGCCAGCTATGTCCTCTTGTGTGCTTCTGTTTCCTGCAGCATGGCGAGCTGTGTTATATTTCCCTTGTGTGTCAAAACAATCCGTAGCCTCTTTAATAAGTCAAGTAGCAGGTCTGTTCTTTTATTCATTGGTAACTGCTCTTTTGTCACGTGACAATGAAGCATCCCCTAAAAAAGTATAAACAATGTTTTAAGAATTTTACATGATCAAAGAATTATTTCTAGGAAGGCTTTAGGCATTCAGCAGTACTGGGAATGATGATCCTAATGCTTAATGTAGCCATAAAAGTATTACATTCCAAGGAGAAAGAAGGGAGCTAAAGTTCTTTCAAGCATCTTTCGAGCCCTTTACCCCCCTAAACGTAATGTTCATCCTACTCATATGAAAGAAAATAATCAAATAAATTAATAATAAATATATATATATAAAACAGCAATTGCTTTCATTTTCTTTTCATCTTAGATTTTTTTCTGTATTGTTCTTGTGGACCGATCATCCTGTGCCTGCTTACGCATCTCTTCCTAAACCCGTAACTTTTCTATAAAGTACGTGTAGCATTTAGCACGTATTTTAATAGTGATAGTATATAATTTTTTCTCCTTTGTCTGTCTAGCTTTTCCATTCCACGTTGGTAACATATATTTCAGATGAACGAATGCCTTGTGAAAAGTTAATTTTACCGATGTCCACTTCTAATTAGATCAGTCAGTGTCTCATTCAGGGTAATATCTAATCAAACCTTTATTAACGCCAGGCCAGGACGAAGGCTACTGTATTTCTGTGCGCTGACAAAATGAAAATTATTTACATTCATTAGGACATTAGATGAGTTTGTGCTGCGCTATTAACACCTCCGGGTGAAGGAAGATGTTACCCTTCGAGTTCTAGAGAGCTATGTAATATTTCATTCTGATCATTCATAGCGACTGGCAGCTAAAACATGATTACCAGCATTTCATTTTGTAAACAGTGTAGGACAACAGCGCAATACATTCAAAAAAAACAATGTTTTTTCCCCAAGTCAAAGTCATGGAAAGGTGACAAAGGCCCAGGTTCAGTAGCTATTTCTGTTATCTCAGATTATGCCAGCAAGAAATTATTGTCAAGTGATTGTGATTCTGCCATACATAGATGCAGAAACAAAGCTATTGTGTACATATTTTGGATCTATGCGTTTGCATGATGTTTAGTATTTGTATGCCAATTTTTATTACAAAGTCTGAGAATAATAAATTGTAGTAAAAAGGTGTATATTTGTCAGACTGAATTAGCACTGCTTAGTGGAGTGTATGATAACATACATCTGCCTTGCAGATCTATCTATAATATCTATCTATCGTTTCTTTTTATTTGTTCTTTCCTCCTTTCTTCCTTTCCTTTCTTCCCTTCATTTCTGTCCTCTCCTTCCCTTCCTTTCTTTCCTTCCTTTCTTTCCTTCCTTTCTTTCCTTCCTTTCTTTTCTTCCTTTCTTTTCTTTCATTTTTCCTTTCCCAGTAGGATCTCTTTTTACAAAAGAGACAAACTCTATATTTTGGTAGTGCTCCCTGATGAAAACAATGAATGTTTTTGCTATTAAAGTTGTGCATGTTGGATTATTTAACATACTTCCTTTCTGTCTTGCTGTAGCGTGGAAAGAAAAGATCCATTAGCAGCCTTAGCCCGAGAGTATGGTGGCTCCAAAAGGAATGCATTGCTGAAATGGTGCCAGAAGAAGACTGAGGGGTACTCTGTGAGTATACACCCCTGACATTGCACTTGGGGATGGGGTATCAAAGGGATAATGTAACAATGTCATCAAAATAAACGGAATTGAACGTTTGTGCTACGACAGAGGCAAAAGAGTTAAAGCACCAGAAGCTAACATCCTGCTTTTTGTCACCAGACCTCTTTCATGTTCCACGTAAAACCGATTTACATTTGTTTTATTAAACATGCATAAAATGGGTTTGGGTTAATCGACGGTGCGTTAGGAAATTTAATGTTACCCCAGAAAGCAGAACAGTTTAGTCTGAGCGTAGAGCCCCCACACCGTGAAATCGGGCAGGCACTGTGTCGGATTCACACTCAAGCACTCTCTTTTTCTGCATGTTTTGCATGCATAGTGGATAACAGGCTGTCGGCCACCCAAGAGCTTCTCAGCGAATGCTTTCTAGTTGTATAATAGAGGGCTACAGGGTTTGGAATTGAGGAACATAAATACAATCATTGTGTTAAATACAACTGTTGCATTTTTCTATAACTTTTGTTTGGCTGTAGAACCCATTTATTTGTATTATTTCTATGATTTGTTATCTTTCAAAATCCTCTGAAACGTGTGTTGTGCATAAGAATGAGGAATCGTGAAATAATTTATGTAGCCCGATTCTGTGTCACGTTATGCGGCCCCTAGAAGCCAGGGACAATAATCCATAAAACAGCGTCTTATGTGTCTCGTGGAAGCACACATCAGTCTCAGATTTAGCATCAGAAAGACCTCTTTTTACATACAGTCTCCAGTTTATGGGTTATGATCCTGTTGACAGTTTAGATTCTAAACAGTGAGCTACCTACAAGTTTCCCTTTCAAGATGAACAGTGTTGACCCAACATAACGCAAAGTTAAATTGGTGAGAAGTCTATAGTGTTTTACTTTTACTATACATTATGCAGACCCAATGTGGTCTGTCATCCCACCATCCAGCAGGGCCAACAAAATATAAGCCGTTTCTGTATAAAGCCGGTGTAGAACTGGTTTGTGTGCCCAGCAGGTAAAACCAAAGCCTTAGTCTACAGGATGCAGTTCCTGGTCAACATGATGACTTGGCTCAGTCTGGCGTGCTGGTCCTCCAAGGGTTGTTACATATCTTATTTAACGAATTGTTATGTTATATACCGGTATTGTAACCTTGCGAGCAGGTAAATTGTTGGCGCTATATAAATAAAAGATAATAATAATACTTGTTATGTCCTGTCTGCCCATTGTACGGTGCTGCGGAATGTGATAGCCCTATATAAAACAATAAATAATAAGTAAGATGTTATTTCTTAAGTATTTCTTAAATCTTTAATAGTTCTGGAGTTCTGATCCTGATAGAAATATTATGAAGTTATCCCAGTATTACAGCGCATCAATAATCCTATATAAAGAATTAAGCGTTTGTAAAGACCAGATCACATTGAAAAAAAGATACATTTATTTAAAAAATTATCTAAAATACCTATTCTAAAATGTGTTATAAATTCAAGAATCTTAGTGGTGGATCGAATGAACTGTAACATTTTCAAGTAAACTAGCGTTGAACATGGATCTAAATACAGGTATATTTGTGTCATATTTACTCTGCTTACTCAAGTAAAAGATATGAAAAATAATATTATCATCAGGGCTCACATTGTATTCATTTGCACTGCTTATGATAACTGAAATGATTAGGCAGTATTGATTAAAAAAGCAATACTGTGGCCATTATTACTGTATATAATTGAACCTGTTCTGGATATTTATAGTTTCTATTAAATCTAATATCTGTATTGATCTAAAATCATTTTACTATGATGAAAGCTGGCATTAAATGGGATAATTAAAAGCACCGTGTTTGTGTTCCCTTAACTCCATTATAGAATCAATAATTACTTGTATGATTATACAATCGCTAGTCTAAATATGAACAGGATGTGCATTTTCTTACTATTAAGCCAAAGGACCTTTTGGTGCGTGCTTAGAGAAGGAAACACTTTTCTTATTTCTGATATGCTGTTAAAAACACAAAATGAAAAAAAAAAAACCCCAAAGATTACTTTTTTATATATATATCCTGATATCAACAGCAAATTTTTTTTATACATTCATCATGACAAATATTATGTTTGTCTTGTAGGGCCCTTCTCACGATTTGTTCCTTTAGGGACTAAAAATCATGACAATTTGTTCTTTTATATTATATTTCGACAGATCATACATCATATAGTGATCCATTCAGGGTCGGTTCCGGACCAAATAGTGCTTTTGGCAAGAAGCCCCTTCGTCTCCCCACATGAAAGACATTCCATGTTTTTTATACTTTTAGAATTATGTTATTATGCCGTATGCATAGATAGATCTCTTCTGCCTGTCCTCCATAGAGCATTTCACACGGACTTCTGCACATCGAGGCAGTTTCTGGCATGACTGTCGGCGCCCGTTCCTGTTCTAATCACCCCAGACAGCTGCCTGACTACCTGGCAGAACCGACCCTGAATCCATTTAAACCATTTAGATTGTACAAGAGGTTTTGAAGGGTTAAAGCATTTCCTTAGCAGCTGTTCCGCTTTGTAGATTCCTTTTATCCATCAGCTCGATAATCTGTTTTGCACTAAAATATTTCATCTCATAAAGGGCACTGATAACATGTAGATCAGATTTTCCCGTGGTATGTTTTTAAGACATAAGTATATATATATATATATATATATATATATATATATATATATACATATACATATACATACATACATATATACATACATACATACATACATAGCTAGAAGATTCCGGATTTACTACTTTTATAACTGAGGATGATAACGAGATTGCAGTATAAGATACAAATAGAAACAAAGTAGCCCTCTCTTAGTTAATACACCTTGCCAGCTCTCCCTCCTTTAGAATATTAACACACTGGAGTTTATTCACTAAAGGGAGAGCTGTCAAGAGACTGGTGGTTTTAACTCTCCCACCTCGCTATTTATTATACAGGGTCAACACTGGTTAGTTTCTCCAGCGAGGTGGACTGAGCTGGCCCTGTATAGTGCATAATTTAATGAGCTGAAGCACAAATCTTCGGGTTGGCAAAAGTCTTACTACTATTCGATAATGAGTGAAAAACATAAACATGTCCAAATCCTTTTGTCTTTCTTGTAAAATAAAATTTGAATTGTTCCATAGCAAATCGTAATGTGTTTCAATAAGTGCCGCGTTGAAGCATCACCCTGAGGAAGGCTTCAAATAATTCTAGTGAATAATTAGGGTTTACATTTAGTTTTTTATTTTATTGCCATCTGTTGTAGAACTCATAGGAGAAATAAACATCCCTTTTAAATCAGTCTTAATGAAGATTAATGTTTAAACTGCCAGTCCCTTCGATTCATTAGCCCATGATTTGTATAAGTCATGCTTAATTTTGTGCATACTCTGTTTAACTGAGAAGACCCTTTGATAAAATTATTATACCATGGGAATAAGTATTCTTAAGTATATTATTATTTCTCCCATCATATGTCTCGCCTATTGTTAATGTACTGATTTTATATTTTAATTATTTTTCTGTGCTGTTCCAATAAATCTTCCCAGTCTGCAGACTATCGGTATTGTAGGCAGTTAGTGAACATTCTTCCCCAATTGCTAAAGGTAAATGCCAGCCATTATATGCACCAAGGTACTTACCTCTGTCCATGGGGTGTAACTAGAAATCCCCCCCGCCCCCCAACTTCAACAGCTAGTCTGTGACATCATTGCTCCCCCTTCCAACATACAAAATATGTAAACACACAAATTACACAAATTACACACACTTACTCATACTCGCTAACACACAAACTCCATCTCACCCCACTTACACATCCATGCTCGCACACACACAAAAGTACACATCCATGCTCACACAAACACACACACAAAAGTACACTTCTATGCTCACACACACACAAAAGTACACGTCCATGCTCATATTTTCAAGCCATTTTCGTCCACTCATCTGCCGCTAACTGGATATTTTCTCTTTTCCCTGCTTAACTCTCACGTTTCCTGCAGCTTTCCCGCTGGCTTCTCGTGCTCAGTTTGCGAGCAGCATCGGTTTCACCACCACGTGACCCCTGATGCGCTCCAGTCTCCCCATGCCGGTAGTAGAGAAAGGGCCCTTCTGATCTGGATCAGTGCGGTCCAGGTTGGAAGGACCCGTTCTAAACAATTTCGAACAGTTAATTACCTGCCCAATAGTCAGACTGTTTGATTTTATCACTTTGATGGTTGCCTTCATTTCCGCTTCCTCCTGGATGCACACCCGCTTGTTTGCTCGTTGGAATTCAATGTTTGGACTGGAAGTGAGTCCTATTTTGTTGTAGCACCCGGTGGAACGCCATATTATTGGTGTTTGAGACCACTGGAGCGAAGCCAAGTTTAGTGTGAGTCCAAAAAATTGTGAAGTGTTATATTCACTAAACTGTGAGTTTGCAGATGAGTTGAACATTTAACTCACTGACTTCACTATGGACTAGTGAACACCACTCCTCTTCTCCTGCAAGTAGGGCCATGTAATTAGTTGGCATTAGAGAATCCTCACATTACCGATGCGTTATTTAGGGATAAGTCCACTTCCAGCAGTACAAGCTTGTTGAGCCTGCAAACTCACAGTATCGTGAATACACTTTTACTTTGAAAATTGAATCAGGACTACCCAAACAGTCATGGGCAACTGGGAGGAATAAATGATTCCTGAACAATGCCAAACTGTACAGAGCTTCATATGTGAGACAGGATGAGCTGCGTGTGGCTACCTAAACGTGTTTAAACATCTAGGGTGAAACCACTGGGCAACCAACAGTAAATGTGTATTCAGTGGGAACATTCCACTGGTGTCTATTGGAATTGCCTGATTTGTGACACTTTGGCCCTACTTTTCTCTTAAGAAGTAGGGTGGATTATGTCAGATATTTTAATCTACAGAGAAGACACCATATGATCCACAATTTAAATGACATCTCTCACTTTACCCTCATTCCGATTCCGTCATGCACATAAACAGCTTTTGCTAGGGACCCCGTTGATTATACAAAGCAGTGTAAATAATGAACACAGTTCACATTGATGGGCATGGTAATCTAGGCAACTATTCATCAACTGATATGCAGAAAGCATAGCCATGCTTCCACGGGGAAGCAAACATTTCCAGTTCATTTGTTCCCACCAGACAATATTTATGTTTGTTATATCCATGTATCTTATAGACATGTCCTGCTCTCAAGGGAAACCAAAAGTCCTTATGTTTAATGTTAAAGTAGAGAACCCTTAAAATGTACAGTCCGTGTTCTTTTAGAGAATGCAAATACATTGTTGGTACATTCAGGTTAATTCTCCAATGTTATGGCTTGCGTTGCCTGCCAGTGGCTTGTTATTGGATTCCAATGGTGTTTAAGAGAGAGAGAGATGCCGATGCAAGTTTATCTTTATCCACAGAAGGATGATGCACACTATTATGTATTTGTTTACATTACGAACTAAGCCATCTGTCAATTGGTCACAATTACTTAAATATTTATATATTTAACATACAACAGAAGTCGATATGGTTCTCATAATTGAATTTATTTCTAATATTTATTTGCAAAACCAAATGGATTGATGTAGCCATCCGGTCCAGTAGCTGCAACTCTGCTGATGAGATGTTTCTCAGCTAGACCCACTAGTTTTGTGTTTGAGTTGTTTGCTAGCCAATATATCATTATTGTTTCATAGCAACAAAAGAGTTAATCATCAGACAGTAGGTTGTAGAAAACAATAAAATGCATTGGTGCTTAAAAAAAAGAAACCGTAGGTTATGTAAATCTCTGAAAATAGCTAATTTCTTCAACTAGAACATACAAAAAAAACACGCTTCTTTTTTCCTTAACTATGTTATGTACGTTTCTTAGAAGCAGGAAATGTTGTCGAACGTATGAAAGAGGATATGCCTGCGTGAGATGAATGGACATAACCCACGTCTAGGATTTGATATGAAGCAAACAGGACATTTGGGATGTTTTTGTTGTAGCAGCTTTGCATCAGAGGGTGCTTGTGAAGAGCAGAAAATAGTTGTCCTTTCTTGACACGCGGTCTTATGTCTTCTCCCAGAGGAAGGCCAAGAGGTTACCAACGTGTAGAACAGCAGGGAGAGCTTGCGTGTCTATTTAGAATGTGTGGTAGGGAGAAGATGCTGTTTGTGTGACCCACTGAACTTTTAATATAGAGCCATACGGAAGCGTAGAAGAATATGGCATTTAAGAGCAACTAGTTTATTAACAGTTGGTTGCTATTGATTGGAAAAGTTATGGAAACCATGCTAGAGATTGTTAAATATCTAGAAGTAAATGATTTGCAAGCTCAGAAACAGCATGTGTTTACTACAGGGAGATCTTGTAACTAGACTTGGGCTCCGGACGACTCTAAACAAAGACGAAGATACTTCTTGTGGGTCTGTGGTATCCGGGCTGAACAACGAAAATGCACCCTTCGTGTTCATTTTCATTTTTGCCCAAATTTGAACATACTACTTGTAACACTAACCTTATTTTTGTTTTTTAACCAGGTCACTAAATAATAGACCAACCAGGGAGGAGCAGTAGGTTTGATTTCAGTGAGGCATTTGACACTGTCTGTCAAGACCCATAAATAAATGGCAGTGTTTGGTTTTGGATGTTAAACTACTGGAATGGATAAGGCAATGGTAGAGTGACAGGAGACAGAAGGTTGTAGTTATTGGTGTACATCCGTGAATAGTTTTGGGACTCATACTTTTTGTTTTTACAAATGATCTTAATGTCTTTTTGCTGATAATACAAAGGTCTGCAACGGGGTCGGATATTTCTAGTAGAACGAGCCAAATGGCAACTGGTTTCAGTAAATTAGAAGAGTGGTCGGGAATGTGGCAGCTGCAGTTTGATGTAAATAAATGTAAAATTATGCACTTGGCACGTAAATCTCCAAAGGCAGAATATAGCGTTGGGGCGCTGTCAATGAGAACAGAAGAAAGGGACTTAATGTAAGGAAGTTTTAATTTACCAAGTATTTAAACATGGATGGGATAGGCATAAAGCTATCAATTAAAAACAAGTAATTACAGTCTGAGTCTTGACATCAGGAAAAATGGGCAGATTTCAGGAAGCGCTTCAGGAAGCCTAGTTAACGGAACTAACACTGGGGAAAAAACGGACGAAGAAAGAAAACAGAAAAAAAAGAAGAGGCAAAAGAAGAAGCAGAGCTGCGGAAGTAAAAATTACTTGATTCCTCGTTTCAGGTCTGTGTTTTCACAGAGGTCAGTCGTTACGGATAGTCTTGGGGGCGTCTGGGAGGTGGTAGAAACAATTGCATTTCCCTGAGACTCCGAGAGTATAGCAAACAACAAAAACGTCTAGCTCGACCACTACCTTGGTTGAGTAGACCACTTTAGCACAAATCCTATATATCCCCCTTGATGCAGAATCCACTTTTAGGTGGATCGTTATAAACCTCTTTCCTTGCAGTGCCTTACATTTTGTTATATCGCTAAAAGTTTTTTCCCCAATATATTTAATGAGAGCACTGTGAGAGGCAGCCACAAGAGGGCGCGCTAGTGTTATTGTGTAACTAATAATAATTCATTCGCATGAATGACTCAGGCTGGGTTCCCTGTAAAACTCTAACTGTAACATTTTACAGCGTGTGTGCCTCTTATAGCAGACAACTGATCCGCATTCCCACAGCTAGACTAAGAACTGATTTGGTAGAAAGAACTGTATTTTGCTGAAACATGGTAATGTCTGCCTTCAGGAGTCTGGCGTCTCTCCCGATAGAATCCATGCATTAGTCTAAAATGGGACGTAGAGAGTTAAGGTAAAGAGATCGAAAATGGAAGGAAGATAATTTTTAAGAGAACAGATATTGTTTTAGAGAGGAGGAGAAAACGTTTATGGAGGCCAAAAAATAGATCAGGTAGACCAAGAAATTGTGAAGATGAGAAATCCAGAGGCGTTTCAGAACATAGTAAGAGGAAAAGGCATTGGGAGAGAAATTGTAATTTCATTCCTTGTTGAGTATTGGGAACGCACTCTCTGGTGCTAATACTTATTTTTCTCTCTATTCTATCGTTTTTTACTGCTGCAGACCGGTGGAGACTTAATCTAAGTACCCAAATTAGGAGCGAGATTTACTGTTAATACAAAAGTGGGCATATGTACCAGGGCAGAACATCTCACTTACACATATCGTCACTAAAAAAAATACAATTATAGCACTATTCCAGTTTATATCACGATTAATCTAGCTGGAGATTACAGGGTTAATCCTCACATTGACTGTGTATGTAGGGGTAAATCTCAGGTGCTAGTGAAGCTGACACTAATGATACCTGCCGATAATGACTTCTTTAATTATTCATTATTAGACAAAGGGAATTTTGGTGATTATATCACTAACATGATTATTTACTTCAAAATACATGTAATTTATAGCCAATTTAACACATGCACATTGACCTGCTCTAAGTCAGGGCTCACAGTATATTGTGTTCTGTCACTTAATGTATACGACATTGATAACCCTGGTTCCATGTCAGCATGTAACCTGGCGACATATTTGCTTAATCAGACAAGCCACAGGGGTTTTATTTCTTAATTGTATAATATTTAACATGTGTAGTGTAATCAGATTTTTCAGTTTCACAGAACATAATTATTTTTGCAAAGTAAGTTCCGTAGGGCAGATTGTGGGGTGACCGCTTGCTATTGAGGACACAGATAATATTCGTGTTGCATATAGTAAGACTGATTGGAGATGTCACATTAGTGAAATTGTGTGAATACAGAATAGACTAGAAAAAAAATGAAAAAGCGAAAATGAGGCAAGTAGAATGAACAATTATTGCTTTAATAATCGAATCACACCTTAGCCTGGATCCACTGGGCTGTGATTACTGGGAAGAATCCATGCCCCTGGTCTGGTCTTTTAACACAAAATCGCTAATTCAACCTCAAACGTATAAAGCAAATTCCTTTCTCCTCGGGAAGCCCTTTTACAGCCAATTCAGCAATGAAAACATTATGTGTACCATTATTTTCATAATTCGCATTAAATTCTTGTCTTGAGCATGTTACAGGCCTCAACAACATTATAAGAATAATACCTTTCACTTTCTCATAAAAGAAGTGCTTTGTATGTGGGGAATGTAACCGCTGTAGGGCGTAACAAATGGAAAACCGGTACTCATCACCTTCTGTCTTCTTAATACCACTAACGTTAAAACCATTTAATACCACAAAAAAATACCACTGACTCATTCCATTAATCTGACCAAACAGCACAATAGAAATATTGCATATAGAGTATGGTTCTATGGGAATAAGAATTTTACTTCCAAAGCACACCCCTTTACAATAAATTGGGACTTCTAATTAGAAACATGGGAATAAAAAGTCACCATTTCTGCACTATGTGATTTAAAAAATCATAATTGTATTTTGTGATTGTGATGTGTGATCATTGTCCTTTTAAGTGGAATACTTCAGCCATCATATGGATTTTAACGCATGATGAGAGGTCCCATTTAATTTACATGGTGTCGCTTTTGCAAATGCATGGGGGGGGGGTGTAAAATGCATTATTCCTTAGTGGGGCTGTCCGGGACAGTAAACGGCTCCTTTAAGGTTCTCCTAGTCGCGCTTTACTTTGCAGGCATACTGAAAGTCGAGGTGTATCACAGGACCATGGCTTAGTGTTCTGTGGGGTAAATCTTGGCTATGAAGTTGTCTGAAGGCTATGAAGAGAGGCTGCGCCATCTGGAGAGACTATATAAATAATGCCTCCAGCAGCTTCAGCTGCGATCATGACAAAACAAATCGCGAGCTTTGCTATGAGCAGATAATGTATTTAGACAGTTAATTGTGTGCCTTGAACTTGGGCATGTTTATTTCCAGTGTAATTAGCCGTATAACACATGAACCCCTTTTATCTATTCTCATTTTATGGGTTAAAGCTCTCAAAAGTAACTCGGCACAAAACAACAACAATAATTCAAGCCTAAAGTATGTTTACAGCAAGGGAAGTAGAAAGAGAGTCACAAACCAGATGCTATAAATCAGCAGAATGCTGTAGAAAACGTTTTCCTTGAAGTCATTAGTAATATTCTGGCCGTCTTCACTTGGTGATAAATCCTTAGAGCTTTCTCAAGCATTTTCTTGAGTAAAAGTTAGATATTCTAAGAGCAAATCAAAATAAGAGGAAAATATTCATTTCAGATCTTTTTTTTCTTCTTCCTATAAAGAAGCTACATTTGTGTTTTGTAACAGCCTGGGAGCTCCAGGGTAAACTCACCCAAATACCCTAATAATATAATTTACATGGTTACTAGAAACTCATCTACAACCAAGATAAAATTGCAGTCAGGCAGTCTTATCGAGCTAGTGCTGAATAGGAAGCTCATAAAAGACGGATAAAATATCCCGCATGGGAATACGGATACTATACACTAAGAATATATGTAACAATATAAAATACATGATAGTATAAATTGGTTGATTTTGTAGTGAACTAAACAGTCTTTCCTTTCTCGCGCAGACCAGGGCTTCATTTCAGGCCATGCATTCATGCGCACAACCCTTCCTCTGGCAGAACCTAGCTCTGGATTTTTTTGCAGAAAATATACATGAATATAGTTGGCTTGTCTGTGGTTGACATACTTTCCCTATACTGCGGAAATACTGCTAGACCATTTTGGGGTATATTCACTAAAGGCAGAGGTATGAGTAGACTTGTGGTTTACACTCTCTCGCTTCGATGTACATTATGAAGACGGTATGAGGCAGGTCACTACCAAGACTTTTACGTGTCATTGTCACCTGTCTGATTACAAGGCGTCTTTAAGAGGAACAATGTAACGTATACAATTTAAAATATAAACACCTTTTCTCTTGTTTACATATTCTTGTGAGTTTTAGTGGTGTAGACAGCGACGTGGCCCACCCTCATCTCCACTGCACCATATTAGAAGGTGCGCCGTTATTTTAGATATGGAGCACTGGGATATGTCATTAGTGGAGGAATGAGGGGTTTGAGTCCGAAATATGGACTGTCCCAATTAAAGAAGGGTGCAAGTGAGAGTTACTAAAAAATAACCCTAGTACTAATCGAATTCTACACTGGGGTGTCAAACAGATTTCTTTTTCTCTTTATACCTGGTAGAAGAGGAGAAGATCTGCAGTGTTGTTCTTCTTACACCCAATGGTTGTTTTTTGTTTTTTTGTTTTTGAGCTCTCTGGAGAGTAAAGTAGAAACTTGTTATTTGACTGTTTCAGGTTTGAATGAGAACCGATTATATAACTGCATGTTTTTACTGCAGGAAGGATAAGCAGCACTTTACTGAAATATGCCAATCATCCATATGAAAAATTCCCAAAGAGCAAGTAAAAAAAATATTTTACAAATCTCACATGGAACTGCTTAAACGGAATCGGAAACCCGCATTCACAAAACTTCATAGGATCTATGAAGCTTTTTTCTTGCAATATTTTATGAAATTGGAACTCTTTGGAGGAAGTGAATATGTGTCCCATTTTCAATGGTCTTGGTAACCCTTTGAGTACGGGGAATGTGTAGCCACATAGGAGCTTAGTAAATGGGGGTCGCTTGCTTCTGTATTGAATTTGGGCATGTCATTAATCTTTAACACCTTGCATAGTCATTCATCTTGAACGCTTTGCATGCCACAGGTACGTTCACTCATAAAGAACAGATTCAAGGTAATGAAGTTTTACTTTACTGATAGGGCAGTACATACGTGTAACAGCCTCCCCAATGAAGTGGTTGAGGCTAATATTGTAGGGCGATTTAAACATGCATGGGGAAGGGCATATGGGTATCCTGAATCGAAGATACGACGTGGGACTGATTAATGTCTTTACAGGAGGAATACTGGGCACACTAGATGGACCAACTTGGTTTTATCTCGTCAAATTCTATGTTTCAAACCGTATGTTACTACAACTCCATTACAGTTACTAGCTAAGGTTATATGGAAAGAAAAATAATGATCTTTGTGTGAAGCAGTTCTCTGGAGCAGAAGCGAGGATGTCTGAACTTTATAGTGATTACGAAGAGTCCCAGAGAGCCTGTCGAACCCAAGGAAGATATTTGGGGGCAGTTAGTATTGGCAGGGCTTAGGAGCTGAGGAATGTACAGACTGTGCTCATTCTCTCTCAAACCCACGACAAATAACCCAAGAGAGGGCCAGCTTCCCGCTTTGCATTATCACAAGTGGAAAGGAATGTGAATTGATATTGCACAGGGCCAGAACGGAAATTATTTTCATGTTATTCAATGCCTCTCAGTACTTCTCCTCTTCATAGTCACAACATCCTGTATTTAAAGTAATGTGTCCCCTTATTGTCTTTCATTGTTTATATATATATATATATATAAATATATATATATATATATATATATATATATATATATATACACACACATATATATATGATATGCCTATCTCTCACATTCCCGTTCTGCCACCCATGTTTTGGCATATCTGAGCAATTACAAATAATAATCAAATGAGGCTAAATAAAATAATTATTCTGAACATTTAGACCAGAACTAAAAGCTCAACGATTACAAATTACTTGATCAGCATTTAATTCATATGTAGTTCTCCTTTATTTGGTTTACTATGCTGATACCTTCATTTTGAAGCTGGGCGGTAGAATGCCAATCTCTATCTTTAAAGGTCCAATTCAGCCCTAGTTTCATGTAAAATGCATTTTGTGGCCCATTTTTACTATGATCCGTTACGTTAGAGTTACAAAATTAGACTTATGTCTTGTTTGACTCCTTCCCTTGGCTGCTTTGACTGAAAGCAGGAAGCCTACTTAAGTAAGTAGAAGAAATCTTATGATATTTCATGATAAATCAGGGACAGCACAATGATGTATGGTTGATGGCCAACACATTTTGCAATATTCAAAATATTATATACTGCAATTATGCATGACATTACGTAACACCTCATAACCCTTAGTTGTGAGTCATATAATTCATTCCGAAGTAAGTCAGTTGGCTTCATAACACTTCTAGATGTTTGGAGAATGTATTATGCTCGGCAGCGTTGTGAAAATTGATGACTGATACAATAGTGCTACCCGTATGACTGAGAATGAGTTGTCATTCAAAATAGATGATGTTCCATAAATTCCCACGTCATTCTCTATGTGATGGTTGACCAAACCGTTTAAGGACTAGAATAAAGCAGTATGTGATAAACCAATTGATAAATACTGAAAATCAAGTTTCAATTATTACATTTATATTATATTTATATACATTTATAGGATGATGGCACTGTATATAAACACTTGGAACTATCTCAGTAGTTCCATGAGTATCACCAGAATTTTAAACAGCGAAGAGTTGGAGATCGAAGCCCCAAAAGCAGTCTTTTGTCCATGCGTAGTATATATTTTTGATGATTAGTCTTTTCTTGGCTGGTCTTACAATAAAGTTCATTTAGGTAGTAGTTTGGGGTATCCAGCTGGTGGGGGGCACTCAAAGTGTGTCTCTTCAATGTTAGTACGAGCGAATCTCTGGAGACATAATTGCCAAGAATATTAAAAACCCTAGGCCCGGTTCAGTCTCCTTTTATTTCAACAATACTAATTTGTTGAACTTCATTTAACAGTTTAATGGCCCTTAACTGCATGAATGCCTTGATTTCATTTAGCCCTATGATGTCAAAATCTGAGGTGGATTAGGTGTCCCCAGCTTTAAGTCATATATAATTCCATAATTGATGAGAGGCTATCCATTTTTTTTTTAGTTGAAATGAATCTGTTCACTGCTGACCTATCTGTATCTCATACATCACCCTGTGTAAGAGTCTCACATCTAGAGATCACTTCCAGAAGCATTAGCAGAACCATGAAAAACCCAAAGTCGTTAAACCATCTTATGACTTCTTTTCCATCCATTTCCTGCCGGGGAAATCACTAGTTGTCTAGAAGAGGAGAACAGGTACATTTTTGCACCTACACATGGTTCTATGGGGTAGGGACTGAAGGGAATCTTATAGGATGGCTCCTTGAGTAACTATAAGATCCTTATGACAGCAGAGGAATGCTTGCAGGTAAAAATCTCCTTTCCGTAAGATTATCAGCTGTTGCCCTTCAAGCCTGTTGGAAGATTTCACTCTTGAGATGCAAATTTCACATGCCTCAGACATCATTCCTGTGATTTTCTAAAATAATGTGAAACAAAACTTTTCATAGGGACACCTATCCAAATCGAATGGGTATTGTCAAAGCTGCTGGGGATTTAGTGGGCAATGTTCAACTCATGCCATCGTTCAAAAGCTGATTTAGTTCAGAAATCGTTCTGGCTCAAAAACAAGCATCTTGGGAATTCATTTCATTTAAATTGGATCAGATGAAAATTATAAAAAAATCCTTACCAGGGAATATATTGGCAGAAGCCCAGGGCAATTGCTTTTTGTGTGTTTTTCATTGTGTTTATTTACTTGAAGGTAGCACGGTCTTCGCTCTTTCCACCAGCAATAAAACCACTTCACTGGATTTCATACTGAAACTGGACAGCAAGTTGTATAATTAAAGGCCTTAATTGCTAGGTTTGCAGCTGCTAGTTGTGCCTTTGGTTAATTCTAACTCTTTATGGAAAAAAAACTTGTGTTGAGATTAAAGGAAACTCTAGGAATCCTTAATCTCCATCTCGGTCTACTTCAGTAAAATGTAATTTCCTGGCATTGGAGTCTTACACAAAACATCAAAACATAAACCAAGCCACCAACTTTGAACCTGGCTTTACTTAAGTAACAACCAATTACGTGGACGTACTTTATATGAAACAAACAGGATTTTGCAGGAACTGAACATTGGAACTCACTGAATTCACTTTCATTGGCAAATATGAAGGAATGTTGCCTTTATGTAAAGATGCAAGTAATAGGTGGACAGATAAATTCTTGGACATTGATAATATATATGACTGACAAGAAACAAAAAGGAATATCAAGGGGTAGATTGGGTAGATTGATTTTTTGATACACAAATATATATCTATAGTGATGGTAACCTACTCTGTTTCCTTCCTGCAGAATATTGACATCACAAACTTCAGCAGCAGTTGGAGCGATGGTTTGGCTTTCTGTGCCCTGCTTCACACGTATCTACCTGCCCATATACCCTACCGAGAGCTCAACAGCCAAGATAAGGTACTGTGCTGTGAACAGCTATTGCTTTTGTTATTGCTTAGTGTGTGCACAAAGGTATTCTCTAAGGATGCAAGGGGTCCAGCATAAAAGGCTAAATGTAAATGTGGAGGTGTTAGTGTTTAACTACTGCCTTTTTAAATGCTCACTTGCTTTCTTGTTCCTGTCTGTATTAAATTCTACCTTGGTTAAAGTTCTTATTCTGTTCCAATGTTGCTGTTATAGCCCCAAGTTGTTGCCTGTGTCCTGACCCTTGGCTTGCATCTGACTATGAGCTCGGAAACTCAGCTTCTACAATTATTTTTGATTCACTTGATGAAAGCTTCTGACAATTCCCTAACCTGATCAGCAATATTTTTTCCTCTGTACCTAGAGTTTGACAGGTCACACAAAGCATTTAATGTAAGTGTACAATCATGTGAATAAGAAAGTACACCCTTTTGTGTATGGTTGTATATATGGGGATATAATAACAATCATCTGTTCCTTAGCAGGTCTAAAAATTTGGTAAATACAACCTCCGATGAACAACAGCATGTGACGTATTACACCGTGTCAAGATTTATTCAACTGAAATAAAGCCAAAATGGAGAAGCTATGTGTGAAAAACTAAGCATACCCTTACAGCTTTCAGGAGTTAAGATGCTGACAGGTGCTGCTAATCAAATGCCCTTGATTAATTAATCATCATCAAGTGCAACCACCTCTACAAATGTCAACGTTTTAGCAACTTGCTGGTCTGCAGCTTTCAGGTGTGTGTTAACACAATGCCGAGGAGGAAATACATCAATAATGATCTTAGAAAAAGCAATTGTTGCTGCCCAATCATTCTGGGAAGGGTTATAAGACAATTTCCAAACAATTTGAAGTCCATCATTCTACAGTAAGATTATTTAAAAGGTGAAAACATTCAACGCAGTTGCCAATCTTCCCAGGAGTGTACGTCCCAGTAAATCCACCCCAAAGTCAGTTCATGCAATGCTCAGAGCAATTGCAAAAAACCCAAGCATTACATTTCAGACTCTACAGGCCTCAGTATGTTAAAGATCATGAGAGTACAATTAGAAAAAGATTGAACAAGTATTGTTTATTTGGAAGTTTTCTCTAAAAAGAACATGGCAGCATGGCTTAGATTTGGAAAATTGCATCTGAACAAACCACAAGTATTCTGGAACAATGTCCTTTGGACAGACGAGACCAAAGTGGAGATCTTTGGCCATAATCCACAGTGCCACATTTGGCAAAACCCAAACACAGCATATCAGCATGAACACATCATACCAACAGTCAAGCACGGCGGTGGAGGGGTGATGATTTGGGCTGGTTTTGCAGCCACATGACTGGGGAACATTGCTGTCATTTAGTCGACCATTAACTCCTCTAGTATTCTAGAGTCAATAATGTGAGGCCATCTGTTCGGCAGCCAACTCTTAGCCGTCATGCAACAGGACAATGATCCCAAGCACACCACCAAATCTACAAAAATTGCTGCACAACGATGTGAGAGATTGATACAGAAAACAATTACTTCCAGTAATTGCTTCCAAAGGTGGTTCTACAAGCTATTGAATCATAAGGTGTGCTTAGTCTTTCACACATGGCTTTATTTTTGTTGAATAAATCATGACACAGTGTAACATCTCATGTGTTGTTGTTATTCATATGAGGTTGTATTTACCTTATTTTTAGACCTGCTAAGGAACAAATGATTGTTATTATGTCCTGATGTGTAAAACCATAAAATTCTAAGAGAGTGTACTTTCTTTTTCAAACAACTGTAAGTCTCACGTGTTCAATGAAACCTTACTAGACCATTTAATGACATACATGGTTAGAACTTAGTCCTTACCTACCATTTACCTATCGAGAAAGTGGGAAAATATGGCGATATATACGGTTGATACTTGGCCTTGAGAATGCATCGAGGGTCTCCACCTAGCACATAAAGATATTTTCTCTCACGTGAGTGGCATGATTTTTGGGGTTCCAGTGCCCATACTCTTTTGGGACCAACCCCATATCCAATACATGGTAGCACTATGAGCTCCTTGTCTGGAATAATTTTTTTTCTGTGTAGTAGAGACCTTCTCCCTTAGCCTACCATAAGCATGCCTTTTATCATCATGACACAGAGAGGCCTGTGACAGCTTCTCTTAAGAGAAAAAGTAAAACCAAGATCTGATCCATGCCTGTAAAGATTTATAAGTGTAACAGGAAACATAACACTGCTACCATCGAAAGTAATCCTGGAAGTTTAATCGAGGATTGTGTTATAAGTAGGCAGGACAATTGTCTGATCCCTAAGATGCAGAGATCCAAGATCGTGACCTAACAAGCCCCCCCCCCAAAAAAAAAAAAAAAAAAAATGGACAATAAGACACACACACATGTATATAAAGTACAACTCAATTACCCTCAGGCAGAATGGAAATTATAATCCACAGAGGCTGCCTCACCAGAGATACCCAAAGGGGGTCATATTTGTGCAAAATGTGAATACTTATCACGCTGCATGTTATCTACGGTCTTCCATGTAGGCTTTCTGTACACTACACTGTACAGTGTACATTTATATGCAGTTGTATTTATTGGATACATTCACTAAAGGGATTGTGACTTACATCATTTAGTTTTATTTGATTGTTTAATTGGGGATTTACAGTAGAATAGGGAAATATTTCCTTTTTCTATAGATTTGTATCATTGTGTGCGATAAGTACTTTGCGATACGATGCAGAGTTCGTCAGCAAACAATTTTCCTAGCTTTTCAAGAGGAATAAAAAAGCGCCTGGATCTTTGGTACTCAAGGTTTTAAACTATATATTTGTAGGAAAACTGAGAGGGAATTTGGCAATTATCTTGTGGCTTGGGCAGGCCCCGGGTGGGGATACTCTCTATCGCTCACAGGCAGTTAGTGATTAATTAGTGATAGTTGCCTATGGTACCTTTCCCTTTAAATGACATTTAAAGGTGCATTCCAAAGCAGTTATGTTAATAATGCACTTCAGTTCTGGGTTATAAAGCCCTGACTGTGCTTTACTCTTTGAAACCAGCAACTCTCCTCCCATGCCTTCTATGTTTGTTTGGTTTTAACTTTTAATTTTTACCTTTAATTACATAATGCAAATTATTGGATTTCCCCTGCCTGTTCGGTCTTAGGAAAAAAGATAAGACAAGTTGTGAAGAATGTTTTGTGAAGGTTGCAAATAATGACCTTTGGAAGAGTTATGGGATTTTTTTCAATTATATCAGATTGTGCTTTTTTCTTCTTCTAATACAAAAACAGTTCTCTTCATTAACTTTAGATTCTAGTATAAATGTGCTAACAGGACTACTGTATTATGAGACAACCCCTCAAAAAAAAAAGCCCTAGCGCTAGCTGCACCCAGGCCTAACTTATAGTGATAGCTGTTGATTATATGTTAAGTAGGAGGATACTAAACCTCTCACTAGGGCCCAGAGAACCTTTCCCTTTAGATGTTGCTGAAGACTCTGAATTTGGTGCCTCCTAATGTCATATATTGTCTAATGCACTTTCCCTGGGTCTCTGGTTTCTAGCCCTTGTCTACGTTAGTGCCCTATCATTAAAGGGGCAGTCTAATGCCCCATACAGCCCCATCTGTTCTCTGTAGCTCTTGCCAAGTTTGGCTGCTCAATGCATCAATTTCAATGTTACAATTTCAAAGTAACAAATTGTCATTTGTGAAGAGGGGTCTTGTTAGACCCTGTGAAAATCTTCCCAAAGACAGTGGATGGAGGTGAGTAACTTGCACAGTCCTGAGCATGAGATATGTTAAGTTAAACACATTTCCTACAAAGGAAGAGACTGGGGATGATTAAACATATCAGTTGCATAGAAAGGGTTCTGATAAATCATTCTATGCCTATGCATATCAAGAAGAGTCAATAACAAGCTAGCACTGAGCTGTCATATGCATTACAGTGCATACAGAGGGGAGCCTACATTTAAAGCCTAAATTCTGCATTGTTCTCTACTAACTGCTATCAGTATGTAAATGTTTTATGAAAACATCCAAAGTGTAAATAATTTTTGAAATGTGCTCTGCAGAGGATGTTTTCTTATATTTGTAGGTCTCTCTCTCGGTTACAGTCAGGATATCTGAATGATTAAACCAAATAAAATGCATAGAAACTGTTCTGTAATTAAATCGGAAACGGAGGGATTTTTCATTATTGTTTGTGACCAAATAGCAAGACACCTTTTATTTTTTAATAAAGTGGTGCCCGCGGGCTTGTACCGGTGTAACTAAGCACTTAATGGAAATGGAACACAATATCTGCCCTCAAGGGCATAGGCTTCAGAGCTAATATTTCCACTAACTGGACGGGTGCCATCCACATCACAAACATCTATCTAAAATTATTTATAGGGTCCTCTGTGCTCCAGACAAGCTAAAAAAAAAAAAACATGTAAGAAGGCTTTGTGGAAAAATGTGCATAGTGTGAATGTATATGTGACAAATAATTCTTTAATGAGTAACAATGCTTTTTGTTGTTTTATTTGTATTATTATTATTATTATCTTTTATTTATATAGCGCCAACAATTTACGCAGCGCTTCTTACAATACATATGTTCAAGGGGTATGACAAGACAAGAATTGACAGACTAAGACAAACCGATACATTAGGTGGAGAGAGCCCGGCTCGCAAGCTTACAATCTTGAGGGAATGGGGTGAGAGGTAGTGTGGTGGTCGTTTCAATGACAGGGAGGTTATGGTGCGGCTTCTCTGAAGAAGTGGGTTTTTAGATGTTTCTTGAATGTCGGGAGGGAGGGTGAATGCTGAAGGTTCCTTAGGAGTAGATTCCAGAGATATGGGGCAGCTCGAGTGAAATCTTGTAGATGGGAAAAGGAAGAGGTAATAAGCGAGGAGGAGAGCCTTAGCCCATGGGAAAAATGTAAGGATCGAGTAGGGCAGTATTTGTTTATGAGTGCAGAAATGTATGGAGAAACAATGTTATGGAGTAGCTAATAAGTGCCTGTCATTATATTCTTAAATTAGAATGAATTAAACCTACCCTGCATGAAAAGCAGAAGGAAAAAAAAAACCAAAACATTACAAAACCAAGACTAAATTCTGGAAATGATTAGAAACAAAGCATTGCAATATATACAATAAATTATTTAAATTGAAACAAAAAATTAATGGACACAAAAGTCTCTCCCCTTTAGTATAACATACACTACTGTTCAAACGTTTGGGGATACTTATAGTGGATCAATTGACCTTTTTAACTTAAACTTGTATTAGATGACACAATATACCATTGGAACACAGGAGTGATGGAAGTGATAAAGAGCCTCTTGAACATATTCCATTAAAAATCACCCGTTTCCAGCTACAATAGTAATTTACAACATTAACAACGTCTGCACTGTATTTCAGATCCATTTCATGTCATTTCAATGGACAAAATTTGCTTTTCTTTCAAAAACAAGGACATTTCTAAGTGACTCTAAACTTTTGAAGAGTAGTGTATATCTCATCATCACAGAAGGGACTCTATTGTATTAAACAGCAAATGTTGAAATAGGCAAATGATGAATGATGAATGTTTTCTTTTTTATAATGGTATCAGATATGGTTCCTATGAACTCAGTCTAAGCCTTTTGCTCTTGCGTAGTATACAAAGACCTATTATTCTAATAAAAAGTGAATTAATCCAGATCGTGTAGTTTATAAATAAGATGAAAACTATCCAATACTGTCCAAAACTGAATCAGTAACAAAAGCAAGTCTGTTTACCAAACTTCTACCCAGCTTAATTCTTCCACCAGAGTCTTAGCTGCAGACGCAAGCAGACAGACATGGTTCGATTGTAGACTTACTCATTATTGGACATTGTATTCTGTATTTATTTTTATTCTTGCTTGAGTATTTCCCCATCTATATTTTTGTGCAAAGGAGTATATAGCTAACAATTGCTAATTGACATTTAAACTCACATTTCCTTTTCACATTTCGCACTTAAGTCAGTGTAGAATATTACAAGTGAACTAGATGGTAAAAGAAGCCTTTTATTAATAGGTAAACACTAAAAGTGTGTTTGGAATGTGAATTATTTAAGCCTTTTTTTTTAAGCCTCAGGTGGGTGCTTCACTTTCCACAATTAAAGAAAGTTCCTTGAAGTAACATTTTCTTTTTCCGGAAAACAAAGTGTACTTTAAAGTTGTACTTTGTTTTCATCCTGAGCCAGTCCAGACTGCTTAAAACTGAAAACATAGTCCAGTTGGAGGCAGTTTCTAAAAACCTATTCAGTAAGATTGCTTTTATGTATTGTATGAAATGTTTAGTAGACGTCCTAAATGAAGTTGATGTGAAACTAAGTCAGAGAACCAGCATTTCTGGCAGATGATCTCACTGCTGATCCACGTGGATGGCTCGTTAGAGGCGTGTAATCATTAAATTGGGAGGATGTAACAGAGTTGAGCGTTTAAAGTCCAGTGTTTCATATAGCCCCACCGACGTTTAATTTGTAATAAGTACTTGCACATCCATGTTACTGTTTTGTCCTTGAAGCCGCCAATTAGAGGTAGAGAACTGCATCTGTGATGATCAATGGTAGCGATTTAAACACATGCTTGCAGGAAGGTCCCTTTAGACCCCCTGGAACTCTGACGGGAGTCGGTGCTAGAATTTGTAAAACCCCTCCTTGCATTTGCAACTGTAATTAAAGGAGACACTCACAAAGTGCATATAATGGCAGGAGCGTTCCTTTTAACTCCCTGATATCACAATGCAATATAGAAGGTCAAGCAGTATGCTTCTCACGCTGTGCTGGCCCTATATAACGCATAGTTAATGAGGAGAGATTTCAGCTTCCAGACTCTTCATGGAATACATCTTCTAATGTCAGTGCTACAGTATTGTACCCCATCTTTTTCTTGCTAGTTCAAAGCAGTTTTGCTACTTTGGTTTTTATATCCGAGCATTTTTATAGACATAGCTATCATGGAAATTATATCTCGGAAGACTGGCTATGAGTAGTTTGCCATTTTAAGCACAGTAATCGTTTAATACAGAACTATTTCTACAAAAAACAAAATACTGTCTGCGCTTCTCACCCTAATAAAGTTGCCAACAAATATATAAACATAATATAAATGAGAGGTTTTGGTTATATGAATTGGCCAAAGCATAATTAAGCTCACCCGCCACGTCAAGGCACACTCTCAATAGGGTGAGAACCTACTCTCACCTCCTACATAGTGGGCACACAAAGCAGTTTATACTGCTACCAAAACCTTATTAATGTGTTGGGGGAGGTGCAATTAAACCTCCTCCCCATTAACCCCTGGACAGCAAGCTGCAACCAGACTGATGAGGAGCCAACAACCTCAAATATGTGCAAACAGGGAAAAGAAAAAATGTCGGTGCGCTAAGCTAGTCTCAGGCTCAAAAAATACAAAAAATACCTCTCATTTATATTATGTTTATATATTTGTTGCCAACTTTATTAGGGTGAGAAGCGCAGACAGTATTTTGTTTTTTGTATACATTGTACAGCCAACACACTGTATTTGCAGCATGCTCACACTGTTTGGTAGGCCTCATATTATAAATTTGTATTTTTTGAGCCTGAGACTAGCTTAGCGCACAGAACTATTTCTATTGATCTATATATTGCTATCGTTACGACATTGCCGTACCATGGACTGTTCTCTTATAGATTTTGCCTTTTTTACTTCCATAATGAAAAATGTCTTTATTCATCAGTTGTGCATTTCTCCATATGGGAGATCTCGTAAAACTGGGGACTGAAGTCACTACTTTCCCCCTTTTGTATATTAACTCCCATGGGGTCTCCCTCCTCTAAAATAGATTTGTAAGATGCAGCTTTCAAACATTGTTTATTGAATGGATGATGCCAAAACAAGATTTTTTTTATGATAGTGCCCATTTTGGCCTACAGAATGCTGAGTAATGCATATTTTCTGGTTAACCTGTCTTTGCAAGTTGCTTCTGTACTTTTAGGTTAAATATTTAATTTGGGCAAATTGAAAACAGGTTAAGTGCTTTCGTAATAAAATATTGAACAAGTACCGTCTGGTTTTAATGATTGGTATTGTCCTCAGCAAAGTTTTGCGGTCCACGCATTTGTCCACTTGAGATGAGAAAAGATATTGGTGTTGACCTACCTGGCTTCATTAATATACAGTACACCTTCAGATGCCATTTAAGATCATACCTTTGTTTAAATATTTCATGTCTCTGAGCGAAAGAGCGTGAGTAAAAGGCTAGAGGGGAAGATCGATTTCTAAAGTAGGGAGGCAAATTAGGATGGTGGTAAAGCAAGAGAGAGAAAAGGGCAATTGAGAGAAAGGGGAAAGAAAATTATATAGCAGATAAATAATAAGTAGACGTTTGGGAAATATACGTGAAAAAATGGCTTGATTGAGTAGTGAAGATTCTCTTGTGGTGACTGAGAAGAAAAGGGCTGGAGAATGATGTAGGAAGAAGGCATTTATAGTTATGCCCTGGTGGTCTAACATGGTAGCAGGTATAGTATGTAAAGACTAAGGATGCCAAGTTATGATGTCATATCTTTAGTCTGGCATGGAAGCAGACAGGTAATTGGGTAACAGAAAACATATTTATGCTGTCAAATCACTACTATACCTCCATGCCTAACTAGAAAACATATTACAGGGGTCAATGGTGTTGCATCTCTGCCAGACCTCTTAAAGTCTATATTTTTAACGATTAGATGATTGGAAATGGATAAATAACATGGTGATAGTTATAGTAGCAAATGACATATGAAAAAACAAGTTTTACGTTAACGAGTTATAAGCGGCGAACCACTTAGTGTTGTTAAAAAGTTTATAAACTGTATAAAAAAGAAAGTTTGGAGAAGCAAGCACATTTTGGTTTTGTCAAAAACAGTCCTGGAACTCCACATTGCTATGTCAGGACATGTTTAGAAGAATAAGCAGAGTGTGAAAAGAAATAAGAAACGGATGGATCTCTGAGAAAGGTAAGGGCAAAACCAAGCTGATGGCTTTTTGACCAGGCCAGCAAAACAGCGACGTTACAGCAGAATTGATTGACCCACTGTCTCAAATACAGTCAGGGTTTGACAGTCAATGTAATTGTTGTGAATGTGTTTTACCTAATGTTACCCTCAAGCAGGCTGAGACTGTCAGCTGGCAGAACAATCCGTATCTAATGAATCTCCTGTCCTAAAGGTCTTTCTCTTGTACTCATCCACCTGGAACGGGCTGGGCAGGGGGGAAATTGCCACCCAGACATAAACCTGGACCAGCCCGCTCTCGCAATAGGTGGGAGTGCAATAGGGTAGCGGAAAGGTAAAAGTGTGCTAATTAGTTAATTAAGGGGGAAGGGCAAGGTGCTGGCAACTCATCTGTGCCTGTCCCCTGGGCCAGAAACTGCCTGCCCTCTTCTGTCACCGACCATTTCAAAGGCTGTCTGAACCAATAAACAACAATCAGCAGCTTAATAACAGGTAAGAGATAAGGTAATGGGAAAGAATAATAATACAGATTATGAGAAATCGAAGATTAATTTCCCTGTGCTATACATATTGCTTATTTTACCTGTAACCTGTAAACACATTTACATAAGTTTGTTTATTAGACAGCGCTGTATTATGTAGGAATTGGGGGAAACGGCAGGTTTTCCTTAGGTGAAACTGTTGTAAGTAGCTCCATCTCCAACACAAGGAATTGATCTAATCTACAACTACAGACACAACAGAAAATACATTGTTGGGCAATATTCCTGTAACTTTGGGCTTGACCCAAGCAGCTGCTTAACTTGCTCATGTGTTTCTCATGAATTAAACCTAATCTGGAATGATGTGGCTAAATGAAGTCAGTCATATACCTAGTGATCTGGAGAGTGTAACTGTACAGATGTATGGCACCCAGTAATTTATCTCCATCTTTTTTGCTTTGAGTAATATATAGTTTAAAGTTTAGCATCTGTTATTTTCCATTTACATCTAATGGTGAGTTTATATTTTGGTCATTTGTCACCACTATTTCAAGTCTGCTTGTAGTAATTAGTAGATGTCTCCAAACACCTTCTGAATTCGAACACATACATTTTGATCCGAAGAGATATCATTTGCACCACCGGACTCATAGGTGATCCCTCATTTACACCTTTAAATGGTGGAATCCAGTGAGGCAGACATAATATTCCCACTTGTGCTAATTCCATCGTTAACATATGTCAATATCTCTGATATACTCCGTAGGGAAGTAATCTCCATGGGCTTATTCACATGGCCGGTAAAAAAAAATCATGTTGACATTATATTCATATATAGTTTTTGGACCTATCGAGTATGTGTGTGTGTGTGTGTGTATAGATATATCTATATAGATATATCTATAGATATATATATATATATATATATATATAGTGCAAGCCAATAAAATGCATGAGTGTATGAGTTTGTGAGGTGATAATGACCGGTAAATATAGAAGAGCTTCGCACTCAAAATGTAAAATGTATTATATTAGCAAAGAGTAATGTTTTTATCAAGGTACTTGATGATTAAAGAAACAATTGTATGATTATATTTCTATTCTATTAAGCTACTATTGGATATAGTATTGTTGATATTAGGGAATTGTCATGAGTAGGGCTGCAACTAACGATTATTTTAATAATCGATTAATCGGCCGATTATTTTTTCGATTAATCGATTAATCGGATAAAAAAAAACAATATGCAAATTTTTCGTTTATTTAAAAGAATTTAATGAACTGGATGTTAAAAAACAACTTAAAATTTACATTAACATTCTTATTTTGTTATGATGTAATAAAAAACAATATTTTCAAAGTACAAGAACCCAAACACAATATTTATGAAACAAAATAACCCCAAACATTCTGAAAAGAGGTGGACTATTACTGTTCAAGAAACTTTGCCCCAGCACTTTGCACTTTGCACCCAGCACTTTGCACCCAGCACTTTGCACCCAGCCCTGGCACTTTGCACCCAGCACTTTGCACCCAGCACTTTGCCCCAGCCCTGGCACTTTGCATCCAGCACTTTGCACCCAGCATTCAGCACTTTGCACCAGCACTTTGCACTTTGCACCCAGCCCTGGCACTTTGCACCCAGCACTTTGCACCCAGCCCTGGCACTTTGCACCCAGCACTGGCACTTTGCACCCAGCACTTTGCACTGTGCCCCTGCACCCAGTCTCTAACTCTGCCCTGCACCCAGCCCTGCCCCCACATTCTGCCCTGCCCCCACACTCACACTCTGCCCTGCACCCACTCTGCCCTGCACCCACACTCACACCCTGCCCTGCATCCCCACCCCCACTCTGCCCTGCACCCAGTCTCCCACTCTGCTCTGCACCCACACTCACACCCTGCATCCCCACCCCCACTCTGCCCTGCACCCAGTCTCCTGCCCTGCACCCCCCACCCCCACTCTGCCCTGCACCCCCACCCCCACTCTGCCCTGCACCCCCACCCCCACTCTGCCCTGCACCCACACTCACGAACCGCTCTGTGCGAATGGAGCCACTCGCACAGAGCGGTTCGCTCTGTGCGAATGGAGCCACTCGCACAGAGCGGTTCGCTCTGTGCGAATGGAGCCACTCGCACAGAGCGAACCGCTCTGTGCGAATGGAGCCACTCGCACAGAGCGAACCGCTCTGTGCGAATGGAGCCACTCGCACAGAGCGAACCGCTCTGTGCGAATGGAGCCACTCGCACAGAGCGAACCGCTCTGTGCGAATGGAGCCACTCGCACAGAGCGAACCGCTCTGTGCGAGTGGAGCCACTCGCACAGAGCGAACCGCTCTGTGCGAGTGGAGCCACTCGCACAGAGCGAACCGCTCTGTGCGAGTGGCTCCATTCGCACAGAGCGATTCGCTCTGTGCGAGTGGCTCTGTGCGATCCGTGCACATAGACATGAAGAATACTTACCTCCGGAACGCGTCACATCCGTCACGTAGCTAAAAGAAGGCGGAGACTGCAGAGCGTGTAGCAGAAGCGGGGAACGCTCGCGGAGGTAAGTAAAAGGAGCCTAGTGCTCCAACAACGAATCGATCACTCGATTAATCGATAACGGAAATCGTTATCGATGATTTCCGTTATCGATTATTATCGATTTTATCGATTCGTTGTTTCAGCTCTAGTCATGAGTGACTTGACATATATCTAGGAATACTTTCGGGCCTATTCACTGAAAGCCATGTTTCCTTATTTTGAAGACGCATTTTCAATTTCTATGGCAACAACCTATCAGAGACCGCTTGTGTCACGTAGCAAGTGTTCATGGCAAAAAGGATGAAAGCAGCAAAATTGTATATGGCTATAGAATGATATCGGGGAAAGGGGTAGATGTTCACATGAAGTAGGAATGATGAATTGGAGCTCTGAATTCAGTTATAAATGCTTTACATTCTTCGGAGCGCCTTTAAAACAGATTTTGCCGCATTTTAGGTAATGTCGACACTTCCTCTATAACTTGCTGTAAAGGAACTTTGGGCATAAACAGTATTAACTGATGAAGTAAACATATTATTGCAAATATAATAAAAGTTGCTGAACCATTAAAAAATACATTTTCCAGATGACCCAAAAAGGGCAAATTTCAATTTACCATATGTTTTATTAATACTATACGAGTCGCAAGTGGTTCATATGCATAAATGGTTCTTCCAGAGAAGCCAAAGTTATTTTTGACCGAGCAATCCATTAAAAAGGAGCTAATGAAAATATTACACCTTGTTTAATGATAGAGACCCATGCCAGCTCACTCCCGCACTCGGGGATAGATGATATATATATATAGGTAACGGCAAGTTCATTGTTTAGCAAGCGTTAACATGCCACAGCCCCACCGGGCTTCCATCTACTGACAGTGTGATAATTTTACTGGCCAGGGAATAGAACAATTCACATCGCCACGTCTTTCTCACAATTCTCACTCATTATGAAAAGTATAAAATAAACAAAAGGATTATCCTCGTGTTTTTTAATCTCCTTGATTGTGTCTATAGACTTATTTTTAAAATTCGTTCTAAAGGGCATTTTTCAGTCTCGTGATCTTTGATCCTTTTCGGGTGCAAATTATGTTTTTACAATATGTAACACTAGATGGACTTGTAATATGTTCCTTCTGTCTCTTATATGTTTCTGGCTCCTATAGGAGCAAATGTGGTGAAAAGCTGTAAATGTGGAGCAGTCAGTAAGAACATTCCTTTGATGATTTCTCTAGTTTTGCTTTCATAAATATGGCCCCAAATAATTGAGATATTCCCAGGTCTTCTTAAATATCACAACAATCCATCTCTATCATCTTGTCTATACATCCTGATCTATTGCCGTGCATGCAGGGACAGCGTATTTAAGCTGTTGGCTTTGGTAGAAGTAGCCAGGGAGATTTGACTAAGACTAAGCCTGGCCTGATGGTTGCAGCGCAAACCATTTTAAGCAGTTATGCAGTGATGGTCTCTTGGTGGTGGAGTTTAATTTTACCTCCTACATAGGGTAGGAAACCCTACAGCCCTCTTGCATTGCCAGACTACAGTTTCCATCAGCCCAAGGCAGCTAGAGACTGAAGGCAGTTGCACAGGCGGAGTTTTTGATCAGTTCGATAACAGCTCTGTCTGATGACTTTTACTCATTTTACGCAGAAGTTAATTTGCATTATTACAGATAACTTCACAGTGATCATTTGTCTAAAAAGATAGGAAACAATGACTCAGATATCTGGAATTTCAGCATTTAAGGCTGAAATTCTTACTGTAAGCTGAAGACAAGCAGTCCAGCAGTTCTAGTTGTGGCATGCCTACCGTAATCTGCAGGAACGCTATTTATTTATCATGTATTGTTTATTGGTGAACAGCCTGATTCACTGTTTTCAGTTTTTCATCCACCTCATACCCGTCCTGTTCCCATAGTCATTACGTTTACCTGTCGCTCTCCCACTCTTTGTCCAGTATTGAATTGCTTTTAATATTATTAATAATACATATTATTCAGAGGAAGCCAGAAGACTCCATGGTGATATTACAGAGAATGTAGAAATGGGAAGGGAAGAAGGTAACATTAAACATTAACATAAATACACAAAATTAACAATGACAGTAACAAATAATAAAAGACATACAGGTACAGAAGGATCCTGATCCTGCAAGCTTACAGTTTGTTATGAGGTTGCGACAGAATGTGAGGAGCTGCTTGGGCGAGGATTCAGAAGACAGTGGCATTGAGATCTCAAAGACAAGGGAAACAGATGGGTTAATTTGCAAATGTAAGTTGTAGGGTGTTAAGATGACACATTGGTTGCTTCAGGTAGGTTTTTTCGTGAGTGTTAGAATAAGTAAGAGAGTCTGACAGAACAAGGTAAGGAACTCCAGACAATGGGTAAAGCACGAGAAAAAGTGATAATGGAAAAACACAAGGTGTGCAAGGTTAGGAGAGTATTTGGAGATAAGGGCAGAGGTGTAGAGCACTACAGAATTGTCATGGTTCAGGTTCAGATTTAATTTTGGGGGGTATGGGAAGCCAGCAGAGAGACTGACACGGTGAGTCAACAAGTGAAGAACAATGGGATAAGACAATTACTTTGACAGGTGTTGAGAATGGATTGTAGAGGTGAAAGGCAGGAGAGCGGGATGTACGTTAATAGAGTGTTCTTGAATTCTAGTTGAATCTTGTGTTGTGAATAAACAACGTGAAGTGATATTTCACATGTTAAAGCAGCAGTATTTGGTGATTGACTGTATGTGAGGTGTAAAGGAGAGTGTGGGGTCAGGTATAATGCCAAGTCAGCATACTTTGTGTATTGGATAGATTTTCATCCTTGATTCTGGTTTTCAATCCCCCTGCCTATCCCTCTCTTACTTACTCTCTTTTTCCCCAGTGCTGCCCACTTAAACTTTCTCCAGATATTTGTGCTTCATAATGGCTCTTTGCTCGGTAGTGTGTTTGCACAAGAAAATGTGGCATGGCTTGTTGTGGAGGTCATTGGTGGCTATGGGCACTTTAAAAACATGTCTTTTCACGCAGACTTTTTTCTTTTCTTAACCATGTCATTTCTTCTGATCTTACACCCTTTCATTACCCCCTTACTTTCACCCAACCTCTTCTCAGTCCTGACCCCTTTCTGTGATGTTCAGATGGAGTTGCCTCTCCTTGCACGTTCCTTGCGTCTGTACTGCCATGCTTGGTTGTCACCATTGGCTGACAATGGAGTCATAGGGGGAATTACCTTCTGAGCTGCTCTAAATTAAAGACTCGCTGTACTAGATGCTTTATGTGATTACCTGCAGTTACACAAACAGCCTCTTCTTGTCTTGTAACAAGGCAGCATTGCAACCATGATCTATCTGTGTGTGTTCTATTGTCTTTCAGAGGGTCTATCTTCTGATGAATGTGTGTTGGCCAGGAATGGATAGTGTGCATTGTGCAATCAAATACAAATGTGTTCTGGACAGCTTTGTTTGGCTGGACTGGAGGTCTGGGCTGCAATTTCCCAGCTGTCCACAGCCTACAGACCTTCATTTGTCACCACATCATCTTGGTTTTGAGCCTCTGTGCATAACACTGCCCGTTTGCAGCATATAATCAGGATAGTGCGTCATACCCTTCCATGGAACTGACACACTGATATTAGTGTTTAAGATATGTGGAGATAATACAGTTTACATGAACTGGCAAGACCCTGGCACAGAGATAACAATTTTATTCCTGTATCAGAATTTGGTTTAATGAGCTTTTCCATCCTCATTTTAAAAGAGCAAGCTTAAACCTGTGTATTAGATATGCAAAATGTTTTTTTTTATTTCTTTATGAAGAATACATCATATTTACTTTTCTTCTAAATACGCAATGCCATGAAAATAAACCAATCATGTTAGAGGACTATTTGAACTTATAATTCGGTTTCAGAATTGGACGTTTGCTGACCCATTAGGTTGCAAGATCTGTACAGCTGTTTGAGTTACTATTAAACATTTATGTTTACGTGAATGTTTACTAAATGATATCTAATGCTTGTAACTGCCAACCATTTATTTTTATCCACACTTTTTATTTTGTTTTTCAGAAGCGAAATCTAATGTTGGCATTTCAAGCTGCTGAAAGTATAGGAATCAAACCCAGCTTGGTGAGTGTGGTTTGTGTCACTCCATTTTCTGCATACATTTGAACAGCGCCACTGAATGTGAGAAGTGTATATTTTCGACGTACACACGTAATTCTTAGCATTAAAATGATTGAGACGCATACGCTTTTCCACATGTTCAAAGTGTTATCAGAATTTCCTCATTCAGCTGTTTCAATTAAATGTGACTGCTTTTTTATGTAGCAATTGTGTTAAATAATTATTTATCAATAAATGCCTATAAATATTTTTTACCCCATTTACCCCTCACCAGAGTTCTGAATCTTTATGCTTTCTTCTGATGATACAGGTAAAAAAAAAAAAAACAGTGCACACCATTTCGACATGTAATTTATGCTCCTGGCCCCTGAGGATTAGTCATTTTAAATATGTATCTAATGTATCTAGTTTGAGCGTTGGACATCCTGAACCTGGTCCAAGTAATACCATGTAGGGGGGCTGTATTTGTGTTCATTAATGCATGCCATGGTAAAGGTGTATCCAAAGGTACAGGTCCTTCAGCGGCTTAGGTATTGGAATAAACAAACAGGAATATGCAGTGCTAATGGATATCCCCATCCACCCTCTACTCCAGTTTGCCAAGACCAACACATTCAATTCAGAATGGGCTTAATAAATCCATTCAGGTATAGTAATTCAATTTACCTGTTAACGGGAAGCAAAGAGCTCAGCAACTGTATAGATAGGAGGATCATATTCATCATGCACATAAAACACAGCTACAAATTAATGGGTCATTTGTAAACCAATGAAATCTATTAGGAATTACACTGTCTGAGCATAATGAGGATTGTAGTCTACAGCAGTTGGGGCTTCTATGGCTGTTTATCCCTTGATGCACATGTATTAGTGTTATGCAGATCCATGAGGGGCACATGTACTAAGATAATATTTTTGTTTATTGGTTGTCGCTGAATATGAAGTGCATTGAAGTGTGATCATTGAATCCACCAGACTATTGCGGTTTTATTTTAGTGGGCATTTGATTGCATCTAAGTGGTTTCATCATTCCCTTAGTGCAGACTGTTTCTTCTCTAATTTGTGGAATTCCAGGCATTGCACACTTCCAGGACCACTTAACTTGAGTGTTTTCTGTGTATGCCCAGATGGGGACATTGATAAAGAGGATTATTTTTTGCCTTTGATTCATTGAGCAATCATGATAAGTCTTCAGGAGTCCAGCTACAAAAACAGGCTGATGGTGGTCTTAATTTCTATCATGAAGACAAAGAGGTCTCCTGGAGACCCAATAATGATCTTAGCACAAGTGAAGCCACTCATTGCCTGGCAATTTAATAACAAACACCAGTATAATAAAGAGGTCATGTTACACAAATCTAGAAATGAATTTCCTTAAAGAGGATGTGTCATGTTTTCCAAATACCCAGTGAAACTGTTCAGCACATCTAGATACCTAGATAATAGTGCAGATACACTATATGACCAAAAGTATGCGGGCGCCTAACCATCGCACATATATGAGCTTGTTAGACATTCCATTCCAAAACCATAGGCATTAATATAGAGTTGGGCCACCCACTCCTCTTCACAGCCCCCACTCTTCAGGGAAGGCTTTCTACAAAATCTTGGAGTGTGTCTGTGAAAATTTGTTTCCATTCAACCAAAAGAGAATTTGTGAGGTTTGGCACTGATTTTAGAGGAAAAGGTCTGGTTCACAATCAATGTTCCAGTTGATTCCAAAGGTGTTCATTGAGGTTAAGGTCAGAGCTCTGTGCAGGCCACTAAGGTTCCTTCACACCAAACTCGTCAAACCAAACCAGTGCCACAAAGTTGGAAACATGTAATTGTATAAAATGTCTTAGTATGCTGTAGCATTAGCATTACTCTTTACTGGAACTTAGGGCCCAAACCCTGAAATACAGCCCCAGACCATTATTTGTCCTCTACCAGGCCCTATGTATTCTGGTAGGTAGCATTCTCTTTGCATCTGCCAAACCCAGATTTGTCCATCCGACTTCTAGATAGTGAGTGTGACCCCTTTACACTTGACACCACTCCAGCCAATGCTTGGCATCGCGCATGGCGATCTTCAGCTTGAGTGCAGCCATGGAAACCTATTTCATGAGGTTCCTGACGCACGGTGCGTGTGCTGATGTTGATTCCAGGGGCAGTTTGTAGTGAGTGATGCTACAGCAATTTTTACATGTTTGAGATTGCTTTGTAGCCCATTCCACATTTATGCAACTTAACACTTCTTGGTTGTAGGTCTTCTGAGATTTATTTTTGTGAGGCACAGTTCACAGCAGCAGATGCTTTCTGAGAACAGCAAACTCAAAATGATGATTGGACTCCAGTTTTGCTAACTCCTGACTCCAATCAGCTTTTGTTGAACTGATTAGCATATGGGTTCACATACTTTTTCCAACTCACACTATGAATGTTTGAATGATCTATTTAATATGGACAAAAACAAAACAATAATGTGTATTATTCGTTAAAACAGAATGTGTTCATGATTGTAACTTAGCTAAAGATCATGTCATATTTTAAGACAGATTTATACATAAATGCTGGTGATTCCAACCGGTTCAACTATATCGTGACTGAGACCAATGCAAAAACTATGCATGAATGTCTAAGCTACCTATGAGTAAGAAGTAATGTAGCACAAAACACATTAGCTATGGTCTATTCATGTTTGGTGTGCGCTGTATACTCCAGAATTAAAATTTCACCTTGGTTGCATAACTTTCGATGAGTATTATATTTACTGTGGATCTGTCTAAGGTACCTTCCTGTTCTTGTTCTCTTACCAGGAGTTGAATGAGCTGATGTTCACGGATCGCCCAGACTGGCAGAGCGTCATGCATTATGTAGCACAGATCTACAAGTATTTTGAGACCTAGAAGAGAATTAGGATATGACAACACTACCAAGGAAGCACAGATTCACTTTATTGTTCAGGTCTTTATCATTATGTGCATGACCAGAAGCTTCCCATTACAAGATGTGCCAAAGTTCAGGTTCTAGTACACCAAGAGGGGAATGCTGTTTTGGACAAAAATCTGGATTTACCATGAAAAAAGTGGATTCTTAGCAAACTTCCCTTGCAGTTACTCATTCTACCAGCCATTAACTGTTCTGCCTAGAAGCTGAGAGTATGCAGTGTACAACGCAGCTCTTTTGGGTTTTCTATTGCTGCCCTTTTGTTATAACATGGCATGTAGAGCACAGGCATTTCTAATTCCACAGAAAAGAGCAGTTATTTACCCATGTCATATTTATACTTTTATTTGAAATATGTTTCTGAAATTTAGAAAACCAGAGTTTTAAGTCAAAACGTTAGAAACATCAGCAAAAACATATGTATGATTGTAATTTTCTGTGTCTCACATTAAACAAAATTGACCCCCACATTTTTATGTTGTCCTTCCATCTGTTTTGAGGTTTTAAATGTGTATGGAAGTTCCACAACTGTGAATATTTAGCCATGGCTGAGGTGTCGATGTGCAATCATGAAATACTCTTGTTGCCATGCTCATACTTGAAAATGTATAAATGAATCCACTTTTCAAGTTGCAAGCTGGTCACGGATTCCATTTACCAGGGTGTGTAGTAAATGGGGGTACTGTGGCTCTAGAAATAATAATTTATGCAACGCATTAATTGCACTCTATAGCATATTAGCTAAATACATGTTAATAGATCTGTGATTAATCTTTTCTCTGAAATGAAAGAAAAACACAGAAAAAAATCCAATTTCTATGGCAACAACCTATCAGTGCCTTTGAAATTAAAAGCTAATTCTGGTGCAAGGTTTTAACATCTGTTAGTAACAACATGGTCCACATGATCACGGAAAATATGTATATTTGTTCCTTTTTATATTGATTACTTACAATTAATTTATTAATGGCACAGTATATTGTTGTTAACTTTATAGCACTTACCATTTTTGTTCTCAAATTGTGGGCTGATCATTGCAGTTCAAGAAACCATTTGCATTCAGTAGAAGTGCCAAATGAGCTTCAGTGCTGTGGATCTCATTACACTACTAGTAGATCGGCTGAACGCATCTCCTGCAAGGGAACAGGGAATGGACAAGAATGTATAGAGACCATTTGGAGGAATTCCTTTGTGCATTTGCTCCAAAAAAAAACAAACAACAAAAAGAAACACAGCGTGTATCCTTAATTGGTAGAGAATAACTACATCCAATGTGATAATAATCTAATATATAAAACCAAATACATTTTATTTAATTATTTGTAAAATATTGCCCGTTTAACCTCAAAAATCATCTTAAACTAGCAGGATATTTGAACAAATATCTTCTAGCAAATGTTCCATTATTACATGTGATTTGTAATTGCATTAAGGGATATTTAATCACCTTATTAAAAAGGTGATAGTTATAATCATCATAAAGAATTTTAAAATTTAACAAAATAACCTGATATGGAAATTAGATATAGCTGTGTTAAATAATAATAATAAAAAAGGGTTTAGGTGAAGGTGATACCTTTTATTGGACCAATGTGGGTAAACAATGTAAAGTTATCAGTGTATTATTGATCTGGCTACTAAGAACTGCGCTAAGGGCCCACATGTTGAAAAAAAACCCAAATGTACATTGTGGTTTCCCACTGCTCGAGGACCTGTGTTTGCATTATTGCGCAGTGAAGCACATGCTGTGAGATGGAGTTTCAGAAAAGCAATTTCCTCATCACGTTTTTATTTAAAAGCCCTTGCTCTGAGAAGAGGACACCTGTTATATACGTAGAACATGGTCCCCAATGCAAATGAATTTCCCATGAAATAAGATGCAGCTTGTAGAAACCATGTTCACACTTCTTGTAAATCAGAAGTAACATACCGCTGTGTGTGTGACTGGCAGGAAGCCACAATACAGCAGAAATATGATTAAACTTAAAAAAAAAAAAAAAACAGTGAAAAGACGGACCAGATGCGAAAACAATTGTGCAGAATATTTAACGTTCCCAATGCCAGCTGAAAAAATATTTACTTACAGTTTTAAATCAAAGGCATTCTACATGCAGCCTATTAAGTAAATGTTTTTTCAGCTTCTTGTGCTCCTATATGCATTTCTTCATTAATTTTTGAAGAAGTAAATCTCAAGAGATATGCTGTTCAGAATCTAGCCCCTTATTATAATAGAGTTTATTCACCAAAGCAGGCATTTACTGGAGAGCTGTGGTTTTAACGGTCTTTGCTATGCATTATGAAGGGGGTTAAAAGGCATATTATGGGGCAGAGTGGCATATAGGGAGGTATAAGGCACTTCAGGAGGCAGAGTGGCGTATAGAGGGTTAAAGGCATTTCTGGAGGCAGAGTGGCATTTAAGGGGGTTAAAAGGCATTTCATAGAGCACTCTGACTACAGAAATGCCTTATGCCCCTCAATTAACACCCTCCTCCCAACTTACCGGTGCTTCTGAGTCCCCAGTGTGTAGCCGGGGCAGCGTGTAGAGCTCTACGCGATTCGTGTAAACAACTCCCGCTGCAGCCGGAAGGAGGTGCGGTTAGCAGCGGGGGTTGTCTGCGTCCATCTCGCAGACCTTCCCTGGCTGTCAGAGATCAGAGTTCGCCGGTACTATTGGGTGGCATCTCTGTTTTGGCAATATTTATCCTGACATGCAAACATACATGAGCACATCCAAATTACAAACATTGACCATTATAACAAATCATTTTCAAATTTTCCCCAAGGAAAATAACTTTAAAATTCCACCTAAAATACAGCGGTTAGAGAAATACCAACAATCTAAAGTACAGTTTACCATTCCTAAGTGCAATTATAAAAATCCTACAAACAAAGTAATAAGAAGGAAACGTGTACGTGTACGAGATAATCTCTCGTTGACATCTTGTTTCCCTTGAGAGCTGCTACCTCTGGCTCACATCTAAACACAGAACTGGTTTGAAATATCATATGATATACGTGTTTTTTTTGCAATAAACAAGTCAATTCTTGTCAAGAAACTTCCTAACTGAAAAGAATAAGAGTCGCTGTGAAATTCAGGTTTTTACATCTGGTAAGTGGGTTTTACGGCCATACAAGAGCCACATTGACCATGGCTACCAGCTGTGAAGTTTCTTGATATGAACATCTTCTGGGAAGCACAATGGGTTGTTTTGTAGCAGGATGTAGTATAATGTATACCATAGGTGAATAAAGAGAGCATGTTTATCTATTGTGTACTTAAAACTTACTTAAAAATTTTAAACTTTAGTGCTTCTGTAACCATTTAGATGCTGCCACACACTCTCAGCACAGAATGGATTAAGTAAGAAAATCACCATAGCAACGGCTGTGTATTCTAATGCCTAGACCATCCATTCCCCTTAAGTAGCAGTCTTTGGTTGTCAGAAAACTATAAAGTTTGTATCCATGTAATAAATTTTGCTAACAAACAAATGGCTGTAACGACTTGGATTCATGTTCCTTCTGAATGTTCAGCTGTAGATTCTGGAGGTCAGGAAGTGAAGGACACTAATCCCTGTTCTGGCCTTCCCCTCCCGCAATCTGATCTCTTAGTTTTGTTTGCTGTTCGCTAGGGTTTATTTTCACTGTCTAGTGTTTTTAGCCTTTCATATTCTAAGTCTTTAGGAAAACAAACAATTGCGTGATTGCCACACTGAATATCCTAGTACAATATGATTTAATTGACTTTTCAGCACATAGGACCACCAAGATAAATGAAATTTAAGGCTTCCCATTGGGGGGGGTCTTTATCATATTTCTGCACGATTAAGGAAACAATTTGTAAAACAGCCTTTTCTGGCGTCTTATATTCTGTAATTGTTATAAACAACAATATGTGCATCAGTGTCTTAAAACAAATTAACTGCAACCCACCTAGTAAAGCAGCTCGTGTTTATTAGTAGATTTGCCTCTATTCATCACCATAGTACCCAGAGCTGGGTAACTATCATTGGGTTCTTAGTGTAGTAATAAATTAAAATGAACTGTCATCTCTGTTTTCTTTAGCATAATTAAATTACTTTATTATGATAGCTTAATGCTTATTGACAACATTGATGGACCAAATGAACCATCTATTCTGCCCTTTTTTATTTTAGCTTACTTATTCTTTATGATATGTTTATGCATGTCCAACCCTTTCCTGAATTCCTATTATGATTATTATCATTGTGTTTGCCTGTGCTACTTTCACTTGAAGTCAATTTAATGTATGAACTACCCTTTCTGTAAAGTAAAATTTTCTCACATTACCCTAATTCTTCCTAAATTAAGAAAGCTGCTCTCAAATGAGGTTAGTTTCTAAAACAAATATATAACCGATTTCAATCAATAACCATCATTACATATTTTCTAAGTATATTGACGTATAAAATGTAAGGCTGAGGCCTTCTCTACTGATCCAATCCAAGATTGCCTTGCAACAGGTTTTTCATCCCTGACCAGCAGCTGCTGGGCAGAAGACCTCTGATGTTTTCTTGCCTAGTCAGGTACATAAAGAAGACACTATGCAGAGAACATGTGCTATTTGATTCTATTCCTCTTTTTTTCTTCCTCTGTGTGAGGTTTATTTCTACATTATCACTATTTATGTCTCCTACGCTTTTATTTTCTTCGGAATATGAGATGAATCCATTACCAGGCAAATGTGCTATTTGCTGGACTCCAGAGCACCAGACTGTCTGCTGTTTACTTAATATATTTTGTTTATAAATAAAAGTACTTGGAGTTTAAATTAATATAAATAATATGGAAATGCATTTTAGAAAAAATAACTACTAGCTAGGTTCCCTTCTTCTGGTCAGTTGGCCCTTTTCATCTTATAACATAGTGTGCTGGAGCAAGCTTGCGTTAGACACAGCCCCTGTCTGGCCTTTCCCAGCATCCATTACCAGATTTACCATAAGGCTATTCACTGTTGAATGGGGGGCTTATTCTGAGCCGTTCTCATTTATACATCGTTCCTGATTCAACCAACCACTCCAAAATTTTAATGGGTCTTAGCATACCTGGGAAGGCTACTTGGTGCTCCTCCTCTTCTGAAGGTATACTGGTGCTTTATATAAAAAAAAAAAATAGAAACATTTCCAAAAGTTTCTGAAAATAATGAAATCCATGGTTAATATTACAAGCATCAGGATTGATTTTTATTATTGAAGCCTGTGTTGACCCTTTCCCCAAAATTTCAGGTTTTCAAATCTGGGCAACTGTGTTGGGACGTGTGGCAAGTCATGTGGAGAGATGAAATGAAAGTGGGTGGGATCAGTAATGGAAGTGGATGAGGCTATCTTCCTATCTTGCCCGAACGAACCACCACATGGCACTTAGCTTTAGAGAGTTTAGACAGCTGACCATGTGGGAACTGCAATGATTTTACAGCTCCCTTGGCTGGTCACTGGAGAACAGTGGATCTCCCCAAATGGCCATGATCTCCACTGTTCACAAAAGTGGAAGAATAAGACAGCAGGGCAGTACCTGAAAACAGGGACTGGTGGGAGGCATGTTGACCACACATGCTCCCAGAACCAATAAACTGTCCATGAATTGAAATATAATGATTTATTGATGTCAAGCCTTCTGGCTTGTCTGGTGTCTGTAGATGAGTGTTTAATAATGCTTCTACTACCCCCTTAATTTTAAGTGGAAGGGTTTTCCATCACCTTTACCCGCCATAACTTATGTTGATGGGCTATATCTTACCAGTGAAAGGCCAGTTTTGCCTATGTCTATAACCAATAAAACCAATTTTGGTGCAAAGCTAGAAAAGTGGTCTACTATAGTAACCAATTGGTCCATTCAGCCGTAACAATTCATTAGTTGCTAAGTTTGCATCAGAATAGTTTCCCATATGTTTTTGTTTCTAAAGGGGTTAAAGATGTACATGTCAGATTTGTGTAAGATTTGAAATGAAGTTTATTTCACTTTTTTGTTCATGATTTTACTATGTAGACGCACATGCCTTTGGCATTGAAAGACTTACATATTGCTTCTTGATTACAGTTATTAAAGACATCTCAGATAACACACTTTATAAAATCCCCATGTGGAAAAAGCATAGAAACTATTGAGTAAGAATGTATTCATTTCATTAACGATGCAAACACAGGCTTACAGAAAATTATACAGTTGTTTATCAGTAAAATCCTGGTGACATAAAATGGGAAATCACTTTCTGTATTTCCTGCAGAAAATGTCATCACATAATTCTAGGACATCGGAATTATCTAGTGGTTATTTCTTGTAATTCTGTCAAGATAGTCCTGGACACATGGCTTTCCTGGTGTGAGATTACAGAGTTGGGCTGCAGAATGGAGCATTATGCACAACATGACATGACAAGGTTGTAATATATTTTGATTATCCATACTGCCCAACATTGGGATGTTTTAGGGGGCTCACAAGTCTGCTAGCTGATTTTGTAACTATAGCTTTTATATGGTTTATTGAACATGCTGCTTCTATACACATAATTCTGATAAAGAGATCTTAGTGGAGAAAAGGAAGGGGGGCTTTGAGTCCCACAGAGCGACTGCCCTTCCTAAAGAGAGACTTTTGGTTTGTTAGCTTTCTGCTTCCCTCCAAATATAACAGAGACGAGTCTAACCATTGTGTGGGGAATGCTGGAACTCTCTGTACTTCTGCAACATCCAGGACCACCTCCAAGACTCACAGCGTCCTAGACAAACAATTTCTGACTTGCCCCTTTGTGTATGCTTTCTCCCACTAACATAGTAGAGAACATGATGGTGGTAACGGTGATATCCTAAGCAAGCCCTGTTATTTCTGGCAATTTTATGGTAGTGTTTTAGAGTTTAAAATTGTTGGATATTGCCAGTCTTTAGTCACTCTACTGTTACAAAACACTCTGATTTGAACCCACAACACACTCAAGATTACTCAAAATTGACTATGCAATAAAATCTTTGAAAAGGAATTGAAGGGGAGTGTTGATTCTCCTGGTGACGGTGTATACTTTCAATACTAAAATTCAGATATTTCCTAAATTTATTATATTGCTTTTTCCCCTAAAAAGGAAAAAACATGTGTGCCACGTGCTGACTGGTACAACTAGTTGGGCTTAGGTTAAAACAGTTAAGACAATAAGGATTTTTTTCTTCTCACACATTTTGTTCAAGTACCCATACCTGAAATATACTGTATGTCCCTGTTTTAAACTTTACACTTGGGTGTAGTAACCAGCATATTAATATAATTCCATTTAGTTAAACCCTTGAAGACATTTGGTCAAACAGGCTTTTCCTCAGCGTCAGTAATTAACAAGTAACCCCACTCACAAGAGAGGATCCATTCAGCAGCTTCCAGAGGTTGAATATTAATTTACATATATTTATATATACACAATTATACTTTTATTATTATTACTTAATTAGTGCCGTGCTTTGTTATTTACTGAAACATTTACAATGTAGAAGCCTGCAAGTACTTTAAAGGACACCTAATTCCATACCTATAAAGTCTATATCTCAGGACTCAAAAGGCTAATCCATTGAACATGTTGACCAATGGCTTTAGAATGACCCACCGTTTCTAATATATTCTATTAAAGTACTAATGGGAAGGGTAATGTCAATGCCAACCATGTAATTGCAAAATACAAATGCACCTGTAAGCACTAATAACATTAAACTGTATGCACCAGCTTTAATATTTCTAATAAAGATAGTTTATTCAGCTCATACTAGGTGTCTGCATCCGTTTGTGTATCATTAGTGAGGACATGGCGATATTAAAGTCAGAATGAGTATGACTTAACCCATTATTCAAGGAAAAGCTGCTCCGGGCGGACTTAAAGTAAGAGTGTTTTCAAAATAGATTTCATGCTTTGTGTGCTCTCATCTGCTTTAGCTGAATAGCATACACCCAACATATCAGATGTTCCAATCCAGACAAAGGTGTTAGGGGTGTAGTAAGAGGAAGGAGGGTCAGGACCACCTTATTCACGCAAAAAGCCACCTTGCAGTAGACCATCATGAGAAGGCCACATGAGAGCTGAAATGGAGCAACATAGACCTCCGCTGAATCCAAAGCTTCTGCACTCAGCCGATAGGTTCCTCACAAATAGTAAACGGGTCCAGGTGCCCTGTAGCCCAGCAATAGAAGTGCATAAAAAACTCACACTCACTACCACGTATACACTACTGTTTAAAAGTTTGAGGTCACTTATCTTTTTATGGAAAACAAGGACATTTCTAGCTGTTACAAAAATGTAAAAGTGATTTCTAATGATCAATCAACCTTTTACACATGGATTAGATAACAGAATGTGCCATTGAAACACAGGACTGATGGGAGTGATAAAGCACCTCTGTATGCTTATGAAGATATTCCATTAAAAATTAGCTGTTTACAACAGATATTTACAACATTAAAATGTCTGTATTGTATTTCTGACCCATTTCATGTTATTTTAATGGACAAAATGTGCTTTTCTTTCATAAACAAAGAAGTGACCACAAACTTAAAAACTATTTGAATTTTTAATTTTAAATTGCTTTATTGAATTTATTTTAATTGGTTATTTAATTGATTTTTTCAGGGTCAGCTTTTAGCATACGTAATTTAATTGATTTGAACTAGTGTGTTGATTGGTTCAGGCAGTGTTTGTAAGGATGAGAAGAAGGAACAGGAAATTGACTATATATGCCAGTTCCGACACTAGTTGCCATGGTTTAGTGCTTCCATGAGGTGAAAATGTACCCTTAGTTTGGAAGTAAACATGTCGACAAGAATTAGATTGATTGGAAAATAAAAAGCACGCGCTATAGGTAATTGTGTTAGATGAAATTAGTTGTGGTACAAAATGTGTACCCTTATAAATGTGTAAAAGAAATAAGGCTGAAGGTGATGAGGGTAAGAAGCAGCATTGGGTTCATGGAGTTTACAATGTCTGGATCACCACAAATACAATTCATTTCAACACAGAGAAGACAAACAAAGCAGTAGTAATTTGTTTGCATTTTGCTTGTCTTAATATCCTGGGGGCAGTAATTAGTTACACAAAAACATCACAACTCCGCAGCCTTTCTTCTGAGAATCTCCAGTGCCTCCAGCACACAATCCATGCTTGTTTAAACCCAGATTACTTTAAAAAAAACAATCACTTCTCTTTCCCTACACAAATAAGGCTGTGGTTTCGCAAATCTGCACGTCCTTCTTAAGAAGGCTAATCTTGGAAAATGGGTGGACTATTTTTCAGGTTGGAAGACCAAGGTATTGCTCTGAGCAAACTACGCTAACACCTCAGGTACTCAATAAGGTACTCCCAGTACTTTAGCCATCAACAAAGTATTCTTAATTCATGACTTTATTCTACTACCCATAACCAAAGCACAGTCCTCAAGTACTCAGAAGGTACCCTCACTGATCATGACCTTAATAAAGGCTTTCATTCCAGTATTCCGGTAAATCAATGCAGTCTTCAAGTTTGCCATGATAAAAATAGCTATACAAACGTCATTTTTTTGTTTTGACTTCAAATATGTTTACTATCCTGGAATTCATTTTCCAACTAAATGAATGTTTTCCAAAATAGTCACACGGATACGCTGATTTACCAAACATAGATTGTATTTACACTAAGGCTTAAGAATCAGCTATTCCTGACACACAACTACATTGAAGTTATGTGGAACCTTGTAAGATTCTTCTGTAATAACACCATCTACAGTCTGTTTTTTTTTATATAGAAATTATAAAGCATGGCGTGAGAAACGTTTTCAGTTGCACTGAATCAGCAAAGTGTCCAACCGCCTTTCATTACTTATTTCTTTAAATATTCACTATATTTACAGTCAAACCTAGAACCATTCTAAATAGGCCAGTTCCAAGACTTTTATCAATATTAAAAGCCATATAGACAATGAAGCAAACTGTCAGCTGTTTTAGGCCAGTGGGACAACATAGAAAACCTGCACCACTATGGCTGTTTATGGGCAGATTGAGAGCTAGAAGGATAATGAGAAGTAGAAGTGGCTACATTGCATTATCTCTTTTAATAAACACTTACATTTTAGAATGTGGAAACAACCAAGCTGAATAATTGACCTCTCCATGGATGATCCTCGTCATGAGAACCATTTTTCAATTTTCTGTCTTATGTGTGAGAGCCATTGAGTCAGTTAGATTATAAAAGGCAGCAGCTAAAACATGTTTCCCTAATAAGCCATATCCATTTTTATTATAAATAATGAAGGTTATCATTATTGATCTATTGATGCGAGATTACATTGTAGTATGGATAACAGTTCAACTTATTTAGCCATTGTAAACAAAACTGGAAACTGGTTGCAGCGTTTCTCTAGTTATGATTATTAATATAATTATTTACTTATGCCATTATTACAAAGCAAGTCTGAAAATGTAAAAACATGGTTTTCTCATAATTCTTATTTGTTGTACTCAATTCATATTTTCAATACCACATGGAAAGATGAAATACAGATTCAGGTTGTAACAGGGGTCCTGTACACAAGGATCTACAATGTAATTTGCTGGAGGTTAAAGGAGAAGTCGCGTGGAAACCCATACATTTGCTCTTTAAGCTTTAAATGCAATGTTGTATATGTAATGTAGCTTAGCATTAAAGAAAATCCAGAATCTGCACACCTGGACGGCACCATTGTTATCAGTCATGTGATACTGAGCTGATTCTTTATGACAACACTAATAAAGCCACTGGAGTCAAGCTATCAGACAGTTTCAAATCAGTGGTCATGCCATCAGACGCTTTTTCTTTAGATTAGCAAAAGGTGCCTTAGACCTGGAAATGTGATAATAATCATATAATGTTACAATTTTTAGTGGATTTTGCAGAGTTCTCACACAAATATATCTCCCTGCAAAATTAGATACGTTTATTAAACAAATTAAAGGTAAATATCCGCTCATATCTAGCAAATTACCTTTTATAACATTTCTGCATATATTACAAAATTCCACCGTTGGACCAATACATTTACACTGTACATATCTCACATATACACCCCTATATAATATCTTACAATATGATGCATTTTTACTGTGGAAATTTAAAGATATAGCACCCCAAATAGCAGTGCAGTACTTGATAAATGTCATATTTCAACATTCTACATGGGGTTAAAAATAATCCCCCATTGGACCAATACAGTTACACTGCACATATCTCAAACACAACCCCCTCTATTATTTCTGAGAATATGGTGCATTTTTACTGTGGAAATTTCAAGCTATAGCGCCCCAAATATCAGCCCGGTAGACAGCAACCGTAATTTTTCAACATTCTACATGGGGTTGAAAAAAATTCCCCCATTGGATCAATACAGTTACACTGCAGATATCTCAAACACATGCCCCTCTATTGTTTCTGAGAATATGGTGCATTTTTACTGTGGAAATTTAAAGCTATAGCGCCCCAAATATTAGCCCAATACATAGCAAATGGGATTTTTCTAAAATCTACAGAGGGTTAAAAAAAATTCCTCCATTGGACCAATTCAGTTACAGTGCAAGTATCTCAAACACACCATTCTCTATTATTTCTGAGAATATGGTGCATTTTTACTGTGGAAATTTAAAGCTATAGCACCCCAAATATCATCCCAGTAGACAGCAACTGGCATCTTTCAGCATTCTACAGAGGGTTAAAAAAAATTCCCCATTGGACCAATACAGTTACACTGCACATATCTCAAACACAACCCCCTCTATTATTTCTGAGAATATGGTGCATTTTTACTGTGGAAATTTCAAGCTATAGCGCCCCAAATATCAGCCCGGTAGACAGCAACCGTAATTTTTCAACATTCTACATGGGGTTGAAAAAAATTCCCCCATTGGATCAATACAGTTACACTGCAGATATCTCAAACACATGCCCCTCTATTGTTTCTGAGAATATGGTGCATTTTTACTGTGGAAATTTAAAGCTATAGCGCCCCAAATATTAGCCCAATACATAGCAAATGGGATTTTTCTAAAATCTACAGAGGGTTAAAAAAAATTCCTCCATTGGACCAATTCAGTTACAGTGCAAGTATCTCAAACACACCATTCTCTATTATTTCTGAGAATATGGTGCATTTTTACTGTGGAAATTTAAAGCTATAGCACCCCAAATATCATCCCAGTAGACAGCAACTGGCATCTTTCAGCATTCTACAGAGGGTTAAAAAAAATTCCCCATTGGACCAATACAGTTACACTGCAGATATCTCAAACACATGCCCCTCTATTATTTCTGAGAATATGGTGCATTTTTACTGTGGACATTTAAAGCTATAGCGCCCCAAATATTAGCCCAATTCATAGCAAATGGGATTTTTAAAAAATCTACAGAGGGTTAAAAAAAATTCCTCCATTGGACCAATTCAGTTACAGTGCAAGTATCTCAAACACACCATTCTCTATTATTTCTGAGGATATGGTGCATTTTTACTGTGGAAATTTAAAGCTATAGCGCCCCAAATATTAGCCCAATAAATAGCAAATGGAATTTTTAAAAAATCTACAGGGGTTAAAAAAAATTCCCCCATTGGACCAATACAGTTACACTGCAGATTTCTCAAAGGCATGTCCCTCTATTATTTCTGAGAATATGGTGCATTTTTACTGTGGAAATTTAAAGCTATAGCACCCCAAATATCAGCCCAGTAGACAGCAACTGCCATTTTTCAACATTCTACAGAGGGTTAAAAAAAATTCCACCATTGGACCAATATATTTACACTGCACATATCTCAAGCACACCCCCTTCTATTATTTCTGAGAATATGGTGCATTTTTACTGTGAAAATGTAAAGCTATAGCGCCCCAAATATCATCCCAGTAGACAGCAACTGGCATTTTTCAACATTCTACAGGGGTTTGAAAAAAATTCCCCCATTGGACCAATACAGTTACACTGCAGATATCTCAAAAAAGTGCCCCTCTATTATTTCTGAGAATATGGTGCATTTTTACTGTGGGAATTTAAAGCTATAGCTCCCCAAATATCACCCAGTAGACAGTAACTGACATTTTTCAACATTCTACAGGGGGTTAAAAAAAATTCCCCATTGGACCAAGACAGTTACACTGCAGATATCTCAAACACATGCCCCTCTATTATTTCTGAGAATATGGTGCATTTTTACTGTGGAAATTTTAAGCTATAGCACCCCAAATATCAGCCCAGTAGACAGCAATTGCCATTTCTCAACATTCTACAGGGGGTTAAAAAAAAATTCCCCATTGGACCAATACAGTTACACTGCACATATCTCAAACACATGCCCCTCTATTATTTCTGAGAGTATGGTGCATTTTTACTGTGGAAATTTAAAGCTATAGCGCCCCAAATATTAGCCCAATTCATAGCAAATGGGATTTTTCAAAAATCTACAGAGGGTTAAAAAAAATTCCTCCATTGGACCAATTCAGTTACAGTGCAAGTATCTCAAACACACCATTCTCTATTATTTCCGAGAATATGGTGCATTTTTACTGTGGAAATTTAAAGCTATAGCGCCCCAAATATCATCCCAGTCGACAGCAACTGGCATTTTTCAGCATTCTACAGAGGGTTAAAAAAAAATCCCCATTGGACCAATACAGTTACACTGCAGATATCTCAAACACATGCCCCTCTATTATTTCTGAGAATATAGTGCATTTTTACTGTGGAAATTTAAAGCTATAGCGCCCCAAATATTAGCCCAATTCATAGCAAATGGGATTTTTCAAACATCTACAGAGGGTTAAAAAAAATTCCTCCATTGGACCAATTCAGTTACAGTGCAAGTATCTCAAACACACCATCCTCTATTATTTCTGAGGATATGGTGCATTTTTACCGTGGAAATTTAAAGCTATAGCGCCCCAAATATTAGCCCAATACATAGCGAATGGGATTTTTTAAAAATCTACAGGGGTTAAAAAAAATTCCCCCATTGGACCAATACAGTTACACTGCAGATTTCTCAAAGGCATGTCCCTCTATTATTTCTGAGAATATGGTGCATTTTTACTGTGGAAATTTAAAGCTATAGCACCCCAAATATCAGCCCAGTAGACAGCAACTGTCATTTTTCAACACTCTACAGAGGGTTAAAAAAAATTCCCCCATTGGACCAATATATTTACACTGCACATATCTCAAGCACACCCCTTCTATTATTTCTGAGAATATGGTGCATTTTTACTGTGAAAATTTAAAGCTATAGCGCCCCAAATATCTGCCCAGTAGACAGCAACCGTCATTTTTCAACATTCTACAGGGGTTTGAAAAAAATTCCCCATTGGACCAATACAGTTACACTGCAGATATCTCAAACAAGTGCCCCTCTATTATTTCTGAGAATATGGTGCATTTTTACTGTGGAAATTTAAAGCTATAGCGCCCCAAATATTAGCCCAATACATAGCAAATGGGATTTTTCAAAAATCTACAGGGGTTAAAAAAAATTCCCCCATTGGACCAATACAGTTACACTGCAGATATCTCAAACACATGCCCCTCTATTATTTCTGAGAATATGGTGCATTTTTACTGTGGAAATTTAAAGCTGTAGCGCCCCAAATATTAGCCCAATTCAGAGCAAATGGGATTTTTCAAAAATCTACAGAGGGTTGAAAAAAATTCCTCCATTGGACCAATTCAGTTACAGTGCAAGTATCTCAAACACACCATTCTCTATTATTTCTGAGAATATGGTGCATTTTTACTGTGGAAATTTAAAGCTATAGCACCCCAAATATCATCCCAGTAGACAGCCACTGGCATTTTTCAGCATTCTACGGAGGGTTAAAAAAAATTCCCCCATTGGACCAATACAGTTACACTGCAGATATCTCAAACACATGCCCCTCTATTATTTCTGAGAGTATGGTGCATTTTTACTGTGGAAATTTAAAGCTATAGCGCCCCAAATATCAGTCCAGTAGACAGTAACTGCCATTTTTCAACATTCTACAGGGGTTTAAAAAAAAATTCCCCATTGGACCAATACAGTTACACTGCAGATATCTCAAACACATGCCCCTCTATTATTTCTGAGAATATGGTGCATTTTTACTGTGAAAATTTAAAGCTATAGGGCCCCAAATATCAGCCCAGTAGACAGCAACTGACATTTTTCAACATTCTACAGGGGTAGAAAAAAATTCTCCCATTGGACCAAAACAGTTACACTGCAGATATCTCAAACACATGCATTTTTACTGTGGAAATTTAAAGCTATTCTCAGAAATAATAGAGGGGCATGTGTTTGAGATATCTGCAGTGTAACTGTATTGGTCCAATGGGGAATTTTTTTTTAACCCCCTGTAGAATGTTGAAAAATGGCAGTTACTGTCTACTGGGCCGATATTTGGGGTGCTATAGCTTTAAATTTCCACAGTAAAAATGCACCATATTCTCAGAAATAATAGAGGGGCAGGTGTTTGAGATGTCTGCAGTGTAACTGTATTGGTCCAATGGAGGAATTTTTTTTAACCCTCTGTAGAATGCTGAAAAATGCCAGTTGCTGTCTACTGGGATGATATTTGGGGTGCTATAGCTTTAAATTTCCACAGTAAAAATGCACCATATTCTCAGAAATAATAGAGAATGGTGTGTTTGAGATACTTGCACTGTAACTGAATTGGTCCAATGGAGGAATTTTTTTCAACCCTCTGTAGATTTTCGAAAAATCCCATTTGCTATGAATTGGGCTAATATTTGGGGCGCTATAGCTTTAAATTTCCACAGTAAAAATGCACCATATTCACAGAAATAATAGAGGGGCATGTGTTTGAGATATCTGCAGTGTAACTGTATTGGTCCAATTGGGGAATTTTTTTTAACCCTCCGTAGAATGCTGAAAAATGCCAGTTGCTGTCTACTGGGATGATATTTGGGGCGCTATAACTTTAAATGTCCAAAGTAAAAATGCACCATATTCTCAGAAATAATAGAGGATGGTGTGTTTGAGATATTTGCACTGTAACTGAATTGGTCCAATGGAGGAATTTTTTTTAACCCTCTATAGAATGTTGAAAAATGGCAGTTACTGTCTACTGGGCTGATATTTGGGGCGCTATAGCTTTAAATTTCCACAGTAAAAATGCACCATATTCTCAGAAATAATAGAGGGGCATGTGTTTGAGATATCTGCAGTGTAACTGTATTGGTCCAATGGGGGAATTTTTTTTAACCCTCTGTAGAATGCTGAAAAATGCCAGTTGCTGTCTATTGGGATGATATTTGGGGCGCTATAGCTTTAAATTTCCACAGTAAAAATGCACCATATTCTCGGAAATAATAGAGAATGGTGTGTTTGAGATACTTGCACTGTAACTGAATTGGTCCAATGGAGGAATTTTTTTTAACCCTCTGTAGATTTTTGAAAAATCCCATTTGCTATGAATTGGGCTAATATTTGGGGCGCTATAGCTTTAAATTTCCACAGTAAAAATGCACCATATTCTCAGAAATAATAGAGGGGCATGTGTGTGAGATATCTGCAGTGTAACTGTATTGGTCCAATGGGGAATTTTTTTTTAACCCCCTGTAGAATGTTGAAAAATGGCAATTGCTGTCTACTGGGCTGATATTTAGGGCGCTATAGCTTTAAATTTCCACAGTAAAAATGCACCATATTCTCAGAAATAATAGAGGGGCATGTGTTTGAGATATCTGCAGTGTAACTGTATTGGTCCAATGGGGGAATTTTTTTTAACCCTCTGTAGAATGCTGAAAAATGCCAGTTGCTGTCTAGTGGGATGATATTTGGGGCGCTATAGCTTTAAATTTCCACAGTAAAAATGCTCCATATTCTCAGAAATAATATAAGGGGGTGTGCTTGAGATATGTGCAGTGTTAATATATTGGTCCAATGGGGGAATTTTTTTTAACCCCTGTAGATTTTTGAAAAATCCCATTTGCTATGTATTGGGCTAATATTTGGGGTGCTATAGCTTTAAATTTCCACAGTAAAAATGCACCATATTCTCAGAAATAATAGAGGGGCACTTGTTTGAGATATCTGCAGTGTAACTGTATTGGTCCAATGGGGGAATTTTTTTCAACCCCCTGTAGAATGTTGAAAAATGACGGTTGCTGTCTACTGGGCTGATATTTGGGGCACTATAGCTTTAAATTTCCACAGTAAAAATGCACCATATTCTCAGAAATAATAGAGGGGCACTTGTTTGAGATATCTGCAGTGTAACTGTATTGGTCCAATGGGGGAATTTTTTTTAACCCTCTGTAGAATGTTGAAAAATGGCAGTTGCTGTCTACTGGGCTGATATTTGGGGTGCTATAGCTTAAAATTTCCACAGTAAATATGCATCATATTCTCAGAAATAATAGAGAGGCATGTCTTTGAGAAATCTGCAGTGTAACTGAATTGGTCCAATAGAGGAATTTTTTTAACCCTCTGTAGATTTTTGAAAAATCCCATCTGCTATGAATTGGGCTAATATTTGGGGCGCTATAGCTTTAAATTTCCACAGTAAAAATTCACCATATTCTCAGAAATAATAGAGGGGCATGTGTTTGAGATATCTGCAGTGTAACTGTATTGGTCCAATGGGGAATTTTTTTAACCCTCTGTAGAATGCTGAAAAATGCCAGTTGCTGTCTACTGGGATGATATTTGGGGCGCTATAGCTTTAAATTTCCACAGTAAAAATGCACCATATTCTCAGAAATAATAGAGGGGCATGTGTTTGAGATATCTGCAGTGTAACTGTATTGGTCCAATGGGGGAATTTTTTTTAACCCCTGTAGATTTTTGAAAAATCCCATTTGCTATGTATTGGGCTAATATTTGGGGCGCTATAGCTTTAAATTTCCACAGTAAAAATGCACCATATTCTCAGAAATAATAGAGGGGCACTTGTTTGAGATATCTGCAGTGTAACTGTATTGGTCCAATGGGGGCATTTTTTTCAACCCCCTGTAGAATGTTGAAAAATGACGGTTGCTGTCTACTGGGCTGATATTTGGGGCGCTATAGCTTTAAATTTTCACAGTAAAAATGCACCATATTCTCAGAAATAATAGAAGGGGGTCTGCTTGAGATATGTGCAGTGTAAATATATTGGTCCAATGGGGGAATTTTTTTTAACCCTCTGTAGAATGTTGAAAAATGGCAGTTGCTGTCTACTGGGCTGATATTTGGGGTGCTATAGCTTTAAATTTCCACAGTAAAAATGCACCATATTCTCAGAAATAATAGAGGGGCATGTCTTTGAGAAATCTGCAGTGTAACTGTATTGGTCCAATGGGGGAATTTTTTTTAACCCCTGTAGATTTTTAAAAAATCCCACTTGCTATGTATTGGGCTAATTTTTGGGGCGCTATAGCTTTAAATTTCCACAGTAAAAATGCACCATATTCTCAGAAATAATAGAGGGGCATGTGTTTGAGATATCTGCAGTGTAACTGTATTGGTCCAGCGGGGGAATTTTTTTTAACCCTCTGTAGAATGCTGAAAAATGCCAGTTGCTGTCTACTGGGATGATATTTGGGGTGCTATAGCTTTAAATTTCCACAGTAAAAATGCACCATATTCTCAGAAATAATAGAGAATGGTGTGTTTGAGATACTTGCACTGTAACTGAATTGCTCCAATGGAGGAATTTTTTTTAACCCTCTGTAGATTTTAGAAAAATCCCATTTGTTATGTATTGGGCTAATATTTGGGGCGCTATAGCTTTAAATTTCCACAGTAAAAATGCACCATATTCTCAGAAACAATAGAGGGGCATGTGTTTGAGATATCTGCAGTGTAACTGTATTGGTCCAATGGGGGAATTTTTTTCAACCCCATGTAGAATGTTGAAAAATTACGGTTGCTGTCTACCGGGCTGATACTTGGGGCACTATAGCTTTAAATTTCCACAGTAAAAATGCACCATATTCTCAGAAATAATAGAGGGGGTTGTGTTTGAGATATGTGCAGTGTAACTGTATTGGTCCAATGGGGGATTTTTTTTAACCCCATGTAGAATGTTGAAATATGACATTTATCAAGTACTGCACTGCTATTTGGGGTGCTATATCTTTAAATTTCCACAGTAAAAATGCACCATATTGTAAGATATTATATAGGGGTGTGTGTGTGAGATATGTGCAGTGTAAATGTGTTGGTCCAACAGTGGAATTTTGTAATATATGCAGAAATGTTATAAAAGGTAATTTGCTAGATATGAGCGGATATTTACCTTTAATTTGTTTAATAAACGTATCTAATTTTGCAGGGAGATATATTTGTGTGAGAACTCTGCAAAATCCACTAAAAATTGTAACATTATATGATTATTATCACATTTCCAGGTCTAAGGCACCTTTTTCTAATCTAAAGAAAAAGCGTCTGATGGCATGACCACTGATTTGAAACTGTCTGATAGCTTGACTCCAGTATAAAGCCTGGGTAAATAAATCTGAGACTTTCTATTGTTTGCCACAAGGTTCTATGATAAGGAGTCAGATCACTAGTCTAGGAGAATGGGCGAGTATGAGAGAGCTATATGACATGCTCATGACAATGCTGGTGTCTAAAAATACTGTATTATCTAAACCCTGGAATTGTTTCAAAACAGAAATGTAGTCACTACTGAGAATGAGTTAAATCTTTTTGTTTTTCTTTGGAAGCAGCCAGTTATAGTTACATAATATCATAAAAGGTGTGTGGTTTACATGTTCGAGTGGTATTCTCATCTCTACTTGCTGACGGGCTGTGGCCAGAAGTTAAAACAATACTTTATGAAACGCATTCTGAATAAATTCTACATTAAAAAGCTACTTTACAGGTGCTCAAAACAGCGAATGGATCACACAAGGAGATGCACGTTAACAACAGTAACTACTCAGAAGGTTAAAACAGATGATTAGGTTGGACAATTTATAGATGGGCTCTATATGGCAGAAACAGACCTGTGTAATAAGGGTCAAAGCAACGTAAGGGCCCCCAGCATGCTGATGTCACTGGTACACTTATAAATAAGAACCCATCTCTCTTTTAGTTCACTAAAAAAGCTGAGTACACTTGAATAAAATTGATTCACTATTTTAATACAATGCTTTTCATTTGAACATTTAGGTCTTCCAATTAAAAGAAGAGGAAGCTCTGCAAAGGAGAGCAGAGGGTGAATTGTATCCAGCAGAAAGATGGTTTGTGTCTGGATAGATCACAGATGGTTTTTGGGCAGTGGTTTTTACAGTGTGCATCTTCTTTATCTCTGGCTCTTTAATGCTCTCTGTGGATGGTGTAGAGAGAGAGATTCAGATTCTATGGTCACTGGAGCCAGTACTGAAGAGATGTTTGCACTGTCTTTGATATCCTTGCGCAAGGATTTTGCTGGGGCATAGGTCTTTGGGGGCCATCGGTTCTTTTTATATATTTCCAGGAGGGCTTCTTCAAGCAACTCCTCCACATTTCCAGTCTTGATGAAGTTGTTGTTATCAATGAACTGGAGCCGCATCAATAGAGTTGCCAGAGCCTTTCTGTCAATTGAGCCGATCCATTTGAAATACGCACTGCCAACTGGACCAGTTCTGTCGCCAAAATGCCTGGCGCTTCCTGGTATCCCACATTGGCATGCACGTTTTTGCTGAGGCTCTGGTGATGATGTTGTTATTGCTGCATCTCGCCCTACAGCACGTGATCTACAATAACAGTAAATCACCACAAATACCAGAACACATAGCAGCGTGATCGGCAGTGGCACTATGGCAATGGAGAGTGCTTCTGGCTGGTTAAAAGCACAGTCATCCATGATCCAATGATCCACCTAAAAGTTGAAGCAGATAAGGTGGTTAGTTTTCCGAACAAGGATAACATGTGTGCGTGTTGGGGGAACCTATGTAATAATTGTAACTTATCTAAGAAATTATTAATGGGCCTATATAGAGCTCTTAGCATGATCCTCTGCAACTACATAGCATGTTCGTGGTATGTAAACGAAATGTCATGTAAAGGTAATAATGTATTGACGTGTGTTGAGGAAATTTACATTTTGTTCTAAAGCGACTTGAATCTATCCCAACAGCTCCAAGTAACAAAGACAAGGAGGGTTAAAAGGGTTGAAGAGTAACAATATTGCATAACCAGTATCATAAGCATAAAGTGAAGAAGCCGTCAATAACCCAAACCATATTCTTCTTACCTCATAGTGCCACTCAGCTTCTGGTGGTTCACATTCACAAACTGGAAGATTCTGGATCCAGTTTTTAATGGTCTGTAAGAGAAGCAGTGATTAGCACAGAATAACTTAACTAAGATCTCCTGACCAGGCTCCAGAGATAATATGTAACAATATCCGATAATATGCAATAATACAGTAAGGCGCTTGGCTTGCAGTGCTTCATAAGCAGGATAAACATACATAAACCTTACTCAGAACACAAGGGAAATAAGTGAAATATTCTTCATTCTTTCTCAGAAAGATACCAGCTCATCACAATATAGAAACACCGAACCTGACTGTAAATAAGACCTATTTTGCCCATCTAGTCTTCTCATTTTTCCTAATTAAAAGATTCAGTGAGACCTTAATCAGTCCTTACATAGCATCTAATCTGACATTGCAAAGGGAATGAAGCAACACATTACTGTCTATATATTTTCTTTTCTTTTTTTTTATATATGTTTTCTAAATACAATAAAAGATTTCATGGCTAGAAATAATTCCTCCTTTACCCCTTATTTACGATTTCCCCCATTTCTGCTCAGTATTCTTTTTGTGTGTTACTGAGATATTGAACAGTAACATTACCCACCACCAGAAAACATCCACTAGAAAAAGATTGAAAGTTCAGAAGGAATATGAGTAAGAGGATTCTCATCTCATTAGAAAGTACATTTTACTGACACGTACTGCTCCTTGTGTAGCCAGACACCAATTCCCTGCCATTGTGACTGCAAAGTGACTGCATGTAGGTGTCCAAAATCTGAAACTCATGGCGGAAAATAAAAAAATCCTTAGATATTCATAAAGCCTAAATGTTTGTTATGTTTCGTAATGTATAAACCCTTTTCTGTATTAAAAGTGAGCTAAGAAAGACATATCACACTGGATTTCCAGGAAAAAAATCTTTCTGTTCAGAGATAAAAGTATTGATTAGTAGTGATTATTACTCATATATTATGCACTTTCTGATTCCCTTTTTAAATGAATGGTATCCACATTCAGCCATAGTTTCAGGACATATACATTTCCCATGTTGCTGCCCTGTAGTATGTGGAATGTATAACGGTAATAAATGGATTTATACAACTGCGTACTTAAATGTTTTTGTGTTCTATAAAAAACGGCTGAATTTGGTCACCATACCTGGAGCCCCCTTGCAGGTTGCGGGCAATAAGTCCCGCTGATGTCGGTGGTGCTTCTGCTGTTTTCAGTGGGCGTTCTGACGTCTTAGGACACTCGGAGAACCAGAGAAGCAGTGATTTTCTTGGAGTCTCCAGGGCGAAACCTGGAGAGTTTCCAGGTATTTTAGTCAGCATAGCATTTTTAATCACGATTTCTTCAGTTAGAGAACGTATCCTGAAACCCACTGGCCTGGGAATGACAACGAAAAGTATATGGAAACAGACTTCTTTCATTACTCTATCTCACTTTATGTCTTAACCAACCCCCCCCCAATGAAACACATCAAAGGAAAGGCGCATGACATTTAACTTTACCGAAGAATAGGTCAGAAATGAACCAAAAAGTCAATTTCTCACGTTAATTTATGATGTCAGTGTCCGCTCTTAGGGTCAGTCAACTCACATCCACTGTGATAGGTAGCAGGCAAATACATTATTCATCCCAGCCGTCCCGAGCAACGTACCCTGGTTCAAATTAAACATCGTAACAAAACATTGTGAACTTTTGCTATCACAAATGTTACAAAAGTCAACAATGCTAGTACAGAGTATGTAGTGATCTCCTGTAAACATTTGTTGGTAAATTATGGTTAAATCAATAATAATTTTGTATAGTTACAATACCTGTTAGTTTACACAGGGTAGTATTTTGTCTGGGCTGGTCAGCAATATGTAAGCATTACATGTGTCCTGGAACACATGGCTGATGTGGTCACCCTAGCTGATTGCTGTCATATCACTGAATTATTTTTGTGCAAAATAAATCTATATGCACTATAGCCTCAGCACAGCACAGACATCCATTGATTTTTCGCCTTCCTGGGCAAGTAAAGAGATCAACTGAGCAATGCTCCCCACTGCCAGCAAAAGCAGGAGATTGTGGCGTCAAACCCAGGATAGTCGGACAGACACAGGGAGAGAAAGGAGCCACAATGCAGTTGGAAAAATATTTCAGTATCCCATAGTTTTTCTTTTTGTTGTGTTCAACATTTTAGACAATGTTTAAAACAGATCTACACCAATGTCAACATGAACTGTCATGTCTCTATATTGTTGAGCTTCTAAGATGACAAAGTTTTCCTTCAAAACCGACCTGTCAAAAAAACTGCCTAGATTAACTATGTATTTTGCAGGGTCAGCTCAGCCCTTCGTTCAGTAAAAGCCCACTAGAGTTCTCCCTTCATAGACAGAGGAAAGATGATGCTGGAACTCTCTACAAACAGTCATACCCCCCAACATTTTCAAGTTGGGACACCTGTCTTGAGGGGTGGTGTCAGACCTGAAAAATGGGCAGAGTGGAAGATGTGGAGGCAATGTGGGAACTGTTGTTGAGGTCTATACATTAATTCAGTAAAAATAAGAGTTGCTTTAGCATATTAACTTCACTGTGCATTATGAAGGGTCAACCCCTTTACATTATTGTATTTCATTTAGTGAACAAGGTGTATTCAGTCTGTAGAGACCATGACTGGATCCTTTTCATGCTCATTGAAGGCACGTGTTGTTGTTCATGAATATGCTTTTTTTTTTAATAATCCCCTTCCTCGGGGCATTTGGCTGGGTTTAGATGATTTTGGCTTGGCACATGCATTGTAAACATTTAGTAGTTCACTTTTATAGCATTACTGTTATAGGAGTCAGCAGGCAATGTGTCCAAGATTAATTAGGCTTCATCTTATACACTGATTTAACAGCAGCGAGCTTGCCAAGTATCAATACTTTGCAATGCAAGACAACAGGATACTTTTATTATTAGTAGCATAATATGCACAATGGAGCATTAAAACACATTACTACCTGACTCTGAATATTCATAATTTATGAGCTTCTAATAGAATCCTTTTTCAGAGACATTATCTTTATAGTAATAATATTTTAACCATTGTATTCACAGCTGGTGACATTTCTCTGTACCTTTTTTATTTTGTCATTTATATTTCATGTCAGGAACATATTGTCCAAAGTCATACATAATCAAGGCAAAACTGGAGAAATTTGGTGGAAAATTGATCCAGTCTTAATAAATGTTTTTTCTTTTTTTAATTTTCTGAGCCAGGCCAATGTGTTTGCCTCAGAGAATTGTTTGCTTCTTTTGACTGATGAAGACTAAGCGGGTAAACATGGTGCACTCTTTCATTTCTACTATCTGTGGAAAATACTTAGACCAAGCTTTAACAAAATGGATTTTAAAAGACACTTTTAAAACTCTTAAAATACTTCTTTTTCAAGCAACATATCCTTAACTCCAGGGGATCGGTTCAGAAGTGACAGTGATACAAGATAACCGTGTTATTATAGTAGCCAATCAATCTTGAATTCTTGCCAGAGCCACATTTTTTACATCTTGATAGAAACTGCTGAACACTTATGTTTCCAAATCCCCTTAGGCTACAAAACCATCCCTGTCTGCAGTTCATTCTTGAAAAACAGATTCAAAGGAAATCCTAACTTTCCACTAAAGTTGCTGCTGAACAAAGAGCTGATTTGCCTTTATTTAGTTATGAAAAAATTAAAATGAAAAAATAAGACTGCCTGTTTTCTCATGTTTATTAACAATTTCATTAATTGAAGATCACTGGTAAGAATTGGGCAATTCTTTGCATGACTGATTGTTAATAAGGGCCTTGATTGAACAACTCATCTAAACTTTAGTTGATGCCAACGTTGGTAGGCAATGCATAGTCTGGGATTCATCTCCCTCACCAATTCCCATTAGTTATTGCAGACTCTAGATTGCGACCAGTAAAAAATCAACATGCAGCAACTTCTTCTAGGTGCCTAAATATGTGGCACATCATATAAGTGCAGCTTAAATGGGTGAATTAAAAAATATCTAAAATTTATAAGACACAGCTTAAGAAATTTATTGAAAAGCTACAATAAACACAACGTGCAGAGAGAAAAACACAGTATACAAGGAACCATTGTAATTGTGTTATATTTTGATCTTAGTAAATAATATTAGCTACAAAAGCAAAACAAATCTATTAATTTAACACAGGAGTAAAGAGACATGAAAACAAACATCATTAAAAAATCATCAAAAAACAACTCATGATACTGTAGGGTTTCCATTACTGGCCATTTTCCCTTGACACGTTTAATTTTTCTATGTTGCTGACTACAACTGATAAAGTGCTTCCCTTCATTATGAAGGGTGCGTAAACTTGACCAAGTAATATATTTCCTTCTGTGAGATTATGTAGTGTAGGCCAGCAATGTGTAAAAATCCTGTGTCCTGGATAAAATGGCTGATATTACAACAATACACTACTGGCTGTATCATATTGGTTTAATGAGCTTCAGTGGTGGCAACAACATGGGCCAACATCGATTAGAAGTTTTCCTTTACCTTACTTAACAAGGAAATTAATAGGTAAAGAGATGTAATCAGAAATACAATTTATGCTAAAATATCTGAAAAATCAGATATTTATAGTTTATATAAAAGTATGGCATAACCTAGATTATGAGAAATATTTGCAAGGTGTTAACTTATTTGCAAAGTCAAATGATCACACTGTGCGGGAACAGGATGTGTCCTCCCCGCTGATTTCCACATACTAATCTCATGGCTTCAAAGGCGAAAACATTTATGCTAACTGAGATATATGCACTTGCTTTGATGTACTTTACAAGAATACCAGTGTTTAACCCTCTGAATGCCACTGGTTTGCACACATTTAAACTCAATAAATGTGGTCGTTACAAAATTAAAAATATTAGTTCTCCAAAAGCCAAAACTGCTATGTATACTGCCCATAAAAAGCTGAGTTCTTAATAGATTTGTTTTAGAACAATGATTTATGATTATGTATAAAGGTTTTGCAAAGGCATAAGGCACAATGCCTAAAACTGCCCTGTTTCCATAATGGTACATATACACAGTTCTGCGTGCAAGGCTTCATTGGTTACCTTTTTGCCAAACTGGACAAAATTGTTAAAACCAGGCCCGGACTAGGACAAAAAATAGGCCCAGGCATTTAAGCCTGAGCAGCCCATATTTATTTATTTATTTATTGTTAAAGCCCACCCGTACCATCTTTGCATTTAATCATTCACACAAATCATTAACACATTCATTAATGCAGTCTCACAAATCATTCAAGCAATTCATCCTCAAATGAATTCATTAATTGTCATACACATTCACACAATTCATCCACACATTTATTCATTCATTCTCATACGCATTCACACTACCCCCTCTCTTCATCTTATCTGCCCCTTATCACTATGTTCCCCCTTTTCACTATGTAACCCCCTTCCCCACTTCTCAATATGTACCGCCTCTATCTATCCCCTCTCCCCCTTTCTCACTATCTAACCCCCCCTCTGCCCCTTCTCACTGCACGCCCCTCCCTCACCCTACTTACCTTGTTGCTGGAGCAAGCAGCAACTGCGACCGCGCCTATGCCAGGGCAGGATTGATTTAGGGGCTGATGGAGCTGCAGCTCCAGGCCCCCACCTTAAAATAGGTCCAGTCAGGGCTGGACTGACTGGTCCTATATGGCCGCATTAACGCAGAGCCCCTTAAGCCCGCTGCAACTACCCCCTCCTAACTATCTACCCTCTCCCTCTTTGAAGTTCACTTACCTTTCAGGAGTCCTGTGGTAGGGGTGCAAGGCCTCTGCCTCCCAGCTCTGCCACTGTATGGAACAGTATAGAGTGATGGGAGTTATGATGTACTTTTAGAGCATAATTAGATCATGAAAAAGACATTGGAAATGGTACAGCATAACACCCATCACTCTCACACACTTACCAATCCACACATATACTAATCCACACATATATACCAATCCACACGTATACCAATCCACACGTATACCAATCCACACGTATACCAATCCACACGTATACCAATCCACACGTATACACCAATCCACACGTATACACCAATCCACACATATATACTAATCCACACATATATACCAATCCACACACATATACACCAATCCACACATATATACTAATCCACACACATATACCAATCCACACACATATACCAATCCACACACATATACACCAATCCACACATATATATCAATCCTCACATATATACCAATCCTCACATATATACCAATCCACACATATATACCAATCCACACATATATACCAATCCACACACATATATATCAATCCTCACATATATACCAATCCTCACATATATACCAATCCTCACATATATACCAATCCACACATATATACCAATCCTCACATATATACCAATCCACACATATATACCAATCCACTCTCACTGAATGTTTTCCTACCTTTCCTCTTTTCTCCTTACAGCTCCTTTTCCTCCTCTTCGCTCCTCTTCTTCAGTTCTTCTGTCTTCTCTGTCTTCTTCCGGTTCAGAGGGCACGGACAGCGGTGGGCGCGGCTTCAGTGTTGTGCGCCGGGATCTGACAACAAACCCCGGCGCACAGCAGCTGTTACCGCGCAGATCACAAGGGAGCGGTATCGGAGGTCTTTAACAGACCTCCGGCTCCCTTGAGTGATTTTAAGCCGGGTTGAACCCGGCTTAAAATCACTCAAGGGAACCGGAGGTGTGTTAAAGACCTCCGATACCGCTCCCTTGCGAGCCTGCGCCTCCAGCGGCGGACATTACTGTCCGTCTCTGGAGGGGTGCCGGGTGCCGCAAGCTGGCACCCCCTGATGAGCGGCACCTGGTGCGGACCGCCCCCCGCCACCGCCCCCTGGAGTGTGGCGCCCTGCTCTAAGAGGCCGGGAAGCCCCCACCAGGGCCGGCCTTAGGGGTCTGCGGCCGCACAGGGTTTAAATTAAAACATCGGGTGTTTTTTTTCCAACTTTATTTAACATCCTCCATGTTAAATAAAGTTAAAAAAAACTTTATTTAACATGAGGATGTTAAATAAAGTTAAAAAAACCCCGATGTTTTAATTTAAACCCTGTGCGGCCGCAGACCCGTAAGGCCGGCCTTGGTGGGGACTTCCCGGCCCCTTAGAGTGGCGGACCCGGTCGCAGTTGCGGCGGGCTTAAGGGGCAGGTGCCCCTTATGCCCTGCGTTAATGCGGCCGTAGGTAGGGTAGGGGCCTGGAGCTGCAGCTCCATCAGCCCCTAAGTCAATGCGGCCCTGCCGTGGCCCGGCCCACCGGGCAAATGCCCGGTGTGCCCGATGGCCAGTCCGGGCCTGGTTAAAACCCTTGTTCATTCGAGATCCCACTGACCGGTATAATTTCTAGTTTTGGTCCACACATGTTTTGTTGCAATAGGCTTTGATTAGCACCATATATAGGCATTTTAGATCTTCATAATCATACCTGATCAATTTGTTTTGAATTGAAAACATATGTTACTATTCAAAATGCCCTAGGTTTGTTTATTCATTATGTTTTACCGTGCTTTTTATACCACTCAAACAACTCCCCTCAGCAGCCGAGACAGCTGAAATATTCATAAAAGAGATTGTTCAGTTACATGGAGTTCCTCTTCAAGTTTTAACGACCGGGGGTTCTTAATTTACATCAAAATCCTGGAGATTTTTTTGTAAAGAATTAAAAATTGGACTGGCCCTATCCTCTGGTTATCATCCTCAAACTAATGGGGCAAACAGAAAGAGTAAACCAAAGTCTAGAGCAATACCTACTATGTTTTACTTCTTGCCTTCAGTCAGACATGTCCTCTCTGTTACCTATGGCCACATTTGCGCATAATAATGTTAAAAATACATCTACAGAAGAAATTGCGTTTTTTATATATATCACCCACCTGATCTACCAATAACCCTCAGTAATGGATAAGATTAAGAATCATACAAAGAGTCCTACAGATAGCGAAAACCAACCTATCAATTGCTCAACAACGGTACAAGGGTCAAGCGGATAAGCGGAGATGCGATAGTCCTGATTATCAACCAGGTGACAAAGTATGGTTATCCACCCGACATATGAGATTGGCAATATCCTCTCTGAAGTGGGGACCCTGACTGTTAGGTCCATATGCTATAACTCACCGTATTAATCCTGTCACATATCGGCTCGATGTATCACCATCTCTCAAAGTCCATCCAGTATTCCATACCTCATTACTTAAACCAGTAACAATCAATCGGCTGACAAGATGTTCTCCACTACCTCCTTTACCCATCATCGTCGAAGGGCACCCAGAATATGTTGTTCAAGACATCGTGGATTCACATTTTCGGGGAGGTCATCTGTATTATTTTATAGATTGGAAGGGCTATTGTTCCTGGGAACCTGCATCTTCAGTTCATGCATCTACTCTGATCCGACAGTTTCACAGGAATCACCATTTTAAACCTGGTCCTATCGGTTCCTGGAGGTTACCGTTAGGGAGGGGGTACTGTTATGAACCTCGTTCTTACCTGCTCCCGTGGCGGGCAGACGCATCACAAAATATCCTTTCCTCCCCTACTCGCTGACACAGAAGCGAGCAGGGTCTCTATGGCAATGCGCCCCCACCGTTGCCGACAGAGGCCAATAGACAGGAGGACGCGTCCACAGGTTGCCATGGAGACACGTCTCCTCCCCACTGGCGGCAAGGCGGGCGATGCATACAGGCGTTGCTATGGCGACACGCCTCCTCCGCTGACATCATTTTGGCGCCAAATTCAAATAAAAGCCCTGCTCTCCCAAAAACCTTTGCTCAGGTATCAGTTGAATTTTATTCCTATACCCAAGCGTTTCTCTATTTGACTCTTTGTGTACGGGATCTTATTTTGTGACTTTGACCAGTGTTTTGCCTCGTGACCCGACCTTGCTCCTGGATTATGCTTCTTGTACCTCCCCTGACTTTTTCTGTGGTTTGACTCCTGCTCACGAGCTCATGTTGAGATCTGTCATCTACTCACCTAGAGGCATAACAGAGACAGAGATGAAAATGTATTTTTGTTTCTGTCAATGTGTTAGTTGAATGGTATTATAACTTCAGGTCCATGTTATAAGATTATTCTAGCTGTATCATACTGAATAAAACATTAAGTAGATAACAGTTTGTGGTGATCTCATACAGCCTGGAAAATGTAAACCAATTTTACACTTAGCCATAACAATACACATTTTGACCTATGCACGGTTAAAGACATTTACATTAATCATAGTTAGATCAATAAGAATTGGTCCAGATGGTGTTTAACTGATATTCAGTGAGTTTTATTGCTAAATTACCCCTAAATTAAAGTCACTTGAATATCTCCAAAATGCTTTTATGCGTCTTTTATTGTAATTGAATAGACAGTCTGACGTAGCCTCTGTTACAGTCATTTTGTTTGCATATTTTTATGTAAACCATAATCTGCAAGTAGACTTCTTACATGCAAAGATTTCCCTGATTGACGTCTATGAATAACATGACTATTTAACTCATCCAGACTGTCATTTCAGGAAACGCTTAAAACATATATATTACCAAAAAGCAGTTACCCAATGCAGCTACAAATTTGGTTTGTCCGATATTGTCCCTACATTTTCCTTCCCACTCAGTAGAATTGGTTGATGGATCGTTATGGGCCTCTATAGAGAATTAGATAAAATTCAAATGCTACACCTATTCTCTAATTCTAAAACAATGAGCAAGTCCGTAAGTGTAGTTTATATGAAATCTGTGGTCTTCACAAATGTTCAGGTACTTTGGGACTCTAAAGTCAAAAGTTACAGTAGAACAAGACAATGTCTGAATGCTGAAGTCAAGAAATCAATTTTATTATAATAACAACACGGTGCTTCTTGCAGAACGTACAGAACTAGACAAACCAATACATTAGGTAATTAGGGCCCTGCTAGCAATCTTACAGCTTCCAAGAATGAACTCCAAGGTATAATGGAATGTATGCGACGGCTAACAAATTGAGTGATTTGGTTAAATAGCCGTAAGGAGAATTAGGAAGCAATTTTAATTAAACATTGGAGCACATGGAATCATAGATTAGGATCTAGAAATTTTACAGACATTGGGGGCCCTGAAGGACAAAACATGGATGAGGTTATGTTCAAACAATCCATAGAAAGGAAACGTATTTCAATGTACGTTAAGTGATTTGTTTCGAAACCATAAAGATAGACATATGATTCTTAAGCCTACATGGTCAGCTTAATTCAAGAGCCAGTGGGTTTCATCCATGCTTGCTGATAAAATATGGCTAAAATGGCTTTAACACATTAAGCTTGTGAGCAGGGCTCTCTCCACCTAATGTATTGGTTTGTCTTAGTCTGTTAATTCTAGTCTTGTCATACCCCTTGAATATATGTATTGTATTAAATGCTCCATAAACTGTTGGCACTATATAAATAAAAGATAATAATAATAATAATAATAATAATAATAATAATAATAATATAACATACCCATACTAGTAAGCGCACTTCCAATTGGGCCTGGAATACTGGATTAAAGTGAACTATGATTTATGGTGCACATGGAACTCAAGATTGCAGTCCACATACACAATGGAATTTGGGGTTTCTCTTCTACGTAAATTCATCCTTGTCCATGTTATCTAGGGTAGGGCAAACAGTACAGTGTGGAGCAGAAATATGTTTTGTAGAAACCACTGCATCATCTGGAAATTGAAATGTCTCAGACGTGTAAAAGAAAAAAAAAAACAATAACTCTGTTCATAGGACAGGAAATAAATTCTCACAGCTATAGATTTCTCACCTATCTGAACATTCAAAACCTTTAGTTAATGATTGCAGAAGTTATTTGCAATTACAATACCTGGCTGTCGACGGTTAGAAATGAAGAATAGTGTACAGGAAAAGGGTTTTCTCTGGAAGAACCGGCTCCAAAGAGTTTGTTCTAGTAAATAAACTTTAAATTCCCTGGTAAAGATGTGGCCTTTATTTTATGAAGTCGGTGTTCAGTAAATTACTTAGTGGAGGGCGCTGCCTTTATGATCACACAAACACAGCATTTCAAAAGACACCATGGGAGTATGACCACCTGTTTGAAACACTGGATTAAAAACCCATAAACTCCTCTAGGAGACAAAGGTCAATGTAGAATACTTTAATGAGTAATTTAAGAATAAATATTTTATTTGGTATTTAAAAATGCAGCAACTCCTCCAAATTGTCTAAATTATTTTTATATTTATGAAATCCCATTAAAAAAAAAGATGTGACCCGTGTAATAATTTGCAGCAGTCATAAAGACTTTTGCATAGTTTATGTAATGTATATGATAATAAGAAAAAAACATTTTTCTGACAAAATAATTTTTTTAGGATTTTTATATGTATTGTCATTTGTCACAACCATAAAAGAATATGGGCAACACAATTTTAGAAACAAGTTTACTAAAACATCTTCAGAATTATTGAGGGTTATTTTAGTCCAGTATTTACTTAACCAAATGCATTTGCAATCCACTTTTAATAAATCAATGGAATCTTATAAATATCCAAATGTGCAGACAGTGGGAATACAAAGACAAGAGAAATAATGGTTCATTGTCAATGAGGTCCAGCCTAAAAGCTTGTGGTCAAAACTTAGTGTTATGTCAATGATTCATTATGTAAGACCTTGGGGTAGCAACAAAAAATTGCTTTGTTGCCTGGATGTTTTCGCCAGGCAGTGGGGTTTATGCAGGGTACTTGGGCCCTTTCATAAGAATGAATAAAAAAAAGCCAAATTAAGGAACTTGGGACCTGGAGCACTTACCTGCTATTTTTCCATATTCGCAAATATAAAGCATAATTTATTAATTAATGTAAAATAAAACAGTTTATTGCAGGTTTCTGCAAGTACTGGCGTCACATTCTGTCCTACCTAATCTAATGCTTGGTCACTGCAAATGTGAAAACCATGTTGCCATGTAAAATATGCACTGCGCATGTGCAGTCAATTAGGTGTGACATTGTTGTGACATTAGACAAGACTGTTAGCAAGTGGCACATAACCATACCTGGGAACTTCTGAGCTCCGGCTACCCGGAGCCTTCTCTTGTGGGACGCGGCCAGGACTGCCCACTGATGTCCGTGGGCGGTCCCACTGATGTTGGTTGGCGGTCCTGTGACATAGGTGGGTGGTCCCACCCTCATTGAAAGGGAAAATGGGCAGTGAGCAGGACGTGTCAAGACCCTGCTCCCGCAACCCGGAAGCGGTACTTCACCCGGAGATCAAACCCGGAAAGTTCCCAGGTATGCACATAACTCCTCATCAAGACTGTTTCATTAATATTAGAACAATTGGCAAAATTCGAATGTGGCACAAAATACCGTATTTGCTCGATTATAAGACGAGGTTTTTTTCAGAGCAAATGCTCTGAAAAATACCCCTCGTCTTCTAATCGGGGTCGTCTTCTAATCAGACCTCAAATAGAGGTCTGATTAGGAGACTAAGATCCAGATCCCCCGCACCGCTGCAGGGGACCTGGATCCTCCTGTCTCACCCCCCCCCATCATGAGAGAGAGTGTGTGTGTTAGTTAAATGGGGGTATAGGGTGTGTGTGTGTGTTAAATGGGGGCATAGGGCATTTCTGGAGTGGCGTTAAGGGGGCATTTAATAGAGCACTCTGCCTCCTGAAATGCCTTATACCTCCCTATATGCCACTCTGCCCCATAATATGCCTTTTAACCCCCTAAATGCCAGAGTGGCATATAGGGGTATAAGGCATTTCTGGAGACAGAGTGCTCTATACAATGCCTTTTAACTCCCTTAATGCCACTCTGCCTCCTGGAATGCCTTATACCTCCCTATATGCCACTCTGCCCCATAATATGCATTTTAACCCCCTAAATGCCAGAATGGGATATAGGGGTATAAGGCATTTCTGGAGGCAGAGTGGCACATAGGGGGTCAAAAGGCATACCATGGGGCACAGTGGCATATAGAGGGTTAAAAGGCATATCATGGGCCACAGTGCCATATTGGAGTGGCAAGCCTGGGGGCAGATGTGCGTAACTGGGGGACAGGTTGGAAAATACAAGAAATAAAAACAAAAAAAATATTTTTCTCAATCATAGCTTTTATTAAAAAAAATAGTTTACATGAATTAACATTTACTGGTAAAACTTTTTTCCTTTGGGGTCGTCTTATATTCAGGCTTTTTCTTTTTTTCCTAAGTTAATATTCAGATTTTGGGGGGTCGTCTTATAATCAGGGTCGTCTTATAATCGAGCAAATACGGTATCTGCTGCTGACCCTCGCTCTAGATGCGCCTGTCTATGATCTCTACAACCCTTAGCCTGGTGTAGGTACTAACAATCCTGCTACAATTATATTTCTATAAACATAACTTACAATGCTACAATTGATGACAATGGCAATTATAGGAGAAGCGTTGTTTGTGATCTGTTAACACATGGCTTTGAGAGAATACAGCATCTTGCTGCTGTTAAACCTGCCCTTGATTTATTTGGATTTACGTAACTTTTCCTTATTCTCCTTGCCACTTCCTCTTCTTGTGACGCAGTCTATTTGAGACAGCAAACCCCCTCAGCAATAAACTGGCCTGAAAGGAGATTGCACTTGTCAGGCCCACCCTTGCAAGTTATGGAACTTGACAGATGCTGCGTTCTCTCTGTGACCATCCTGGCGACTCCGAGTAAATGCATGCTTTCTGCCTGATCCTGAATTCAATTATTGCTATTAAATTTGATAACGGAAATTAGAATTTTTATACTCGTACCGGTGACTCTGCAAGAAATATGCAAATATTCTCAAGGCACTGGAAAGTTTTAAGCCCTGTTTATGACAGAATCCTGTAAACTTTTTTTGTTATTATTAAGAAAACAAGAGAAAAAATAATACAAAAAATAAATCAATTAAACAAAATATCCCATTATTGTGTGCTGGTTGGTTGGCTAGCTCTAACTACTCTAGACAGTACGTGAAAGCATGTTTGCAGTATGTCTATTGATTAAGAATAAATAAATGGATATCATATTTAGAAAACAAATATCCTTTGTATTCAAGAAAGTATGTAGCAAAGTCATTCCAAATACAAAGTGTGGAGTTTGGGGGGGGGGTGTTTGTAACTGTAACAGTGAGCAACTAAATTAATCTGACCAAATATGTCTGCGCAGATATCCCAGGCCTAGGATTGCTGTAGCTGCATAAGAATAAAATTAGGTTTAATATAGTATCTTGGGTATATACTGATATTGTTTCAAAATGTCTGCATAGATGACATGACTGAGAAATGGATACAGATCAGCAGGCATGTCTAGACATTTTGGACATCTTTCCTCTGGCAGAAAAAGGCAAAGTGTCCGCACAAGGATGCGAGCGTCTGTGGCAAGGTTTATGAAGGTCCATAGAACATCATTCAATTGTCCACCACAGACCCCAGTAAATGTCCACCATGAGCAATGTTGGTGCCCATAAGATTTATAGAGAGATTCAGGTGCAAATTGCATGAATAATTCAATAGTATACTTCAGTGTCGAAGATGGGAGAAGCCAACCCAACGACACCTTAACTTTGATAAAATTCTCATATGAAGTGTACCAAAATGCTGACTTATACACTTATAATACCCTCATCATGATTTTGGCTATTCCTAATCAAAGAATATAAAACACAGATTTTGGGCTGTACATAGAAGGCTATATTGGCCAATCAAAACTGTTCACTGATGAACAAAACCTTGTAACAGACAAATGGCATTATGGAAAATTGTAGATATTTGTATTTACAACGGACAAAGGGTCATGTTTTATGAAGGCGTCCCACTGTTGAAAAGGAGGGATTATTAAGAAAATAATAATAATGAAATAATGAATATTGCCAACTAAGTCGTAAACAAAAAAATAGTACAGTCAAAAAAGTATCACGTATGTTGAAGGTAACTTCTCACAGGTGCACATGTGCTTCCTTAGAGTTATCACAGAGGTATGTATGCTACTCATGAATTATTCTTAGATTGTCTGGATATGAGAGAATGAATTGAATTCTCTTTTCAAATAATTACTAGAATAATCATGTATCCCCCTCATGGGTCACTCTTAGTTTGTCTAAATAACAGAATTGGAATTGAATTCTCTTTTCAAATTATTGAGAGTAAATATTTGGAAATTCTGAACTTTTTGCCATCTCCACAGCAAAGTAATCATGAAAAAACAAGATTTTATCACTTTCGTATTTTAAACCTGGCACATTCATATAAGAACTAAGAATCGAATTTTGAGCTTATCTGTAAAGTTAAGTAGTTTGATCATAGCTGGCCAAGACTCAAGCCATTGATTATTCTAAAAAAGCCAATAAGATGTATCTGTTGACTAATCATCATTATAGGTAAATCCTGGTGATGTAGATTAAATTAGGAAGTCTTGGGTTGTTTCTCCTATTTTAATTTTCCAAGTCTTCTGCAAGTGATGATTTGTTTATCCAGTGCACTACAGAGCTGTTGCAAGGTGTTCTCAATGTGCTCAGACACAATTAGACATCCTTGCTCACACACACACAACTAGACATCCATGCTCTCACTTATACACATGCAAATAGACACCCATGCTCTCACACACACAATTACATATCCATGATCACACACACACACCCCCATAGGTTCTCACCCTATTAAGAGTGTGCCTTGGCATGGTGGGTGAGCTTAATTATGCTTTGGCCAATTAATTTAACTAAAAGCTCTCATTTATATTATGTTTATATATTTGTAGTCAACTTTATTAGGTTGAGAAGCACAGAAAGTTTTTGTTTTTGTACATACACACACACACGTAATTACACATCCATGCTCATATACAAACACAATTACACATCCATGCTCACACACACAATTAGACATCCATGCCCTCACACGCAGAATTACACATCCATGCTCACACACAAACACTGTTACACTGCAGGGCAGTGTATGTGGGTAAGCATGACATCTACTTGTGATATCTTTGCATTTGGGCAGTGTTCAACTTGCCACTAATGAACCAAGGCCATAGTTTGGGAAGTAGATTAAGAGCAGTAGACTCCTTCGCATCTGTGGAAGAATGGACCACCAAAAGATGTTCCAGATTAGTGTGTCACACCTTTCCATAGGAGACTCCACAGATCAGCCTCTGCACAGTTTCTACCATGGAATTAATGTTACCATTAATGCGGTCAAGGGGTGATTCATGTGGTTGTCAGATGCTGTTTGTCCACCACTACATCATGCAAAAACCTGTTCACTGCTCCATTAGTTTGTGGCACAGCCTTGATTGCATGACCCATCTAGGTATTCTGGCACAGCATGGCTGCCAGACAATGGGCAAATAAGGGGTGCATAACATTAGGTTAGTTTATTTATCTGTTTTTGCTATGAACCTGTAGTTCAGGTTATCCCTTAAGATTCAGAGCTATCAAGCACTTGTATCATCTTCTACAACAAATAATTCTAAAATAAATAATAATAAATGATTCAAGCACTCTAATGGGAATAATAGGGACATATTCTTTAAAATTATCAGAAGGAAGTTGAATGTCTGCTTAAAAGTCTCACAGGGACAATGCTTTTTGAAACTCATGATCACTCTGTGAGGTTTTGTAGAAAAACCTTGTCCCCGAGGACTTCAGTTCCTCTTCATGCATTGGACATAGTCAGTTATTTATCCTGATGTTTATTGAAATTCTGAGGTTTCCAGCACATTAGAGCATTGTTTGTCAGGCCTTTCTCAAGTAATGTTATGACTGTATCTTTGTGTGAATTGTATTTTTTGGAGCATGTGAGAGGCTGGTTTTCAAGCTGATTGTCTTTCTTTAAAAACGTATCTTGCCATTAGTAACCGCACGCCAGTAATTGACTTTCAAGTGGTCATAAAAGTCATGATGATATTTTGCAAGGATGTTTTATTATGTTTGCCTCATAAAATTGGTGTGGCGGAAAATCGTAAACCATCAGTGCACCCATTTTGGTTTTAAACGTCATAATGGAATAGTTGGATTAACTTGGCAATTTCCGAGAGTTGGAGAACTCACTTACCTGACAGTGCTCGGGGTGATTCTAGAATCATGTATTCATTAGGAAATGTACAAACCACATGGAAAGATCCAGGAATACATGTTAACACGGCTTTGCCGTGGTGAGCAAGCTCATAAATGACGATATGAACCTGGAAAGAGTTCAGAGATGGGCAAAATCATTAAAAGGGATGGCATATGAAACTGTTTTTTATTATTTTGGTTTAATGGGATATTTTTTCAGTTCAATGAAAATCATTTTCTTGGAACCTTTTCATAAATAGAAGGTTACAAAGGTTTAATATTTGGCATTGTACTTTGCCAAGATACCTTAAAAAGATGTTGCTTCTCTAAAAAAAGTGAAAAAAAACTCTATATAGTAAGTATTAAAGCTGGTAGAAATATTGGAACTTGTGTCTGAGAAATGTATGCTTGCAGAAACTCAGACAAGGGATCAAGTTTTTTTCACGCGATAGATCCCCTGCTCAGTTTTTATTGCAAGCTCTAGTAAATATAACTGTGTCCAACCTTTGTAGTGGAATATTTACTTATTTGTAATTGATGTGGTTTCCCTTTTTCTTTTCCTATCACCTGCTTTGATGAAATACAATAAGGTCTTACTCAGTACTGTCTAATTAATCAATGTGCCATAATTTATTAGCAAACATAGAGCAAAAAAACCCCAGCAGGCTAAATTAGTATCTGTCAACACAAACAGCCTTATCATAGTCTAGAATAGTTCACAAAAAAAGGTTGTAAGAAAAACAATAACGCTGCGACAGAAGCAATACTGAATAAACTCATACGATAAAAGCAGTACACTGTTCAAAGTTTACTTTAATATATAATACAAGAAATCTGAGAAGATATTAATATTTCAGGAATTGCATAAAATGCTGCACTCACAACTGAAGCGAGAGAAATCCATCTGAATGCTGCATCCATCACCTCGTTTTTAAGTGTACAGATTTTACGGAGGGATGTAAGTATTAGAGAAGAGGAATAAACCCCGCACAAGGGTGACGCTTTACATAGTGTCATCATATTCTATAACGCTGTACAACAGGTATATGGCATATCTTGGCTGCCTCTGATGTCTGCCTCCCTCATCTACCATGCTGGGTGTCAAGATATGAACGTACCTGGGAACTTTCTAAATAAGCAGACTCTGAGGTTATGTTAAACCTTTAATAGCCCATTGTGAAGATTATATGTAGTAACTATGTGTTAACCATATGGCTGTAATAGTGGCCCTCATGGAAACCTTGGCTTGTCATTGTTTCAAGATACACCTGATTGAGTCATCTACATTCAAGCAGGGATATCAATAACATACTGGTAGCACAATCACTAACTAGGAGCCTTAGGTATCATCAGATCAATAAAAAGTAAGAATGAGTTATCTAATGACTGTGTGACCCTGAGATGTGTTCCTTTACCCTGAGATCCTGAGATTGGAGCTAAAACTGTCAAACCCTGACAGTTCCCAGATATGCATATGGCGTCATATCACTGCGCCATGCATGTGAGCTGTGGAGTAAGGTCACTATGGAGACTGTCAGTTAGATCTCTGATCTACCCCACTGGCCCAAGCAGTAGTGGAGCACCGGGGAGTTTGATCGGCAATAGGATGATCAGGCACCCGGTGATGGAGCAAAGGGGCTGCTACCCCCTGGAACTGCTGCCCAAGGTCTAGTTCAGTATGCTTAATTAGCCTATAGAATGTGGATTCAAATGGGTAGCTTTAGCTCTAGAAACCCAAGCCATATGCGTGTTTTAGTCTCTAAAGAGTAGTGATACATCCAAAAAACTGACCATTCACAGCTTCCTGCATAGTTATTGGACGATATATCACTTTCATTTTATATATTTCTGACCTTTGATCATTGCTTCATAATAAAAACAAATTTTTAGGAAATTTTAAAAAATCTATAATAATTAGCCTTTTTGTCTTTTCACAAATACCACAATTTATTGGCAAATTATCGTAACTGGTAGAAAAGTAAACAGCAAATGACCACAATTCCCTTGACACCTGATCCTAGCTTTCTGGGATAAAATGGTAGAAAATGTAAAACTGTATTTAAGTCATTAACTATCTGAATTTTACCACCAAAGACTGGCTTATATATGAAAGGTGTTCACTCTAAACACTAATCTCTAAATAAGCCTATGTAATGATGTATTATATATGTTTTAGAAATACCATTTGTGGTTACCATGAGAACAGCTGGCCTAACTTCCTGTTCTGAGAATCTGCATGATTATTCCTCCTGACTATTAAATTGCTGATTGTAGTTGATTGGTTGAGGCAGTGTTTGTAAGGGTGGCGTGAGTAGAATGATTGCCTGGACTGGGAATCTGGCGCATCGAGCAAATGCATGGATAGTCGGAGGCTTCATACTTACTGATACCGCCGCTCCAGCAGATTGGGATACGCTTGGCAGCACACTTTGTTCATAACTTTCAGCCATGAATATCCAGTCAGCAGCCAAGGCTACGGCTACAGCTACATCATTATGTGGCCACTAACCCAAAAATGCCAGGGCTTGTTTGGTCCTCCCTAGTCTGGCTCTGCAGACACTCCTTTTTTTACCACGAGTGACCAAATTCTACTTGCATCAGTTCAGAACTAGAACCCCATCATCACCTTAATAAGGCCCTGGATTGTGGGAGATGCAGTCTAACAGCAGCTGAGGTATTGTGGACATTTCTGCTAAAAAGTAATGTATTAAATATGGAACTGTTTTATAGCCCTAATATCTTACAGTAATATGGATATAAACAGCAGAAACTGTGTCTATGTATTGAAATGTTTACGATTCATGCTAGAAACACCTTTTAAACAGCCATCAATACATCATACAGCACATAAAAAGTGATAAGATAGAAGGGAGTGTAGGGGCATTGACTACATAATGTAAGGAGAAGGTTGTAGATAAATGGAACAGCTTCTTATCAGAAATGATAGAGGCTAATACCATGAGGGAATTTAAACATTCAAGGTATTGGCATAAAGCTATACTGAACCTAAGACAAGACCAAGGATTCATTAAGGTTTGAGTCTTTACAAAACTAAAACTGGGTACACCAGATGGGCCGAATGGGTCTTACTGGCCATGAAATTCTATGTTTTTATAAAAAATCTCTAGCCGCACCCACATCTACACCACAAAGAGTCCATCTTACCATTGACAAAATATGTAAATTTTTTCCATTTTGTTCGTGGTGCAGTATGGTTAAACCACTTTTCTCTGTACGAAAATTATTATTTAAAATAATTTTACACAAATGGAAATAAAAACTAAAATGCTAGTTGCTGGTTTTTAATCATGATTGCCAACAGGGAAAAATTGCTATGTGTCTCCTTGGACTTATGTTCTAGCCTTAATGTGTAGGCTATCTTCAGTAGGTTTGGGGGCAGAGGTTTAGTAGTTTACTTATTCCGTTTGTGCTGTTTTCCATAGTAGCAAAACCTGTTTAAGGAGAAGAGAAAGTAACAATAGGTTTTGTGACAGACATTTGCCCAAAGGATTTGCTGGTGCCACAGACACTTTACCTGCCCCAGTTTCTGACATATGCTTTCCCATTCACAAAGCCTATTGAAGGGACGGTCTGACCAAGTGTGTAATAGAGTGAGCATGTGTTAATGTGTGTGTCAGCTATGGAGGCGCAAGGAGGGCACTCGGCTTGACATGTCCCCATCTAGAAGGTGCCAACCATTTCCTGGCCTATTGGCACCACACACAACTTAAAAAAAACTTGAAAACATAAAGCTTTGCAGGAACAGCATAGATGGGACATTCTTTTAAAACATTGGCAGATCACAACCATCCAGCCTGAGGAATAAATTGAGACGCATTCTGGAAACAAAGAAACATACTGACTTTCTGACTGCTGCTCTCTCATTTGTTGTCTATGCTGATATACTGTGTTAGTCATAAGGTACCTTCATGATGCGCAACATCCATGAAATAAATACAAATTTAATAAAAAATAATTAGCAGTCACTGCTAGGGATTGTGTTAGATTGAATTTGGTGCTCTAGGGCTTGTGATTTAAGAATCACATTGGAGAATGAAATTCTGTTTGGCCCTGCGTGATGAGCAACTCAAGCTTAACCATGCATTAAAAGAGGCCAACTTGGACTTTGTCTCAGCAGACACTAACTAGGGTAGTCCCATTATATAATTAAAGGAGAACTGTCGCCGTCAAGGCCTTTAGCATAACTAAATTAACATTTACTAAAACTGTCTACAGCTTGTGCTTTTGCTTGTCAGTCATTAATGTCACCTTGGTCTCTTCCCCTTTCAAGATTAGACACAGAGTTCAGTAGGCCAGTGGGATGGATGGATCAAGCTAGGTCCATCTGAAAGAAGGCTGTCAATGAATAAAACGTCAATAACTACCCCTGTACAGCCTAAAACAATGTCTAATTTTTCCTTATGTAGTTTTGGAATCATACAAAAAAAGATAATGACTTTCTTTAGTGGAAAAACTTTGATCACTCAAACCTTTAATACTTAAATGTGTTTTTAATTTAACATAGTTTGTTGGAAAGAAAACAAATAAACAATACCCTATAATATTTTTAAACTGCAAAATGTTTGTTTCTTGTTACTAAAACACATGATACTGAGAAACAGAAGAGAAATAATGCAAAATGATTTATGCAGATAAATGATTCAGGATCTCTGCTTGAATGTTTATTGGTACCAGAGTAGATTTTGCTTAATCATTATATATAACAAATATTTGTATTCTGGACAAATATGTCCTTTCAGACACGAAGCAACGTGTCCATAATAAAATAACTTTATAAAAAAGATCTAAAACAAACTCATAGGTTCTGAGAACAGCTGCTTCCCTCTGGATACATTACACAACACAACTAATTGTTAGTGCGCAAACAATTCAGCTATTTTGAACAATGCTTGGTATATGTATCTATTGAGGTTCACCAAATGGTGCAATGTCAGTTGGGTTAAAGAGTAAACTCAACAGACATAAAAGTTCTGTTTTCAACCTGCAGATCTTGTATGAACCTAGCAACGCTCCTGGCAACTTTCTAGGCAAGTGGTAGGATAGAATGGGGATTATGTCAGTGTAGAATAGAGATCCTGGAGCCCTTAGCGAAAGGGTACATGACCAGGCTAGTCCCCTCCCCCCCCCCTTTTCTCCTGTCTTGGACCAGGACAGCAAGTAGTCTGTCCAGAGGCATTTCTTTGAACAGACCTGAGGGTGAACCAATAGTAGCTGGGTGTTGGCTAGGGCATTGAAAGAAGCAAGCAAGGGGTGATGGGCCTCTTTGTTAGCTGGGGTATAGTAAGAACCTGGGCTAGAGAGGGACAAGTTGATTAAAGTTGTAGATGTTAGAAGTTGGGCGGGGGTGGTAAGTATGACTGCTGCTGGAGATTCCCATATTCTTTTCTCAGATGTTCGAATATGAAAGTTATGTAAAAGAAATTCCAGGAAGAATGCAAACCCCCAAGGAGGTTAAATTACATGGACAATAAAAGGTGCAAGGTACTAGCCATTAAACACTAATGAATACCTACAATGGTTTCCTACCTTGTAATCTTATTAGTTCTCCTGCAATCCCCCCTTTGCGAACAATTTTGGACTGGCACTGGCACAGGAACGCAGGTTACGTAGCCCTGCGATGAAAGCGAGGCAGCTCGCACAGTGTGCAAGTAGCCAGGGAGAAAGCTGCCAGTGAGGTTAGGGTGGTCCAAGAGGGAGGGAGTCAGTGTGTGGGTAAGGGAGGAAGTATATAGAAATGTATATATATGTTAGAATAAGATTGTATGTATAAGTGTGTGTGTTAACATGAATGTGTATGTGTAAGTGTTTGTGTGTTATTATTAATGTGTAAGTGGTATGAGAGGGAATGTGTGTTACCAGGAGTGTGTGTGTTAGCGAGTATGAGTGAATATATGTTAGTATAAGTCAGCGTAAACATGTGTAAGTGTGTACATATGTGTGCTAGTACATATGTTGAAAGGGACCAATGGGGCCACTTGGCTTTTTTTGACTTGAAAGTCCATGGCCAATTCTAATTGTATAAGAAAACTGTAAGACAGGTGCCTGATTTATCAGGTGTGTCACTAGGTTGTCACCCATTGTGGTAACTTATTGTGTTACCACCATGGACCTCCTACCGTACCAGACAACATACATACAAGTCATGCAAGCACATACACACACACATACAAAAAAATGGTTCAGCGCTTTGAGTAGTCTTTGACCGGAGGTGTAGGCAGCAACACAAACCGTGCCAGGAATCAATCCTATCTGGCTTGAAGGTAGAATCTTTGGGATGTGTGTGGCGGTCACGCCTAAGGATATGATGGCTGTAAAGGTCTTCCAATATAACCAGGGGACGGAGGTATGTAAAATGAAGAAAAAAGAAAAAATAACCCAGGATTGAGCAACCTTTATTTGCTCTGACAAATATGAGTACTTTTTCATTTCTTTAAAGCCTTTCCCATTACCACAGTGTACACTAGGTCTTGTATAGTTACATAGAGACTCAGTCACATACATGCACACACATACAGAAAAAAGATAATCAGAGGACAGTAGCTTTGGATGTCACCAGGGCAGGCATTAAGTGTTCAGGTGCCATGTGCAGGCCACCCCATAGCTCCCATAATAGTCTCCTGAGCCCTATTGTCCCCTGCCAGTCTGCTTTTTTCCTACCCTATGAGGTGTAGATCAACTGAATAAAACATACAAACTCTGTATTTGCAGGTATAAGGTAAATAAATAACATATTGAAACATGGCATTGCACGTATAGAGCAACTGAATAACATACAAATCCATCCTTGCAGGTAGAGATTAACTGAAATATTACATGCAAACTCAGCATTTAAGGTATAGATCAAATAATGCATGGAAACCCTAAATTGCAGACACAGATCACAGTTCGCCCATCCTAAAAACCAATAAGACTTGCCAGCACCTAAATTCCACACATAGCACTTGCCCCAGGATCTAGATTGCATCCACAGAATTTGCACAGCACCCATATTATACACATAGGACTTGTCCATCACTGAAATTGCATCCACAGGACTTGCCCAGCATCCAGATTGCATACATAGGACTTGCCCCAGCACCCACCTTGCATCCACAGTACTTGCCCCAGCACCAATGTTCCCTATCATTTTTAGTAGTTGATGGGCACAGAACCCTGCTTTTTTGCTTTACCTCTCCACTTGAAGTCTCCCATTCTATTTGATTTCCCTTTTCATTTTATCTCCTCCTCTCTTTATATCTCCTTTCTCTCTCTTCTATTTCTCTTATTGCTTCCCTTTCTTTTTTATCTCTTTGTTCTTTTTTTTTATCTCCCCACCCTTTCTATGAATACCCCATCCTCTTTCTCTTTACCTTATCCTTTTTATCCAATACCTGCCCTTTCTATTGATCTGCCCTCTTCTTTCTCTCTCTCACTTTCCTCCCTATGCCTTCTCTTTTATCTCCTCCTCTTTTCTTTGATCCTCTTTCATTATCTCTCCTCTTATTCTTTATCTTATCTCTCCAATATCTCTTTATCTTTCCTTTTCTCTATATTGCTCCCCTTTCTTTTTTATTTCAGTTTTTTTTAAATCCATCTTCTTTCTGTGTTTTTCTCCTTGTCTTTCTCCCTGCCCATCTCTCCCCTTTCTCCCCATCTCTTCTTTCTCATTATCTTTAACTTCTCTCTCTTTCTCGTCTTCATTATCTATCCTCTATACCTTTCTTTTTTTCTTACGATATATTCTATACTATCCATCTAACCCCTTTCTCATTATCTCACCCTCTTTTATTATCCCCCTTTCTCGTTATCTCTCCTCTTTTTCTTTACCTCATCTCTCCAATTTCTTTATCGCCTCCTATGTTACTTTATCTCTTCTCCTATTTCACATCTCTTCTCCTATTTCACTTTATCTCTCCCTTTTTCCCAAACTGTCCCCTTTATTTTTTATCTCCCCCTTCACTTTGATCCACCTCTTTCTCATTATCTCTCTTTTCCTCTGTATCTCTCCAATTTATTTTTATCTCTCCTCTTTTTTCCTTTTTTCTTTCTCTCCTTTTTCTCATTATCCTTCCCTTCTCCCTATATGTCCCCTTTCTCTCTCCTCTCTATATATTTGTTTTATTCCTTCCATTCTGCTTTTCTCATTATCTCTCCCTCTTTCCACACCTCTGTTCTTATTAGTGTGTGTGAGCATGGATGTATACTTGTATGTGTGAGCATGGGTGTGTACTTGTGTGTGTGTGTGAAAGTAATAGTGTGTACTTTTGTGTAAGCATGGATTTGTAACTGTGTGTGTGTGTGAGCATGGATGTGTACTTGTGTGTATGAGCATGGAAGTGTACGTGTGTGTGTGTGAGCATGGGTGTGTGTACGTGTGTGTGTGTGTGAGAGAGAGAGAGTATGGGTGTGTACTTGTGTGTGAGAGTATGGGTATGTATGGGTATCTCTCCCTCTTTCCACAACACTGTTCTTATTAGTGTGTGTGAGCATGGATGTGTAATTGTGTGTGAGCATGGATGTGTACCTGTGTGTGTGAGCGTGTGTGTGTGAGCATGTGTGTGTACTTGTGTGTGTGAGCATGGATGTGTGCTTGTGTCTGTGTGTGTGTGAGAGAGAGTGTGTACTTGTGTGTAAGCATGGCTTTGTAACTGTGTGTGTGTGAGCATACATGTGTACTTGTGTGTGTGTGTTAGCATGGATGTGTAATTGTCTGGGTGTGAGCATGGATGTGTAGTTGTGTGTGTTATCATGGATGTATAATTATGTGAGCATGGATGTGTAATTGTGTGTGTGTGTGAGCATGGATGCGAGCAATGATAGCACAGGCCAGCTTTTGGAGGCTCTGTGATTTCTAGTTACGCCCCTGACTAGATGTATTAATTTTGAAGCTATTATGTTTCCACATACATTGTATCATCTCGCTGTTCTTTCACCTATATGTTTGGATATGTGTATTTGCTGTCACTGAGCAACTGCTTCTTGCCGCTAATGAGTGGGTTTAAGTTCTTCGGAATAAATCATAATGGGGTGACTAATAGAAAGGAATGCAAGGAGATGTAACATACTTATTTTCCATAGCACTGCACGGTACAGACACTGTTCCCGCTCGGCCGGGTACAGAACGCATGATTTGCGGGTGTGTGAGGACAGTTCATATGCAAAGCTTGAACGGACGGGTGTCCCATAGGCGAGGCGTGTATATGAGGGAGGAGGGGCTGGAGCGTTAGCGGGCGTTTACTGCAGCCTTCCTCCAAACTCCGGCGCTTATACAGTATAAGTGCAACGCACGTGCACACTGTGCTGTACAGCAGCTGGGAGCCGCTGTTCAGGATACACGGATTGAACGAGCTACGACTTCACCGGGACTGTATACACACGGTGAACCGTACCACTGGGGAAGTGACTTATAGGCTGCGTGGACCCTACCACTGGGGAAGTGACTTATAGGCTGTGTGGACCTCACCACTGGGAAAACTGCGTGGAACGTGGAGGTTCAGATATCCAGGGTAGCAAGTTTGCTCCCCTCCTGGCTTGACCCAACGTTCCATCTTCTGCCATGTAGAAGACCAGCCCTGACCTGCTGGTGACACCATGCTGCTGTGTGCCCAGAGCTGCCCCTCAGTGGGCGCTGAGCCTTCTTGAAGTAAGAGGCACCAGTGGTGGTAAACCCACCCACACGATTGGCTGGCAGAGGGGCAAGTGCGTCCTGTCCCCTCCTGCGGGGGTGTGAGTTGGGGCTGTGAAGAGGCTCCAGGGACATGTGAAGTAGATGTGCTAAAGGATGTACGTGTGTGCACCCCTGGAGATGGCATGACATGGTGCTGAGAGCACAATCCCCCGTGGGTCACTTATGGATCTGACCTTCTAATGGATCAGGAGTAAGGACATCAAACATTCCTTTGGGACAAGGAGGAACAGGTGGCGATCACAAGAAGCACCCAGGCATTGGACTATAAAGCGCAGGAGCTTGGGCATCTTTATACTTTATATTCAGTCTGTGCAAGGCTTGTCTCTGTCCTCAATTTAGACATTAAGCCTTTCTAGGGTGTTAGTGGACAGGGGCTGAATCCAGCTAAAGGGGGGAATATCCTCCTCTCCCACCCAGATGTCTGTAACTGTCTCCTTATATGTTCTTAACCAGTAGTGGAAATGAAAGCAAGTCCAGCTTACATAGCTGTGGAGGTGATCATCGCTGTGTTGTCCATTGTGGGGAACGTGTTAGTGTGCTGGGCAGTGGCCATTAACAGCACCCTGAAGAATGCCACCAACTATTACCTGGTCTCGCTGGCAGTGGCTGATATAGCAGTGGGACTGCTTGCCATTCCTTTTGCAATCACCATCAGCATAGGCTTAGAGACTGATTTCCACAGTTGCCTATTCTTTGCCTGCTTTGTACTGGTGCTGACCCAAAGCTCTATCTTCAGTCTTTTGGCTGTAGCCATTGACAGGTACCTGGCTATCAAGATACCCCTCAGGTAAGGTGTTCACAGGACTTCCTCAACCAGAACTGTAATTTGAGTCCCACGTTCTCTGTCTGTGAGAATAGGGAACCTCTGTTTCTGTAAGCTACCAATATAGCTTATTTAATGTTAGTTTAGTGGACAATCTTTTCTAGATTTTATAAATAGTTTCACCAGATATGTTAGTGACTGCAACTCTCAGTATACCCAGGCTGGCAGAGCATGATGAGATTTGTAGTGCACACCAGCTGAAATAATATTTCCTAACACACATTTTATCCCCCTTATAGTCACAGCCCCTGACCCACTAATGTCATTAGCAGCCAATGTCCTTGAGCACTAATTCACAAGCTGCTGTAGAGGATATTTAGATACAGTGTGTTAATGGTGTATTACTGTTAGTAAACCTTCTAGTGAAGTCTAAACAAACACCATGAATTAAAGACACCGTATACACCAATATGTTTACCTGGAGTGCCCATTGTTACAATTGTACAAAGCAAAGTTTATAGAACTCTATACAGTACACACTGTGTAAAAGTACTGCAAAATATCTGAGAGACAAGTAATATGAGTGAAAGCCAGTCCAGAAAGTGCTTAACACCTCGGTGTAAAGCTTCTGTCTTTGTTTCATCTTTTATCATAAATAGCAAACATATCTGTATTGATAATACAATCACATCATAATCAATGAAATTGTTCTTTACTATCGTTTTGTGAACACCTTTATACGGTTAATATTTTAGATTTCCACTATGCTTGAGACCTTGACACCTAAACTTTACTTCTTTATTCTAGCAGTCACATTCTCGGTTTCGTTTAATATTAGATTTTTAATTGCAAGTAAAGAAGGTATGTGTAGTATATTTTATATGTCACTATGGGGGATTATAGATCAGTTGTGGTTTTGGTGACCTTTACTTTCTATTTGTAGCTTATATTGGTAAAGAAGTCTCATTTGTGTTTTATTTTGGTTGGTTTCTTGGGTATGCTTGTCTGGGTGAGTGAATAAACATATTCATGGGAGAATACATTGTGTAAAGCTTTACTGTCTTTTTGTATAACAATGGCAATCAAAATTTACCGGCATGTAAAATGTAATTTTATGGTATTAAGATCACGCTTCAACTTAGCGGGTTCAGATTGTGGGTTTGATTCATCCAGTTTGGACGCGATTTGTTTTTTTTTAGCCCAGCTACACATATGTTGAAGACTAATACATTACCAAGTGCACCAGTTATTTTATTCACAGTATAATTGATTTAATGTGACCGTGAATGAATTTTCTTAAAATACGTCACAGCACTGTTGAGTTGCTATAATTTGGTCAATTTTGTAGATATCCACATTCATACCCGGGCTTGAAATATAGGGAGAAAGACATTTCTACATGGACAGAAGAGCTTGCAAACAATTGTGAATCAAATTAATGATTTTTTTGTAACCCGGATACGGTTCATTAAAGGAGATTGATCTACAGGGTGGGAAACAAGAACAATTCACAAGCCTCTATTGTTGTGTTATGCGATAAACAATGAAGAGCTCTGATTACCACAAACATTGTTGATTTTAGGTAATCCCATTATGATCAAGTTAATTCATTTAATAGGTGGATATATTATGACGGGTTGATTGACAGATTGATTTATACTTGTAATGAGAACTTGATAATCTCCCCTGTGGACTGGTTCTGCAGAATGACTGAAGACTGGGATACGCAGATCTGTTAACTGATGGCTAATAACAAGCCAAACATTGAGGGACATCTCTGCTTAAACGCTTGTCTTTGCAGGAGGTTAATTATATTTCACCCAAAAACTAACATCAATTAGAGTTTTATTTATTTGGCCATAGAGAACCAGTAAAGATCATGTTTCATATCGAAATGAAACATAACATTATAGTACTTGGTTTTAAATAGTAGAAAGGGATAGATACAGTAGTTAAAATGCCAGGTTCTTGTGGTCTCCAAGAATGAGACATTCTTTTTGTCACTGTCCAACAGAGCATTTTGGGATAGGCATTATGATGCCATTTCTAGGCTGGTTATTATTTGAAATTTGGCAAAATGTGCTAACAGCAAAAAAGTGAGATGAAAATACTTATGTAGACCCTTGTTCTTCTTCTCTCTGTGATATTATAAGTTTTACACATTTCAATAGATCACAAGGATGATAGATTCGAAACTCTACTGCAATTCGCACTTTAAACTACAGTTGCATGTTTCTTAAGCTCTTCCTTTCACACCAGATGATAAGTGTTAATGGAAAGAAATGTCTTATTTCCTAACTCAGTTGCCCATAGGATAAAAAAAATGTCAAGCTTTGATGATTTAAAATGTAAGGAACATTAGACATTTGACACAAATGGTAGAAAGGATCTATTCGGCCAATATTGTCTCCTGATGTAAAGACTCAGACTTTACATTGTGTTTGGTCCCGTCTTAGATTCAGGATAGCTTTATGTCTACCCCATGTATGTTTTAATTCCATCATTGTATTAATCTCTACCACATCCTCTGAAAGGCTGTTTCACTTATCTGCCTCCGTCTAAGAAACACTTATTTGACGCAAAACATTCTTCTCAGATTACTGCAGTTACGTCTCTGTTTCCCTGTTCCTCAGAACCCCACCGTCGGGTTGGTGTGCTATACATGTTGTTGGTTGTATATTGTATACAAAGGAAGCATATGTAAATAGAAATGATAAGAATAGACGCTGATTTGTGTCTTTTTTTAGTAATAACCGTAGGTTCCGGCTGTGAGATTAGGTATTACCTGTGTATCACTACCTAAACAGTAGCATTTGACCAACGTGCTTAACGGACACCTTATAACTGATAACAAGAATAATTGATCCTTGTTTTAGTACAATGTTGTTTGGAGACAGAAACATGTTATTTTATGTTGTTTCTATTTAAAGGAGCAGTATCACCTCACTACTTTTAGCACGAGACATTTCTTTTAAGAGTTAACTTTAGGGTTTAACTTTGTGGCTTTAGTGTATAAAACTGTTGGAAAAGTTACACGTTTGTTGTGAGGGCCATTTACTAAGAGTAAAACTAGAGAGGAGGCTTTGCCGGAGCTGGCTGGCTCATGTTCTGGAAACAGAGCCGGCCCAATGCGATCCTTAAAAATGGACCAGCCAGCTCTAAGGGGCAGACAATCAGAGGTAGTACGTGACCAAAAGCGAGAACACGCATGTCTAATAAATAACATCATGAATAGAGGATAGAGTGCTTTACCGTCAAGAGGGAAGACATTTTCCTGTGTGCTTTATTAAGTACTTCTCCAAAATTGTATGAGCCGGGTGCTGATGTTTGAAACAAAGAATTATAAGTAAAATACAGTTACAGTTAAATTATGTTTATCTCTCTCAGGATGCAGGAAACTTTACATATAGAAATACAATGCTGTGATTATCTCAAATATAAATAGATTTTACCTTTGGCTCTGGCTCACTAGATCATATGTTATTAATTTATTAATTTATTTTAAAAGGAAAATCTTGAAAACCATAGCTTACTTGCCAAATATCCCTTTGTTTCCCCACATCTTTCTGCCCCACTTTACTTCCCTAATGTCTCTTTTTAAGGAGCTCAGAATGTTAGTTATGTAAAGCGGTGTTAAACTTTTCTACAGTCCTAAAAGTCACACAATTTATTTTCTAAATATATTTTCCACCCACATCATCGTAAGCAAAATACATTCTTACATTACAAGCGTTCTTAAAGCCCTGCCTCAAAGCCATGCTTGTAGCCCCACACCCCCTCAATCCAGGGGCAAATGCAGGGGCATTTGCTTTATGGCCCTTTGTGTCAAATGTCCCCTACTTGCGGTTAACCTGTTGTGTAATTTATACATTTGCCTGCACACACACACAGATAGTGCTTGTTGTGCTGGGTTACATGGGGTGCCACATGGGGGCACACTTTTTCATGAGATCTCTCCTGCAGCAGGGTATTTTGCAAAGCCATAGTCTGCATTTCAGAGGGAGCTTCTCACGTTGTGTCATAATCGGGCAGTAAGAAGCTTCCTTTGTAGTTACTTGCGGTTACACCTTTGTGGCTGCATATCTGTGTATGCACATACAGCATTTGCTTGATTATAAGACAAGTTTTTTTTTTCTTCAGAAAATCATCTGAAAAAGTCCACCCCGGCTTATAATCAAGGTCCTTTTTCATTATCAGCGTCGCATGGACTAAGCCTAGAGGCTTGTCACTCACTCTTCCATGCTCCCTCATACACTCTCCTGCCCTCATTCACTCAACCTAACGTCCCTGCTAACCTAACTTCCACGTCCCTGAGAGAGAGTAAATTAAAGCATGAGAGTGAGAGAGTAAGTGAGAGTATGAGGAGAAACAAATTAAAACCAGTGTTTTTGCTTTTGTTGCTAATAGGGTGGTCTTATATTCAGGCCTTTTATTTTCTTTAATTATGACCCAACGTTTGTGGGGTAGTCTTATAATCGAGCAAATACAGTGTGTAAGCATTATGTCTTGCATATATTTTAATGTTTTTTTCTGATAAATGTGTTTGGGCATTCGGTTAATTAAAGTTAACTTTAACTCAGCTTTGTGAAAGCGAAAATTACAAAAGAGTGTAAGCTCAGTAGACAAGCCCTGGGAAGTTCCCAGGTATGGCCATGTCTTCCTGTATAACTGAAAAGAATTACCTTACCAAGAACCATTTTAGGAATAGGCGAGTCTCAGGAGCCAGATGGCGTCACAAAATTTACTGCATGCTTCTAGTTTTTTTATACAATTTTGGATAGATCTGTATTGAGCATTTTCTCCTGTCTCCTAAAAAGTAATGACTTGGTTGTTGCGCTAATCTGTAGATGTTTCAACCCCTGAATCTGATTTATTTCTCTGGGCAAGGGAGCTGTAGCAGCTTTCAGCCTTCCAGCATCACTAAACTAAACAAAGGGCTGTTATATGTTTATTGTAAATGAGTTTATGAGTATTCAATATATCACCGTTAAACATTTCCTTTAATTGTCAAACCATTTCCAAGATAATTGTAATCTAACATTTTATTAGTTTGCCATATTAGGTTCTATTACCCCTTTGAACCAAAACATACAATGAATGTGTTTTTTTTGTTGTTGTTGTTTATGTAGTATTCTCTAGAATAACATAGGATTTTGAGCAAATTCATGGAAAAGTTTAATGGAACCAGAATAGCATAATTTATTATTCAGCCGTCACTAGAGTTAGAGAGCTGGCATTTCATTTAATAAATGATGGTGAAACTTTCTGTACGTCATTCATTATAAGCTTTTCGGCTAATGAGCGTTGAGCAGAAAAATCGTTTAGGGAGCTGGATGTGCTGAAAGGAAAATGACCTGTTATATATGCCTTCTGTACCTAAATACATCCTTCCCGGTGCTGCTTATTGCAATGGGTTTTTTAATTACATATTTAGAAACAATAAAAATAAGTTGGGTACACTAAATATTCCCAAAGCCTACATCATTCTTAGTTACATATTTAATTACGCTTCCTTGAGATATGTTATAAGCTTGCCTGTGCCCCTAGGCCTTTAAAACTCCTTCCTCCAGCTTATCTGACCACTAGAACAATTCATTTTGGTACTGTTTGAGAGCAAACGGGCAACGTGAAGTTAATATACTGAAAATATGATTACATGTTAACTTTAACTTATAGATTAGCTAATTTTAGCCATCTTCCCCAGGTCTGGTTTGCTGAACTGGAAATCTGCACATGGACCAGGATAAGTATAGTGTGTTTTTAAATAATATACTAGGAAATGCATATATACTTTACATTTTATCAGCGTAACTGATTTATATATGTGTTACTGGTGTGTTGAAATTCTGAAATATTAATGTTTTAAGGGTACGTTTGTACTGCAACCTGCTGCCGTAGGCCCAACCAACCTTGTCCTAAATACACTTCTGCTGCCCCAATGAGACCAAACGTCCGATTAACACAAAAGTCAGCTGTGCAAATCCAGTTTTCAGTTTATTGTTGGTTCCTCTGCAAGGAAATGAGAGAGTCGGATTCTAACATGAGAACTATGTCTATCTGATTACATTCTAAATGGACAACTTAATTGATAGTTACTGTAAGAAGTGAGTGACTACACTCAAAACAGCCTCACTAATGCATATTTTGTTAACTTCAGTATTGAATCTAATTTACAGTCATCTTGAGTACTATGTATAATGGCCAGTTCCTCGATCCACATGCAATTTAAGAATTGAGTTAACAAGCAAATGATAACTCTTTAAATGCCAGAATAACTCTTAAACAACAGAAGCATATCAAAATACTTTGTAATATGCATTCACCAAAACTAAAAATAATAAAAAACCATGACCTTGGGGATAAGCTGCAGCAGCCAATCAATGCATATTTAAAGAACACTTACATTACTCATACAGCATCTCACAAAAGCGAGTACACCCCTCACATTTTTGTAAATATTTTATTATATCTTTTCATGTGACAACGCTGAAGAAATGACTCTGCTACAATGTAAAGTAGTGAGTGTACAGCCCGTATAACAGTGTAAATTTGGTTTTCCTATCAAAATAACTCAACACACAGCTTAATGTCTAAACCTTGGCAACAAAAGTGAGTACACCCCTAAGTGGAAATGTCCAAATTGGGCCCAAGTGGCAGCATCTTAATACACAGGATTTGAGTACTACCATTGTAAATGTGGCACTTGTAAGTGTTGTTTTTTGTTACGAAAGATATAATATCATATAATAATAGCTCACAGAGGTGTACTTATTAAAAGCTAACACCAGACATCAACCTGCGCATCAGGTTGTGAACGGCTTTATGGTTTGGAAATGAAATAAACATAACAAGTCGGAGCCAAAGCATTATATAAGACATAAATTAGACTATAAATTAGAATCCTTATCACCCAGAGGGTCCCTCTGACTAATGACATTTTGGGGTGGAAAGGATTCCATTAGGCAAGCAGGACTTTGTTAGCATTGCCATAAAGAAGCAGCTTGGTGTGGTATTAATTTTTTTGACCATGACTGCCTACAATGAAGACGCCCAGATAAACAAGTCCTTTTAACTGATGTATTAATGAAGTTAATGTGATACAGTATTAGCATCCGTTCCTACACACTGCAGACGGTGCTTTTAAATAGTTTGTATCGCCATTATTTGGTTTTGTGTCTCCAGACAGATCAATATAATAGGTCCAGTAAGAACAAGCTTCCCATTAATTGCCCTCATTCTCAATTGTAACACAGGCAGCAGCTCATTTTCAAATCATTGTGGTTGAATAAAGGTGGTAGAAATAGCTACAGCGTCTTCTAGAAGCTCTTAAAGAGGAATGTATTAATCCTCTATGGCTGCATCCATTTTGATTACTAAAATGATCCAGCTGGCTTCTAAAATGTTCTTTCCGGCTCCAAAATCCTTTTTAGATTTGTACAGCCGTGACACCTTTCTTCTTCTAATGTCAATCAGAGCATAATTTAGCAAACATGTAGCAGGGTCTTGCCCCTCACTGGCTGTATCCTCTCAGTAGGGACTAGATGACGAACAGCTGATACAGAAAATAGCCTTCATGTTTTCTTTTGTTCCCTGTATGGAAAGGCATTGACCTTAAAGTGAACCATCCTAAGGTCATTCGCTATTCTTGCAAGAAATGAGCATCAGCCCAGATTGTTCCTGTCAACACCAATCATGTTGTGATAGGAATGGTCGAATGTGCTATAGAGAAGTATCATAGTGCATTACATAGTACATAGTATCCGTACAAGGCCAATCTTTTATTCTTAGCATTAGTGCTATAATACAGTATCAATTTGTGACACGTTATTTGTGACCTCCTGTAATTTCTGCTCCCATAGCAGTTAGGACTCTCGACCCAACCAACCAAAAAGGGGTGAGAGGAAGGTAAATGGCTGGGAGGTATGAGAAATGAAGGGGTTAGTTGTAAGAGGCTGATTCAGGTAAAGGAATAAGAGGTTAGGGGTGAGTTGCAAGAGCCATGGAACAATGGGATTTGTTTCCAGCTTGAGAAACAAATAGGGGCTAGATTTGTATATGGATGTCCTGTAAAGAACACATAAAACACAATGTGAACACTGTACTGTTTTGTGATAAATCAAATATATAGTCATCTTACCTTTTGGTGATTTTTTTTTTAACATAACCCTTGGTATCTTCCAACTTTGCTGGAACTCAACATTATCCGGGAGGATGATATTCAGCAACCCTGTGAAGAATTCAGTTTCTAATATAAGAATTTCTGTATGCTCCACCCCATTATTTAAATGTAAGTCAATATTTGAATTAAATATGTAAATAAAAGAAAATTAACCCCTTAATGACAAAGCCCGTACATGTACGGGCTCAAAATGCATTGTTTTCAATGGGTTTAGGGGCCGCCCATTGTCCTTAAGGGATTAAAAATAACTATTTATTACAGATACACAACATTTAAATATATCTTACATACTTAGACTTTTTTTTAGTATTTTGCCAGAAGAATAGATAATGTCTGACAAATGCAGATCAACGGTATGCCATCGGGGCTGAAAGGTAATATCATGGGGGTGTTATTAGAGCTTCATGAACCCACACAGACCTACAGAGATCTGTCATGGAAATGAAGAGGAATCTCACTGGCCCAAGGGTTTCCTTTTCTAACAATTCTCTATGTAGGCTTTGAGGTTAAAAGCTGGAGCAGTCCTGATAAATTGCCTTAGGCACCCATTGATTTTCTATGTTAATGCTCGTTTTTACAAATTGTTCTTTTTTTATTCTCCACTCAAATGCCTGGTTGAAATATTGGAAAGCGAAGCAGATCATGTCCATTTAAACAAAAGAACATGGAGCGCACATATAACGAGACTGTTAGTAGTAAAACAAAGACACTGATTTCTCCACCCCTAAGGTGACCTCGGAGTTAATACTTTATACCACTGTGTCCCAAGGGTTCGACTGACTCATCCTGCATGCGCAGGAAATGGGCTACAATCGCTATAGCCTTGAGGGTTTTTTCTTCTTTTGTAAAGTAAGATTCCAGTTATACCAACTTCAAACTTAGAGACCCTTTTGACATAAAAATGGAAAAACACCTGGGTCACAGAGACTGCTTCTAGGAATCAGGATTGTCACTTTAAGCTGGGACTTTCCCTTTCAAGTGACTGGTTTTGTTTGTAGGTAAATATGGAATTTTTAGTTTACAACAGATGGCTTGTTACTTACCCTTAAATTTAACTGGAAGTCAGGTCAGGATATGGACCAACAAGAAAACGTTAAGATGAAAATGGTGCATCACACATCACACATATATATATATCACATAGTGAACACTATCGATATGGAAATGCAGTTGCACTGTGTCATATGCTCTGCCAATTGTTACAGGAATATTCATGCAGATCCTGAGAAAATGAAGTTATGTTCCCATTGTACATACATTAAGGGATCTTATATTATTATGATCCTTTATTTATTACGTGTCAACATATTACACAGCTCTGTACAATTTAAAGAAGGCGTGGAATATATTCGTATATTTTAATAAACCCTATTCTGCACATGTATTTTGTGTACAGAACTGGAAACATGGTAGATCCGCGTGAAATTTGTCTGGGTGTATAATGTGTTGAGTGCTTATGATACCTTCCCATAATCCTGTGGTTTTGGACAAGCCCAGCACTGTTAATAATTGTACATTTAATCAACATGAACTTTTAATGGTAAGGTTATTTATAATCTGGATGTGATACACCTTCTAAATTTACTGTAATTGCTTTACACAGTAGCAACTTCTTTTTTAACTATTAGATGCTTAGAATATAAGACAATAAAATAAACAATGTTGTATAAAATGTATTTCAGTACATAAAGTTCCAGATGTTGTGTGTCCAGGTGTTGTCCACATGTTATCTTAGAAGGTCTAGATTTTTTTATTTTGAAATATGGTTAACATACTATATTTAAAGTAGGGGGTATATTTTCTTTTTATTTGAATGTATTTAGACATCTAAATTCTATTTTAAAATTCCCAATAGGTATGGGTAATTTCCTTAGTAATCCTCTTTTAATTTATGAACCAACAAATGACCAAAAGCTGTAGGTAAGAAGCCCAGATGAAACAGTAGTGGAAGATCCCTTAAAGACGTCACTCACACATCAGGCTATTATGAGATTAGAAGATTCTTTTCCTTCTGTCGTCACTATAATCTGTGGTCCTGAGGGAAGGAAATGTGTGACTTCATCATAGATAAATACATTTCAATAATGCTACTGGGGACAATTATTAGTGTACAGAATGGTGTAGTTAATGAGTGGTATTACTATTACATTCATGATTTTGTTAGCATTTCATAAAGCATCAAAAGTGGTTGATTTATAATTAGTAACATTAAAAATGGAGTCACTTATTTAACTAATAGATGTCAAGTGCCTGTTTTCTTTACACATATAAATATAGACTGTTCATAAGTAGTGATTGGCCAACTACATTTCGAGGCCTCAGTATTTATAAATAGGAATCGACAGTCGTGGGTCACTCTCACATATACATCTGGGGTTTGGGCACTCGGTGGGGTCACATGTATGGAAAACATTCATAGCAATTGAAAGAGGAACACACAAATGGGATTACCACCAAACCACTTAGACCTATCATCTTAAAAAGCATCTTGGATGTCCAAAGTTCTCCCTCCCCCAACTTTTTTGGCTTATTAATGGAAAGGTTTGGTGACACAAAGGGCAGTAGTAATTTCTCCCACAGCAAAATATAATACATGAAATTGAATCATAATGGCCACCTCCCCAAACTCTGTCTTCCTTTCTTGCTGCTTCAAAAGTTTAACCACAGTTGAGCATCACTGTTAAAAATAGAACGCCTGGGACTAATCAGCATAATCCATATAGCAATGCTATGCGCAAATTCCTCTCCAGCAGCTGGCACGAATGGAAAAGCTGTGCATGACATTGTCAAAATGGAAATGTGGCGTTGTATGACCCTACACAACTAGTGTGGCAGCTTGCACTGCATCCGAGAGGGAGGACCTCCTGACCCAGTCACCTGTGTGATGCGTATTTCGAGTGCGTGCCATCTGACTGAAAATATTTTGCGCATCAAAGTAGTTTTGTGTGTGTTTTGAAGGGCCAGTGTTGCTACTCCACCAGTGTGACTGAGAGTGATCAGAGTATTTGAGTTTGTGTCTATCAGTTAGTCTTGTTCTTCACAAGGGGGAATGCTCCCCTACAAAAGTGAATTTTAGGGCCAATGTATACTTAATACCTAAAATATACGGTATGTTCCCCTACATTGTAACACAGATCCTTATATTTTCTGTGTGTAGTGGAGGGGCTGCAGATTGGCTGCTGATGGGAAGTCTCCTATCGTTCTTAGCAGATTGGCTGCTGATAGATAGTCTCCACGCGAGATTTCTGTTATACACCAAAGCCTCACATGTACAAATAATGCATCCACTACAACTCACGTGACCCCAGTGGCATATTTTAGCCTAGGCCACTATGCCACGAAAATGTGGACCAAGATATGACATCATATTCCAAAGTTCACTGTGAGCTTGCAGCATGAAAGACTTAGCCGAAGGATGTGCGGCTGAATGATTCCAGGATGAGGTCTAAAAGTTCAATGTTGGGGGATTGTTGGTGAAAGACTAGAAGTGATAATTAGAATGTTGCTTAAAATATGTCCAGACGTTATCACAAAAAGCTACTGAGTTACCTTTCTGCATAGAAGAGCTCAACCAGGATCTGATTCTATATTTACACAGAAGACTGCTCCTGCCAAGGAACCACGCTTCAGATTTCACCCATAGTAATACTGGCGTGTATGCTTTATAGGTTTAATAAAAAGGTGTGTTGGTGAGTCATCGTGACACATCTTGGGAGCAGATTTGTTTACTTTAATATAAAGCTTCTTCGGACTTACCCAAGGAACAATCCACAACACCTTGCACCTTGCATGTATTTCATGGAAGCAAAATGTGAATGTGATCTGCTAAGATGAAAATAGGACTTTCATGATTATCACTAACTAGCTTTTAATTTCACAGTATTTACCATACGAGCAGAGCGTAGGATGTGATCCAATCTGTATTGTTGTAAGCTGGAAATATAATATTGTATATGTGCTTGAAATTCTTATACCCTGATAATATCCTGGAACCCTAGATGACCATTCATATGGAGGGACATTGGAAAACATTAGATACCCTCTCTAAATTATACACAGCGTAGATTGTAGCACTCCAGTGATGCATTTTTATTTAAATAAATAATTTTTAGTTTTGGGTGATTACATTTATAAAGAATGTTACAAAAACATGTAAACAAATACCTTAATGTTTTTTCAGTACAGCCAGGTTATATTTGCAACAAAAAGTGTCAACATTTGGGGGAAAGTTTAAATTTAAATTATTTCCCTGTGGTCACAAATTTCAGACTTCACTTTTCACAAGTATCTTGTGCCATTCTTTATACATAAGATTAACTGACATTTGCAGCATTGCAATAACTCTGATCGCCCATGAAATCACTGCTTACCAGTAGGTTGTGGTGGCTTTATATGTACTCCTTTCAATATGAGGAAAGCTATGTGCGTATGGTAGGAAAACTGCAATTTACAAAGTGTGAAGTCATCATAAACGAGGTCTGGGAAAGATGTGATCCATGACACAGGGCTGTTCCCAGAAGAGCTTCTGGGGCATAACATTTTTGAATATGTAACATAGATGTTTATGGATGTACCTATTTCTGGCTCTGAAAATATCATAACAAGTTTTTATGATTTTCTGTCTGTCTCCTAAATTTTTCTTAAATTTGTTCAGCTCTGTCATAGCAGATCTGGATACTTCAAATTTCCCTTCCCCGTTTTCCTCTTCTGATGCCCCTATTTTCTGGGAATAAAATTGTGTTCTAAACGCCTTATTCAATGACATAAATAGCTATTCAGTAAGTGACAAACTAACATAGTAAGCTTTGTTAAAGCCTTGCTCCCTTGCCATGCCTCTAAACAAACAGCCCGTAACAAATGTTCCCTTCTTAGACAATTTAAAAGGTTGAAAGGACTTTCTCTATAGTAACTTCCCAAAACATACAATCAGTGGAAGAAAAAGAGTGTCAATCACCAGCTAATGCCAAGAGAAACCTTGGGCTTCAGAAGAAGGGATCTATTAAATGCATCTTGGATCACACCTTTCATGCATACGGCTATTCTGAGCAGTGAAATATGGTGTGTGAATTACCTTCAGTAGGTTGATTGCACATATTGTTTATATAACACGAGAGTTGGGGAGAATGCCAGTTAAATACGACATGCACGGGATTGTACAGTGCATCCCAAGCCAATACTCCGGGGGTAAAAGCACTCATAATTAAGGCGTAGACTATAAGGATAATGCACATTAAGATCTTGTTTTAATAGGGAGTCCTGGACAACATTGTAAAATCACTAGGCGACCTCCTATAACAAACTATGGCTCTCCAAGTGTGAAAATTTCTATATCTAGTGGCAAACGTACTTTATGGTCATCTGATGCTTTAAAGTTTGTTTTGGTCAGCCTGCTGATTCAATACTGAAACTCAAGTAAAACCTGTTTATTTTTTTATAGCAAAACACACCACAGATCTCTACTAATCTCTTTGGAATTGCTGTATCGCTTTCATAAGCTCTTAGGCCTAATGAAATCTGCTGCTTTCACATGGATTTTTGTTTCTATGGCATCCACCACTAGGTGCAAAAAGAAAACTTTTCACTGAACACAGCTCTGACCAATAAATTATCTCCAACATAAGAAAAACCCACATTTTAGCCGGAATGATGTAAAGGCAGATCTATTTGTATAACAAAAAAATGCTCCGGGGCATACTGTCTTGCACAGAAATTAATTTCCAGATGCTAATTTCATATCCATTGCTGTAAATTGAAGGCTGAAATGCACCTGTACCCTGTTATGACACAACGCCCAAAAATTACCGGATAATAGTAATTGGAACTCGAGTGTAGCATATGTAAATACCAAAAACACTTTGAACACAAGACTCCATGTAAATGTTCTCAATTATTAGTGTGCTGATTTTTAAATATAGAATTCGGGAAAAGTGGGGGAGATCCACTTTTAACCTTTTGATTTCACTGCCCAGTAGTCTAGTACACAAGGCAATATGGCAGAGTTTGTCTACTCATTTATCTACCTTGCATACGGATCATCTCAGTGTCATTGTGATCAGCCTCGGGGGAACAGTAATCAATATGTGTACTGCAAGGGAAAGAAGAAGGGTTATAATGAGCATCCAGCTTCTTTAACTTGAGATATATTACTTTGATTTCAAGGACTGGAAGGCTGTATGTCTTACACTCCCTGTTTTGTATTATTGTGAAGAGTACATCCAACTTGTTTATCGGCTAAGATGCTCAATTATGTCAAATGAGGCCATTTAAATTTAGCATATTGTGACCTCCAACCAATGGAGGCTGGCAGAAGGTGGCGGGACTGGCAGTACAGGAATAGCTAGCTTGTAGACCTGGCTTGCTTACGTATTATCTAATAAAAGTCACATTGTTTTGTGTACTGATTATTTTTCTCAGGTCATAAGCAGTTGTTTGCATTGTGATATTTCATTAACCGTTTTAGGAACTGATCCATGTGGAATCAAGAGCGGGATGTTTTAGAGGACTCATATATATATATAATGTATCATTTGTTTCTCCTTGTTGTTTATACCCCAAAGCATATTATAAAGATGGAAATGCCTTGCCACAACAAACATAGATTATGGTTCGATAACTGATTTCAATTATTTAAGAAACAAATCACGTCATAAGATTGTAAATTGTATTATAACTCCAGATGAGGTGTTCCAGAGCTGATTTGACCTCACTGCACCTGTCGTCGTTGTTGTTGTGTGCGTATGTGTACTTTAGTGTCTGACGCTTTAAAAGCATTTTCCATCTAATTTGGTCCATAAGATCTCATGTGTTTACTTTCAGCTTACCATCCTGGTAACCTAACCAACAAAGGGACAGTATGCAGCTACGATGAGCTGGAAAGGTGTTTATAGAATGTCTTGTGACATTACAGAATTCGCTGATGTCCTTGCATAACCCGCGGACTGGACTAGAAGCCCTGATTTCATTGAAAAGGGAATTCTGGTTATGTTGCAAGTTCTTTTTTTTTTTCAAAATCTTTATTTAGACCTGTAGACTGCCAACGTTATCAGTCATACAATACTTGGGTGACATTCCCAGCCCAAACAGCACACAATGCTGATGGTTTATAGCTATACTAATGAAATAGGTTTGTTTTGTATTCTTTCTCTGGTCCATGCCATTTATTAAGACTGAGCTACTCTATTGTTTACAACAGACAGTATTATAAAGAGTCAGAGTGTTTGTTTAGTAAACTGAGCTAAGTTAATTGAGTTAACACAGTTGCCCACAAATATATTATGTAAAATATGTATGTGTATATTTTCGAAAATATATTCTTAATCTGATGCAGTAATATAAAAATTGGAGGTTCCTCTTTAAAATGTATTTTGTAAATGGATTGAATGCTCTAGGTGGAAACAGATTTAGAACTGCAGGTGGAAAGTTTGTTACCCCACTCCTTCCCAGAGATACCACCCTTTGAGAATTTGTAGCTCTAATGCCACAGCATGACTGGTGTATTCAAAGTTGTATGTGTAGAGTACAGAACTGAGAAGTGGTTAAAATGCACCAGGCAAGCAGAGAATGACGAGCCATATCCAGGCAAGCTTAAGCCAGCCATGTGTTGGTGGAAGTTATCTGTTGGGTTGCTTGGGGGTAAGGGGGGAATTATATATGTACCAATTTGTATTTTCTTTTTAAACAACATTGCTATTACATTTTGGGCATGGATTGTGCTTGTTCTCATAAAACAATTTCTGGCCCATTCTGGCTCCTTGGCTTTGACACAGAGACTCGTGGTTTGCTCACTTCTAGGAAGTCACCAAACTCTTTTTCTTAGAAACATAATATAGGCGTTAATCATGATTTTCTTTAACTTTCCATTAAACTGTTTTTGTGGTGTACTGTGCTTTCAAAACCGTGTTAAGTCACTTGTTCAATTAAATCAATAAGAAAACAAAAAATATTCTTAGTGTCTTCTGAACAGCAAATAAAATGAATTCATAATCCTTTAAGGTACATGCGAAGAAACCAAAATATTCCAAAAACAGAACCATTAAACATTTTTGGAAAGGAAAGACTACAATCAGATGTAGGCTGTGTTAGCTTCTCATGGAAGACGGATTGTTGATAAAAACGTGTCCTCTTCCTGCCTCTTGTATTTTTATTTGTATAGAGAGATACGAGAGGACTTCACTTACTGGCTCATTAAGCACTTATGTCCAAGCTGTTGTCATTGCTTTTATGTATTGCTTTCGTGAACATCAGCCGTGTTCCAGGCAATCAGCAAACACCCCATACTCTCTTCCTAACACCGCTGTAGTTGTCATTAAACCTGTTCTTGTAGATTACAATCAGATACGTTGTTCTTTGTCAGTCTGCAAAAGGGGAATGCAACCTGACAGTTGTTGTCAAGCTACAGTACGTATATTCCTCAGTCAACCGAGTGAACATTAAATATAGATCATACATAATGGTGTTATTGGAGAAAATAATGCACAGGATATACATTGCATTATATACATATGCTTGCTCCAGTGAGCTTTTTTATTGTGAGCCAAAGCCAGATTCACGGTACCTTATGCAGGGAGGCTAGAGGGTCGTTATCACATAGGGAGTTTATGGAGTCACTTACAACACAGTTAAGTTACAGGGGCCCAAGCAAAGAACCAAATAACAGTCTAATCTAGAATGTCAGAGGCCTAGTTTTACAACATTTACTTTACTGAGAGGGTTGTAGTTAAGTTGTACATCATCCCAGCAGAAGTGGTAGAGTTTAACACAGTGAAGAAATTTGAACATGCGTGGAATAGGCATATGGTTGGTACTGAATCTTAGACAGGTGTAGCCACCCAGTAAAAGTAACAAAGTTTGCCAAAGGAAGGGAATTTTTGCATGTGTATTTGGTAAAGGCTATCCTGAACGTATGACAAGACCAAATAGGGATTGAAGCATTATAGCAGATAGAAAAAATCCAGGAGACTAAAGTAACCAAATTATTTATCATCACATATCTCATGCAAACATTTCTCTTCCCATGTGTATTCCAACATTTCACCATTCATTTTGGTAGAATAATGTTTTCACCTGCCCTGTCTAGACGCACTATTTACTTTGATAGTTTGTAAGACTGTTGGATAGCACAAGCAAATTCCTTTTCCAGGCTGTTCATGCTCTGTTTTCCATCCAGAGCATGAAAGAGAGAGTGGACAGGAACGAGAGTGTGAGTGAATGTGGCTTTTATTGCTTCATTTTTGTCCGATTCGTGGGGGTCTGTCCTCGTTTTCGTGGCTTCATATGAATCACAGAATTTACCATAATTCTGTACATTTGCAATTCGTACGAATCTGAATGCACAAGTCTAATATATATACATACATATAATCTATTTTTAGAACATGTGTTGTAGTAATGCCTTTTATTGTATGAGATCATCATACCTGGAAACTCTCAGGGTTTGAGCCAGAGATTGCCGGGTGAGCGCTGCTCCTCCGGTTCTCCGGGTCAAGATCCGAATCCTCCGGGTCGCCGGAGCAGGGTCTTGACACGCCCCGCCCATTTTTCCCTTTAAATGGGGGTATTTCCTGCCACACTGATGTCAGCGGGAAGTCCCCCGACATCAGCGGGAACTCCCCTGACGTCAGTGGGACCGCCCACCGACGTAGTTTACACTTAACCACTGTTTATTACCGTGTTTGTTAAGGTTTATTAATTCATTATTGACTATAGCATAACTTCCTGTGTATTTGTGAAATATAGAGTTCAGGTATGGTGGTACAGGCCTAACCTTGGCCAGTTGTAAATATAAGGAATTGTTAGACAAATGAGATATTTCATGCGAAAACACGCTGCATTCTGCCTCACAGGTACCTTGAAAATGGGTTTCCTGAACTGTAGATAGAAATTATTGACTGGTTCATTATTGCTAAATCAGTATATATACAATTTGTTTATTTTTTGAAGAATAACTGTTTTTTCTGCTTTGGCCTTAGAAGCAGGTTAGGTATATTATTAAACATGTCACATCATAATATATTGAATTGTATTAACAAAAAATAACGTGTTTATGGACATTGTTTATCTTGTATCAGTATCAGGGCAGCACTAGAATTCAATAATCATCAGTTTACTGTAATTAAATAACAATGAAAATAAACTTTAACACGTTGTTTTACTCGTTAAATGGTACTAGGCTGTATTTCTGCCCAATGTCCCTTTTCTTATGGTTGACTTTCCCCTTGAGTCTTTAAACATGTATAACATGGACTCTTGTCAGAAATATGTCCAGGACGCAGACACTATTAGCAGCCTGTGGTCTGCTCTAACAAAAGGATAGTTTTAAAATATTATTATGTGGTCTAAATTTGACCCTTGAGGACTATTTTACATTCTGCAAGCTGCCTGAAAAACCAATTGCTCATTGCTGATTTAAAGAATTCCACCTTCCAACGTCCCTCCAGATATAAGAGAAATTTAGAGGGTAACAGATGAAAGGGAAGACAAAAAGAGAGTATGGACTTTAGGAAATCAAGTGACATTTATTAATTTTTTAATAAACAGTCTGCAGATTCAGCAGAATAAGCTGCCAGGCGTGTAACACACATAGGGGCACAGGATAGGCATCCCTACCTCCTGCGTGAATGAAGAAATATTTGCCTTGATTCTGAAGTATGATCCACCCAAAAATATATTGTTCATATATTTGTTTTAACTTACACCATTGAGCAATCCACTGTAACTTAATAACAGTGTTTACATAGAGAGATTGCAAAAAAATATGCAGAGCTGCCATGGTATAGGTGTGTTATGTGACAGTCCAAAGAGAAGTACTATAACCGTCTTTATATTTGCTATGATGAAACAATATTTTCAAGAGTCACCATAGCGACTTTAAGAACGAGGACCACTTCACTTGAGTGCCTGCATTAATCTCATGGTTTAATACGAGTGTTTAAAGTGAAGTCACATCCTTTCAACATTGGGCAAAAGATTACATTAATTTGAGACTGTGGGTACATTGAGGATCTTGGGTCCATTAAGAGGAAACCAAGTCATGGAGACTGAAGACCAAAAACATAAAGAGTACTTTTGGGCTGTAGCTTTAAAATGTAAAGCAATCACCAAGGAAAGCAACTCAATATTTCTTGCCCATATTTAGCACTTTGCACCTGAAGTAGGATCTAAGGTGTTTTATAACATTCTTTCCTGTAATATATTATGGTGGTGTAGGATTAACCATATGTGTTTATGCGTGACCAGAGTAAACAATGGCGTGCAATTATCCCTATAGTATGTTGAAGAGGTTTTTCTTACTGGACTTTTTCTAGTGGAAACTTTCCAACTCATCATACATTAAATTTAGGAGTGTTCATTAAACTGGGAGTTTAAAGGTAAGATGAATACATGTTCATAAAGTTTGTCATACAAGATGGGCTGAGGTGATCCTACATAATGCAAAGGCACACTCCAGTGTTGCAACTTGGTTTTTTGCTGGCTACATGCCTGGTAACCTTCAGAGTCCAAATGATCCATGTCTGTGCCTCTACTCACATCATCCCTGAAAGGGAAAGAGCCCTTGACATCCCCTCTAGACAAGACCAAACAATACAACAAAGCAAATATCTTGCACACAGGAGTTGGATCCAATTGGGTATATTTATTAAAGAAGGACAACTTGTGAAGAAGCATAATGCGTTTCGAGTCCCAACTGGCCATAACTCATAAGTGTCCCATGCAGCCTCACCAATAAAGAATGCATATTAAAGCACTCTGTAAATACTTGTCAGGATTTTTATTCCAAAATCAGGTTTATCTCATTAAAATCGACTTTTAGATTCTGATTCATAAATATGCATAGGCTTTACACATGAGTTTTGGTTACTTGCAGAATAAATTGTCTATGGGACTTAACATGCCCATTATCTGATATAGCAAAATATGATTTCAATGGTAAGTTTAATTCAAAGCTTGCATAGAGCTCAGAAAAGAATAACTGCAAGTCTAATGTTCTTCTACAAAAAGTGATTGTTCAAACCTAAGAATACCTAATGGGAATTTGAGTTAGCTGGGCAAGCTTGCTTTTTTTAAAGGAACACTCTAGCCATCATATGCACTTTAATAAATATAACAGCTGTGTCCCTTTAAATTGTAATTTTTCCCACTTGCAAATACACAGAGAGTTCCCACAGAATCCCCTTATGCATTTGCCTCCTTCTGCGATCCCCAGCTACTAGACTTTTGCTGATGATGCAAAATTAGGTAAGGTTACACAGTCTGACCAGGATGTAGCTTCAGAATGATTTGGATAAACTAGGGGACTGGGCAAATAAGTGGCAGACGAGATTCAATATAGATAAGTTTAAGGTCATGCACTTTGGTACCAAAAATAAGCATGCACTTTTAAGAGCATTGCATTGGAAAAAGCTGAAAATGAGAAGGACTTAGGTATAATTGTAGACCATAGACTTAGCAACAAAGTGCAGTGCCAGTCAGGGGTTGCAACAGCCAGTAAGGTATTGGCATGCATAAATTTTGGGCACCCGTTTTTAAGAAGGATGTTATAGAGCTTGATTGTCACTATGTAATCAAGAAGGATTTTTTTCCCTGTTGTGGCATAATTGGTAATTGCCCCAAGTAGGGTTTTTTGCCTTCTTTTGGATCAACTTTAGAATTAGGTATGTGTGAAAGGTTGAACTTGATGGACTGAAGTCTTTTTTTCAACCTACTGTACTATACTACTATACTATATTACTTACACCAGATATGTTTGGCTGACACATCTTGCTTGCCAAAAGCGTATGTAAGCTATACTCACCACCATCCAGCTTCAGTGCTGGCTCGCACTAGAGTTCCATGGAGTTTGGTAAGACCCCCTTGTGCAAATACAGAAAGCTCTGCCATTAATTTCAGTGGGGGTGCTTTCCTGCCACTGATTAAATGCTTCATGCAGCCAAACGTGGTGTACAAACCATACCACAAAAGGGACATTGGTCAAAAGGGTCATTTTAATTTGTACTCCTTATAGATTAAATAATACAGTATTTCTAATGTATCTACTTGTTTCATTAGTAATGCTGAATGGGATGCTTGATGCTTCTTTAAGTGCCAGCTCCAATTTCATAGGGAGCGGATTGCATTATCTCATGCCAAAATAGTTACTAAGCAAGTGCCTAGCAGCAATACACAGTCTGGGCAAAGCATGTTGTTGCCCATCTTAGTTTGGGAGACAATGTAGAAATTTATTTTTGATCATTATTTTAAATAAGGCGTGGTAGATGATGAAGGGTGAATGTATGTCCTTGGAACATTTGTGGTATTGAAGGTTTTTACTTTTTGAATGCCCAGAGCTTTGCAAAGCATTGAAGTAAAAAAATGCGGGTGAATCAGCTTTCATTGTTTAGGCATACCACGGCATGATGGGAAGTCTGGCAAGTAAAGTAATCTGTTTAAGACTTCATTAACTAATGAAGAACGTGCCTTTGATCAGTTTGTCTTCTGTTTATGTAATACTTGCACATTCAGGTTTCAGATGATGAGGTCAATTATGACATATGCGGCATGCACACTTTATATTAAAATATATCGGTTACACAAAATTGAAATGCTTGTTGACCAGTTCATGTATTTTAATAGCTAGTACTTTAGCACCCCAATTTTTTCTGTTATTGAGGTATAGGGTATGAGCAAAACAAACATTTAGTAGACAAGGCTGGCCTGCAACAGAAGGAAAGTCCTGATGAGCTAGATGGGCCAATGGCTCTTCTCCGCTGTCAAATTCTATGTTTCTGATTTTGTAGTACTGCTTCATACTATCAACAGCAAAGTCTCAAGTGGCATAAAAGAACTATGTTCACCTGGATTTCTTTTTTACTATATCATGTTACACTATGCAATAATATACTATATTATTCAAGAATTTCCAAGATTTGTTTGGATTCATAGTATATGGTTATAGAACCCACTAAACCTGGCACATGTCGCCTTAATGCCAGTTAATACCGCCCCCACCTACTGCTACAACAGGCACACTGTTCAGCAGCGTCAGGTCGACACAGGTGCCAGGAGAATGCCTTCTTTATTAATGATCCAGTGCAATCTGCCAAAGAGGAACCTCTAGATTAAATGGCACTATTCAGTCATCTGGACGAGACAGTGGTTTACAGCAGGGTATCTTTGCTTAGGCAAGGACACTTGTGCGTATCACAACAGTCTGGCTACTTAAAAAAAAGGCCATAAGTAACAGGTGATACATTGGGACCGGAGCAACTTAATGCTTTTTTCTTTTTTTCTTTTAACAAGTTGTCAGAAGCCTGTTTAAAAACGATCTGAATGAGTCCAACAAAAACATGTAATTTTGAGACTAATATTTGAGACACTTTTCAAAAAGGCTGGTCCGCTGGATGCTATTTCCTTGGATCACACATGTGTTTCTGAAGCCCAGCTGCATGCCCCATTTCACAGTGGTGGGAAAAATATGTTCTATCCAGCCATGCTATTTATATTGCATTAATAAATCCTTACACAATGTTATTATATTCACGCTAGCTGAAAGTTAGTGAGCTGTGTATATCATATATTTCTGGGGAATAAGCACAATGTTGTTCTTTGGAAATGTCAGTTAAACGATATAGGGTTGGGTCTCTTGCCAAATGTCAAACCTTTAATTCAATATTCTGAATCAGGCACAGCAACCACAATGGCGGCTGCCTAGGGTACTGATCAAGTAGGAGAAGGGAGATGCCACCAGGTTCTGTCCAATGTTTGTAAGCAAAGTGTGTGCTGGAAGGGGAGCATGCTGCTCAGCTCAACAAACCCTAGAACTAACCCAGTGCTGGAGTCCTAAGAAATTGGTACTCATGGATTTAACTTGGTCCTCTGTTAATAAGGTGGATAAATTCTGAAAGTACCTCATACATTGAGCATTCATCCAGTGCTGTGCCAGAGGTAAAGGCTATACCTGTTAGTAATTTACACTTTCATGAAAACAAACACAAACTTTCATCTTAAAATTACTATAAATTATATAGGGCCATGTTTAAAACTTACAATTATATCGAGTGTTGTTAGCACAATGTAATCCTACAGTTGGATCTTTCTTTCTTGATATTTGGCACTTGTTTCCTAGTGGTTCCTCAGTGATGATACAGGGTGCAATGAATTAGGTCACTGTTGTAGGTTATAAAACATAACATATACAAAACATGAAATGATACAAAATAAAAGGTATACTTCAACACTAAAACGTTGATGAAGTTCTTCCAAGTCTTTCTCTATGCGTCTTTCTCTATTTCTCCAGTTACAGCATTCACCAGGACACCATCTTGTGCACTTCTGTTCTCTGAGCTCTTCTCACCAAAATGACTCTTGCAGTCCCTAACTAGTTATACCAGAATCGCTTGTATCTTCCAGAAAGTGGTTCATCCAACCCTTCCAGAGAGTTCAAGCAAACACGTGTAACCCAGTTATGGAGGAGACAGTCTATGTGAAACCCATTGTTTCAGGTGTCTGATAACCTGAAGATGTTGGACTTTTAAAAATGGCCTAACACTGTGAAAACAGATTGAGATGTCATGTACACAGATGTACACTATTTATAACCAGTAGTAATATTAAAATTTAGAAATTACCCTTCAATTTCTCACAATATGCTGTGTTGGAATTTGTTAGCACAATATAATCCTACGGTTTCAATCTCTTTCTTTCTTGATAGCTGGCATTTGCTTTTATGGAGTTCCTCACTTAGTGATGATACAGGGTGCCATTCTCCCCATCCAAGGCATAAAGTCAAGGAAAGAATATTATTGGGTATCATTCACTAAACATTATTACCATACCTGACATAATGACATTTCTAGATGAGACTATTAAAATATTAACTGTGAAAGTATTATTCACGGCCCTGAGAATTTATCATTCCATTAGTGCATTATGAATGGTAAATTATGGGCAGACTAGATGGGGCAAATGGTTCTCATCTGCTATCAAATCCTTACATAGCTACCCAGCACAATAAAGTAGTGGAATCACTTGAATTTGTACACTAAAGATGTATTTATGGGTGCTACTTGTTATGTCCTGTCTACCCATTGTACCGTGCTACGGAATTTGATGGTGCTATATAAAACAATAAATAATCATTTCCTGATTCCTAATTAAAAATACATAGCAAGCACTGAACATGAAAATGTTATATAAATGTGCTAAAGTTTGATAGACATGAAAACTAAGTGAAACAAGGCTGCACTATAAATAAATAATGTATTTTTAAATGTAAAATATCATCAATATGTTTCATAAACAACATTTATACTGAATGTCCCAAGGATTTTCTATCATATCAAGTATATCGAATATTACAGGATTTGTGCAACTCTGAGCATGTCATTTGCAGGGATGACTGGATTTCCTTGACCCTGGTAAAAAGGCTTATATATAATGTATTGCTGTTATTAACATAACATGCTTAAATTGGCAACAGACAAATTGATCGTAAGTGAAATGACCTTGCATCCTGTTTTGACTATGTGAATTTATGAATTAAAATTATTTACTTGTCCCAAGGGCCTTCCTCACTTTTTGTAAGTCCAAATTGTTATGTGATGCACTGCTTGTTATCTCCTGTTTAGCCATTGTGCACTGCTATGGAATATGATGGTGCTATATAAATCAATAAAAAACAATAATAGTAATAATAATCAGGCTGCAAAACACTTCCAAATCACTCTGTTCCTACTTGTATATTGTATCCTTATAATAGATTGAATAGACAATGTGAATATTTTTAACGCTGATAGTAAAACAAAAAGACAATGTATGTCACACCTCCTAAAATTTAAAAGGGACCTTTTAGTTTTGGGGTTGGTGCTAGAGGTGTGCCTGGGATAGGGCTTTACTATGATGTGACTTTGATGAAATGTTGATAGGTATTAATGTAATTATGGCATTAAAATGGATAATGCATTTCATTTACACAATGTAATTCAGGGCTCGACAAATCCCAGGCGCCAGGTCGCCATGGCGACAGAAAATGTTGTCCTGGCGCCTAGGTTTTGTCAGCCTCTTACATCCAGAAAAAAATGTGGATGTAAGAGGCTGAGTCACCACACGGGGGCGCTGCTGTTGCTGTCTGCCCAGGAGTCTGGGCAGACAGCACAGCCACTGCGAGCCCGCCCCCGAGCCTGAGATCACTCCCACGGAGTGAGCCTGTAGGCTGAAAACGTGGTTGCTGCAAAACCAGCAATCGCGTTTTCAGCTGCCACAGGCAGCTTCAGGAAAGGAGGTTGTGTGTTGATTGGGTCCCCACACAAGTGTGGGGACCTGACACAACACCCCCCTGCTGCCTGATCACTCCATGAGAGCGACAGTGCAGCGTTAACCCCTTTAATGCCGCGATCGCGGCATTTAGGGGTTAATTCCCGTTTTTGTAAGGGGCTCTGCTGCTGGTGGTCTGCCTGGAAGCCCAGGCAGACCAGCAACAGCAAAAACGAGCCCCCACAAGCTCTTTGATGATTCCTGTAGGCATGGAAGCCTACAGCAGTCATCAGAGACTCCCCCCTGCAATGGCTGGTCTATAGACCAGCAATTGAGTCCCAGCTGCCAGAGGCAGCTTCAGGGACCGGGGAGAGGGTTCTTTGGTCTCCCCATGAGTGTGGAGAGCAGCCCCAACACCCCCCTGCTGCCTGATCGCTCCCTGAGAGCGACAGTGCAGCGTTAACCCCTTCAATGCCACAATTGTGTATGACACATTCGTGGCATTGCAGGGGTTAACATTTGTCCCCACAAGCTTGTGGGGACTAAATATCAGTCAATGCTGTGCTCCAATGGAACATCAGCATTGAAAGGGTTAAAATAATAATAATAATAATAATAAAAAAACAGCACTGACCTGAAAGTCCAGGGTGCTTCCAGGTCAAACGCTGTGAGTTTAGTAAGTGGGCTGATGATGATCAGATCCCTCCTAACCAACTGTTAGTTTAAAAAAATCCTGGCTCCTAACTTTTTTACCTGGCGCCTAGATTCACAACAAATTTGTCAAGCCCTGATGTAATTTATAAATACATTTCATGCTGTTTCTATAGAAATTATTTTGACTATTCTACCCAACAAATAGTCTGGGCCTTAGGACTGGTATGTGAAGACCTGTAGCTGTTGTTGAACTACAATGCCTATGTTTCATCTGACTGGCGTCTTGGGAGGTATAGGCCAACTGAAATGTTGCCGTTTTCCTGGAACAAGTTTGATGCACTGTGGGTTTCAGTTGGGATAACTATTTATTATTAATGATTACTTGGAATGTTACAGTGTGGCTGAGTTTATAATTCAGTAAATTTAACCTGGCACTTGATAGGGTTGCAGGTCTTGAGGCATTAGCCACAAAACAGGGCAGATTATGCTACTGGGTGATCAGGCTTCCCCCCTGTACAAGTTCCAAAGGAGATCATTGATCTCTCCAACTAACCTATCATATTCCAGCACTCATCAGTAAAGAATGATGGCTGCTACCGTCAGGCCCCATCCAGGCTGCGGAGCTGCTTATCTCCAGTTCCCCTGTCTTGCTACAGTTCCCCCTTTGCTGTAATCCATTCCTGGATTTCCTTGTGCTCTGCCGTTTACTTCTGATACTTTGATTACAGTCCTGCTGTTAGCATCAGCTTCTGTTTCCTTTGTAGGTTGTGCCCCACCCATCTGTTATGTTTATCTCAGTCTGCAGGTATGTCCTTTTGTGTTTAGATTCAATGTTTAGTTTCAGCTTATTAGTAATTCAGTAGGCAGGTTTAGGCGCTAGGACCCACCGTATATTGGAGTACTTTGTGTAGTGGTGGGCTAAGCATACTATGGCCATATGATGTGACTGAATCTCCAATTGTTATCATATAGTCCTAGGCTAGTCCTGTATATTTGTGTGTCTGTATTTTATGTACCTTTGCCCTCTTTTGCCTGACTCTTCTGAGGATATTGGTTCCTCTATCCTCTCCCTCTCTCATGCCTGCTCCAGGGTGCCTGCAGGATATCACCAAGTTCTGCTTTGTTCTGGACAACATCCACTGCTATTTCAGGGCCCTAGTATGTGGCCGCACAACCCTAGGTGCTCACCACTCGGGGGAAAGTGGTTACCCAGCACCAGGCCCTGTCTACTGCGCATTAACTCCTGAATACCATCATTGGGCGCTCTGGGACATTACAGTCGTCTGTATGGACCCAGTCTCTGACAGCTACTTAATTTAGACCCTGATTAGTAAGGGACATCTATGTTAAGAACTCAGATGAGCTAGGCTTTTGTTTGTAGGGATTTTTTGGGATGTATGGTTCTGTTACTAACTGCTGGCGTCGATTAACAATAAACTGTGGCTGATTAATTCACCAAGACTGTGGCTTTAATACATAGAGGACCATGCTGTTTGCAATGAATTGGTACCCTGTGTGGGTGCAGGGTCACTACCATTTAAAAGTTTGGGGTCTAAAGAAAAGCAAATTTTGCCAATCAGAAATACAGCACAGACGTTAATGTTGTAAATATGTAATACTGATTTTTAATAGAATATTTTTATAGGTGTACAGAGATCTTTATCAGCAGCCATCACTGTTACTGAAATTTGCCATATCCATGGAGTCCTTCAGCTGAAGTTGAAATTTGGGATGATGACATACAAATCTTAATGTTTTGTCACTGAGAGAGTTCAGTGGGCCAAAAAGTCCACATAACGGCCCCACTCCAGACCTAGCCAGTTCTTACTGTCTGAATGCTTATTGCTTATGGCAAATCAACCAGGCCTACAACTGTATACCTATAAGATAATGCATCAATAGATGTTGGAGGTTTGTGTCAAATACTGGCTCTGGACATTGCCAGTTAAAACTGACAATGTTGGATGATTATCTCATAACTCAAGTCACTGACTAGAAAAGCATTTGATCAATTCAAAGGTCATCACTAAAGTCATAACATAACCACTAAATAATTTGAAGGCTACGTTCAGCATCACGCCTGCTTTGAATTTTCTTAATTATCTAGAGTTCATGGTTCATGTCAAGAGAGTGATCAAGGTATGTCGGCTTCACTACCAGTTACTTGCAAGGAGTCTCATGATAGAACTGTTAGTGTTAAAATGTCATATTTAATCTTGTACTGCAAAGGAAATGAAGAAATAGCGCAGTTTAAAGGGTCATACAGAACACTCCACATTTCCAAGGGACGTTAAGATATTGCGATCCATATCACAGGGAAGGAGAAGACATATCACACAATACTGGACGCAGTCTGTCTGCAAGAAGGAGGCTGGATAGGGACAGATAAATTCCTTATGCTCAAAAGTCATAAGACCTCCTAAAGCAAACTAAATGTCTGGAGTCTCATTATTGTACGGGAACCTGTAGGGCACAAAAAGAGGAAAAACTTGGTAGCAAATCCCACTCATTTCCGCCTATGCTTCGGAAATGTTTATTCTCACATCCATTCTTCATGCTGTGTCCATTTACCATACATGTCCCACATACAAAGTGTTACATAGTAACAGCAGCTTTTAGCACTATTACAGCAGAGGTAATACCCTGCCTAAATCACTGACAGGGCCGGAAAGGAAATTTTGCCAATTAAAATAACGTGGATCAGAAATACAGCACATACGTTAATGTTGTAAATGACTATTGTTGCTGGAAACAGCTGATTTTTATTGGAATATTTTTATAAGAACAAGAACATATAAGCCTTTCCCGCGATATTTTAATTGTCCCTGTTTCAAGTACGAAAGTGAGAAGTAGGGAGAGAAAAAGGATTATGTCAACACAGCACATTTTCTAATTGTTTTAGACAGCTTATTGAGGACTATTGCGGAGTTTACAAACTGCTTTCAATCTTTTTCTTGGGAGTTCCATCAGCAGTGGCTTCCCAAGGACCCATTAATAGATGGCATTGCCAAAAACATTTAAATTATATTTAGACAGCATATATATTGATGAAAGGACATTAACAAGGAAATACTAACAATAAGGGTTAATTTATATCTTAATAGTAGTATCCGTACATAACCACCTTTGCTTTATTATGGCATGTACCTTGGAAATATAGATCAAGTAGAATTTATTTTGAATAAATATTATCTTGGGATATATTTTCTTTAAGATTAAGAGGCTAATTCCAGAGCCTTTCACCAGACAAGTGCAACTGGATTGTTTTTTCCTTATGTGCTCGCTCATTGATAACAAGTTTGAATATTGATTTGAACTCTTCATAGAGGTGAACTGAAGTGGCCAACTGATTTCTATTCACAATGAGAATGTTGACCACTGTTTATTCCTTAGATCCTGACCCATGAGAAATGAGATTCTTTTCACACGAAGGAAGAAGTGCTTTGTTGTGTGTTGATGACAGAATGGATCATTTTGAACTATTGAAAGCAAAGAATCAATGTTATAGCAAGGGCAGGCAGTTATACCCATTGACTGATTACTGGTGGTTTCTTTTACACTTGCTACAAAGAACATGAGGCTGTAAAGTATGAAGTATATGTATTTTCAATTTAATGGACACATGAGGCATTTTTATGATATTTGTTCTCACTGGCCAGGTTTGGACTGATATGATAGGAAATGCACAGCAGAAACCCAGCTGTATGTAAGAAGTAATAGTTTATCCAGACTATGTGCAACCCAAAAGTATTATAGCTAAAACTAAAATGTGTTCATCATATTGGAAAATCAGTACTTAACTGAATATATTCCTAAATTCAATATTTATTGTTACATTTTCACCTTGTTGTTAAAATTCGGAATAGGCACATATGGCATAACTGTTGCCCGGGGGGGGGTTGGGGTGTAAGGGAGGAATTGCCACCTGGGCTGCTCTAGCTTAAAAAGGTTGGGCCACTACCTGAAACATTTCTTTGAGGATCACCAACCCCCAGGGGCTAGTGTAACAAGGGCCTTTAGGTAGCATTTACATCCTGAATGGATCATCTCGGTGTTTCTTTTATTCGGTTTCTATGCATTCCATTTATGTTAATTTGTTGGACAGGAATGGGCTTTAGATATAAAATACATTGTGTGGCAAATGGGTTCTTCTGGTTTATTACTGGACCACACAGATGGATTTGTCCCCAGGCTAGACGGTGCTTATTGATGTGAATGATGGTTCCTATGATGTTGAGTCAATCACCTGCCGATTGAGCAGTGTGGGAGTCATAGTCCTCAGCAGCCAGTGTGGCAGAGAGTTGCTGGTTCATGAATAGCATTGATTATATCATGATGTTTATCTAGGAATGAGAAGGTTAACTAGCCACATTCTGGACACATTACAGTATGTTCTGTCTCCATGTTTGTTATGATTCTGGTAAAGTTTACAGAAGGCATTCCCAACGTATAACGTTTCTCTCGTCGAAAATATCCTATAAATATGTCAGCTGTGACTTCTAAAATTCTGGGGCCAAATATAGCTGCCACTTAGGGCTCCTCCTGTAAGCTTGGGTGGTGCCCTGAATATTTCTGTATTCGGTTAGACATAGCGTGAAATGTTAACATTTCCTGCTGTTCACGGCTCAAGAGTCATGCTAAATGGATAATTATAGCATGCACACGGGGGTGTACCAAACTAAGGGCTTATAGCAGAACTTTTATGTTATAAACATACATTTTGAATTTGTGGGGTGGGTAGCAGCAGGTATTTATTGATTGCATTTTATAATGTAAAGTTTTGGCTTTTGTTCCTGAGAACAAGGATGTTAGGCCTTTTCAGTCACAAACAGAAACAGTGTTACTGAGAACTTTCTCACATGGCTATTTATCAAGCTTCAGTGGTGCAGAACTTGGCAAGAACAAGGTTTTTATTTAATGTTTTCAAGCATTTATTACATTTTCGGTCATCATCAATGCCGTGAATACTTAAGGAGTTATTGCAGAATCCTTATATTAAGCATACTTTTATTATGATCAAAATCTCATAAAATATGTTTTATGTGTTATGTTTTATAAAAGTCAAGCAGGCTGTATGTGTCTTGGGTTGGGAAGTATTGCAAAAAAGCATTACCATGAGACAGAGGATATCCCAAAAAGTTCAGTGAGCTTTGGCTGTAGAAATAGTGAGGTTAGAAATGATGTCCAAAGACATTTGCATGTAACCCCAAGTGCCCCTTATGATCAGTATATGGTCCACATGCTTCAGAGAAGGACAGAAAAGTTGCCCTCTTGTCCGCCCACTTCCCTATGGATGTGGACCATTTAAGCAATTAATATATAAGTCTAATATCGTGGCTAATCTAGTCTTATCTAAATTTGTGTAGCTCATGTGATATGGGTTACTACTACTTCCCTTTAAATGCTAAGGCCATTACCGTTTAAAACAATGTCTTCAACAACATATTTACAAAAATAGTTTTTGTAGAGTAGTTTTAGAATTCTTAAAAAAGCTTGTGTTTAGAATTATCTATTTGATCCTACTGTGAAAATGGTCATACTTTAAATAAAAACAAAATTTGAAACATTTTAGTTAAAGAACATAGTTCTTGGAAGTCTATGGACTTCTAGGTTGAAGCCATACAGTAAAATGCAAATCCACAAACAATACATTTTTTGTGACAGTACAATGTGTATTTGTTCTTGTTGAGTAAGAACTTTCAGTAAACTTAATGCTCTTTTGTTGTTTTTTTTTGTTTTTTATAGGTATAAAAGTTTGGTGACTGGAAAAAGAGCTAGGACCACCATTGCTGTGTTCTGGATTTTGTCCTTCGGAATTGGCTTGACACCACTTATGGGCTGGAACCGTTTGGACGAAGCATGTCCATCAGCCAGGAGCCATAATTGCACTGTTCCATGTTTATTTGAAAAAGTGGTCACAATGAGTTATATGGTGTACTTCAATTTTTTTGGTTGTGTTCTACTTCCCCTCTTGATCATGCTGGGAATATACATAAAAATCTTTATGGTTGCCCGCAAGCAGCTTAGACAAATTGAACTTAAATGCATCAGTTCAGACAACTCGAGGACCACCCTCCAAAAAGAAGTGAACGCCGCTAAGTCATTGGCCATCATTGTGGGCCTTTTTGCATTTTGCTGGCTGCCCATTCACATTCTAAACTGCATCACTTTTTTTGAGCCCAGTTTTAATAAGACTAAGCCTGAGTGGGTAATGTATATGGCAATAATATTGTCTCATGCTAACTCGGTGGTCAACCCTATCATCTATGCCTATAAAATAAGGGACTTCCGTTACACTTTCCGCAAGATCATTTCAAAGTACTTAGTCTGCAAGAAGGACAACTTTTCCAAATGCCCCAATGGCAGCATCAACCACAACAGACACTTACAAATAAGCACTGTAAGTGCTGGGAACACCTTGATGTGATGATACTGATGTAGATGCCTCCATTCATACCACTGGGTGTGACTGGCATTGAAAATTCCAGTGTAATTGGGTCTTATTGACACATTGTATATTCTTGCTGGGACCATTGACAGTTTGACGACTGACCACATTGCTGCTGCACTTTGCTCTTTTTAAGAGATTTCTTCACCATTAGTTGTTTTTTTTTTTTAAGATATTATTGACACTTTTTGCAACCTCTGATGTGCTGACCATATGCTGTCATATATTGTCATTTCCTTTACGTAGTCAAAGATCTGGTTAGGTTTAGCGCAGTCCTTTGGTAACTGCACCTTGTATCAGCACCTTGTTTTAGTACTCAAGTTTGTCAGGAGATATAAAATCAAAGAACGGAGTTATACGTTTGGGACAGACTTTAAATATAAATGATTACCATATTTGTCAAATTTAACTGGCTGAAAATACATTCTGATCAAATACGGGGGAGAAGTTAAACAAGATAAAAGGAAGGGTAAACATTTACTCCAGTCGTTAATTCTTTTAGATAAAATCAAGGGCAGGCATAAAACAACAGGGTAGTGTGTTCAACCTAAATTGGGAGTAAGCATGTGTGGTAGCTGCCAGCTGCTAGCATCATGGGACTTGTAGTTTACAGCAGTTGAAAATCTAGTGGCTGTCCATTCTTAAGTAAATTTGTTATACCAAAGCTGAGATTATGTCGTTCTATGTGTGTACATTTTGCACAATAAGGCACTATCTGTTCTGTGACATTTTATATTTCACTTCTCTTCTACTGAATGGGCTAAACTTTTCTGTAAACAAAATCTCTAAACTTGTTTTACATTGGTGTTTTTAATTACTGGATTTCCCAGGCTGAGGCAAGAGGGAGTAGTTAATACTACACAATAGTACTGTTGCCTCATAAATCCTAAGTAGAGGCTCCAGTCCCATAACACAGACCCTAGTTTACAGACACATGGAGACTAAAGGAAATATTAGATTCGCCCCATTCGGCAAGAAAATAAACATGTGTAACGCAAAACACTGGATTTTCCAGTCTGCACAGAACAAGCTGTTACATGCATGCTCTAGGTCTACATACTGCATCAATGTACTTATTACAGATTTTTTTATTATAATTTATTCAGTTTGTAAAGTAACAAAAAAGCTATTAAGATTACAAATGATGGGCAAATTCTCAATACTTTATTCCATTTTAGGATATTGGAATAAAGATACACAAAATTAGGAAATGGGAGATTAGGTGGGTAAAATATCCAAGCTATAGAATAGGAGGAGACACCTTAAGTAATTCATATGCATATACGCAGATATGTTTTAGCCATTCTTGTGTATGAGGTTGTATTTAACGAAATGTACTTTGTTTTAAAAATATGCTTTCTCTCATTGCTTTAGTGCAGTTTGGGGAATACCTGTATGTTTTTAAATTTAATGTAGATCCAATTTTTTTTTAATTTATATCAGAAATGTAAATGCTTTTATCATCAGTCCTAAACTGTGGAAATCATGAGGATTGGTAATGTTTGGCATCATTAATTTGTCTGCATGCCCATCCGTACACTACAAAATATATTTCTGAGCAGTTCAAAGTAACACACAGAGAGTATGTATTCACAAGCAAACAGGGAAACCTCTGCTGCAGACTACAGCTCTCATCTGAGGATCGGTGGATTAAACTTTGGAGCATGCTGTGTGTTGTGTTCAACAGCAGCTGTAAAACAACTGGTTGCTTAGCCCTGAATTCACATCACCCATGGTCTTCAGGACAGCATAACTCCAGCCCTTAAGGGCCACAAACAGAATTCTGCATTTTCATGCATGAAAACAACTAGTTTAATTTTTAATACCAGTGCTCAAACTGGGATATCCAAAATCTTTGTGGCCCTCAGGGAGTGGGGTTGTGGATCCTTGGTATTTATTATGGAGTCTTACATCATTCGTCGTAAACTCTTCTAGACCTCAGCGGCATTCATGCCATATTGGCTTTGTCTCACTTTGCCTTTTCAGCAGGGTTCAAAAAGGGAGTAGCTTGGGATCATCGTGTCCCTGAATACTGTTCTCAAGAAAGAACCCAATGAAAAAAATCAGTGGTTAGACAAAGTCTAGAAGCAAAAGCACAACATATATACATCACAAATAATTACGTGTGTGTGTGTATATATATATATATATATATATATATATATATATATACACACACATTTATATTTGTACTATTCTGTGATTTCCATAAGGAAATGTTGTAAATAAAGAAAAAAACAAGAACTATGACACCATCTGTAGGCCTTTTCTGAGAACATTTTAGAATTACATGACTTAACCAGTATGGCAAAGGGCTACGTATTACTGTGACCATAATACCAAACCTAAAACAGCTAATTAGTACAACCTTTGTTAAATAGAGAATAGCTGTAGTTACTAAATTGTGAATAGCTGTAGTTAAGTATTCCACATCCTACTACATTGAAGTTCCTCTAGTATCTGGCTGTTTAATTAACCAACACATTTTTCATCCTGACTTTAGCCACCATCATTATACATCTAACATTTTATACAATTTTTCAATTGAGTCTCAAAGTGATTGTCATCTGAAAATCTCTATCTGGCTATTACATTACAAGAAGAATATAATACCAATAATCTATCCAACGTCATTCCACGTGTGCATATTTGAAGGATTTTTTTTTTTTTGCGTAATGTTAACTTTTTCATAGGATAACGTTATCCGCATACTGTGATAATTTTGTTTTTAATACTGTATTGTTCTGTACTGTTCTCGCACTTTACTGGAAAAAAATGCAGAATTTTACAATATTTATGAAGATGTGTTGGTTTGGTCCTGTACATTCCCAGGAAATTCACAAATTGTGTTTTTAGTGAATTTTTTTAATGTTTTTTTTGTAGTATATAAAAGGGGAAACATGCTTTATAGTTAGGCAGCTATATAATTTGGGTATTTAAAGCTAAACAAAGTATTTCTGTACGATTAAAATGTGTTCAACTGTGATAAAGTCCACTTGAAAAAAAGCTTGTGTGGCCCTCCATTACAACAGACTGGTGTCACACATAAATTAGTGGTAGACTCAGCCAACCTGTAATTTGTCATTTGTTGGATTATAACACCACAACACCTACCACCATCCTTAGCCTCTTGCCTTGATTCACACTAATGTGGTTCAACATCAGCTGGGTAATTACAGGTCAGGTATATGTAACAATTCTGGCCAAAGAAATGTCTTACTTCAACAGACCACAAAGGGCCATATTTAAAAGTAGCAATTATGGGGCAAATGTGGACCAGTCACCATGGAAGTTTCAAGTTAATAGCTTGGCTCTTAGCACTTTGCACCATATCTGCTCTTTATACATTGATGCAAATATACATAATGCTCAACTTACTTTAAATTATGTATTTAACTGAACAATATGTGAAGCTGTGTATATTTTTGAAGTTTATGGATATTCTATGTTTATATGTAAGCACTACAGGGAGAGGGAGAAACAAGTACGCAAAACATCTGCTTTTGTGTTTTGTGTGCCATATAGCGCTAAATCACAAATACAAAATAAATTATAGTAATATTGCCTTATTTATTAAAGTGTCTTTTTAGTCTACCTATAAATTGCTTCAGGGATCAGGAAGTGATCAGTACTATTTTCTTGTAGGGGACCTCACACTCTTGGTGACACTTGTTATTGTCAATGTGATTAGACACATTGGCAGTCACACAACCGTATTCCATTGTATAAAATAGTGTGATCATGATTCAATGTATGTACTTCCCAGCACCGCTGCACTGATTTTCAGTTTTGTGTCAATATAGTTATGAGCCTTCTTAATGAATGTCTACAGAAAAGCTGTGTTGCCACAAGAGTTTTTAGCAGTGCTTACTTAGAAGATTTCACCTGGGCGACGCTGTATGTGCGAGATATTTGAAACCAATAGTTCTAATGTCATGTTGATAGAAGGGCATTCATTTTTTTACTTTTAGTTGCATTAGAAATTCAAACAAAACATGGGTCTCTTCCCCACACATGCACATAGAAAAGAAGTATTTCCTCCAAACTAAATGTACTTCCAACACAAACAAACACAGGAGTGAAATCTGGATATGTTTATTTGCTTGTGACAGGGAATATTCACACAATATAAAACACAAAAGATGCAGTATTTAGCAACATACACCTAATATGTGTATATTCTAGCTAGGCAAGACATTTGCCTTTTTAAAGTCCTCTTGATAAATACTGAGGGGAAAAAAACCATTTCATAGTTCCATTTTTGTGCTGCCTTTCAACTAATGCTCCTTCAGTCTTTCACTGTAAATATGGCTTTGCAGACATACTATGCACCCCTTGAAGCCTCTAGTCAACAATTTTATCTTGCTTATAAACAATAAAGTAGCACTTATCACGTTTACTTAATCTGCTGCTATTAAAAATCTTCTCTCTAATTTCACTAAATGTTAATGCTTTCCCTGGTAACCTTGTGGATCCAACTGATTTCCTCTGTCTTTTTTTGTTTCGCACAACATAACATAAGTATTTAATGTGGGAGGATGATATGAACAAAGTTGGTTTTAAAAACTTTCATTAGAAACATAAATGCTTGGAAACTCCCTGTCCCACTTAATGCGCTCAATAACCATTATCTCCTAGTCATGTAATGTGATTTATTACTGTAATGTTCATTGACATATGGCATATGTATAAAAGTGAATTTAGATTTTACATTAAACGTATCTGAAAAACATGGCGTGTTACTTACTATCCCTACATAGCTTGTAGAAGTCAATAGATGTGTCTGCATATCTATCATCAAATATATTACTAATTACATTGATCCAGATAATACAGATAAATGAGTACGCTAAGTTGAGTAACAATTGTTTCCACAAAGATTACTTCATGAATCCAGGGGCTGTCAGGTTAATGATTCGATCGAAGACACATACCAAGGGATGTCCTTCCAAGCCAACAATGAATCTAACTCCTTAAAAGTGTTGGGTTGTTGGCTTTTGCAGCTGCTACTTGGCATTGTGTGCAAGCCTAATTTAATTTACGTTTCCAAAATAAATATTTGTTACATTACTTTGCATTTTTTTATGTAAAATATTACCTAACTTGATGACCTTTATCTTAATTTAAAGAATCAGAAAACTTTCAAAAGAACGACTTTTCAGAAAACTACATGTATCTAATGGCATACTTTTCATTTTCAGTACCTATCCAGCTGATCAGGAATTGACTGCAGACCAGGAATAATATGGGGAGGAGCCTCCTTGCTCCATGAGAGTCAGGGGACCAAAGTTTATTTAAATTAATAAATACTCCAAATAAACAACACAGATTTAGAAAGTTAAATAACACTACCCTCAGAAAACACCAAGATGTAGAAGGCTAGATACCTAGTTCCAAAGGCGTTCTGGATCAAGAACAATACAAATATATTTTCTTACAAAATACATAAGGCAATGACTTAAGTGTGTTTGTGAAACTTGCATATTCTCAGAAACGTGTACTCAAACCCCTGTCTCATTACAATATTTTATTTTCATTTATTTACTGTTTATTTCTAATAAAAAATGTATATTGTGACAGGTTGGTATTTCTTCATTACATGTGATAGGATCTAATCTTCTTTTGACAACAAAATGTCACATATCTGCTTATCAGACACTGTCAGCTCTTGGCACAGTCCCGTGGCTTGGCTCAGGTACACTGCAAGAATATGCTTGCACTGCAATTTCAAAGGCACACACGTTAGTATTACTGATCGATACTGCAACCATCATTATTACAACAACTAAGCTTGCTGGGTGATGTTTCAATACAGGCTATATTTTATGAGAGGATACAAGTTCTTTATTGCTATATATTTATCAGGTGATGGGTTTAACCCTAAGGAACAAAAGTGGTAATTCAATTTTGAAATTGTACAAAAAAAAGAAAGAAGCTAACAGTAAAAAAACACAACAAAAAAAACACCAAGATGACAATATGACTATTTCCAGCTTTTATATGTCCTGAATACCAGATGCCTAATCCAATCATCTAGAGAAGTTCATCAGTCAGCGATTAAAACTGAACCATTGCTTGCTGGGACACAAGGTAAACCACTGCTTGCTGGGACACTGTGCATTTACATTACTGGCTGCCAAGCTGGAATCATCTGTACAAAATACCAGTGCGAATGAATGCATTTCAGCCCGTCAATCTAATTGTAACACATATTTTAAATAATTGGCACCGACATTCCTGAAGATTATATTACAAGAAAATATTTTAAAATGTATATATTTTAATTAGTAGCCTGTTCTAGCTACAACTACCAGCACTTAGAGGCAGCAACAGACAAAGGGAGTTGACATCCAACCAACAGTGTGCGTTAAGTAGGTTTCCTTTCCTTGAAGCAGAAGAGCAAGAAAACATACATAAAGTTTTGGATGGATGGTCCTTAATTCCTGTTTTCCAATTGTGATTTACCTACAGTAAATCCAGTGTTTGTTACCGTTGATGTTGCGTGTCTCCACACAGTATATGATACCAGACGCATTTTGCTATTTTTGCAACAATACATGGCTTGCATAAAGATGTTTGACGCCATTTGCAGCATAAATACTTATGCAATTGAATCAGTCGGTGCCGTGTTCAGATCTCAAAGTCACAAGAACAAAAGCAGTAAAATATACAATTTAATGATTTTGATTAAATATATATGTATTCCTGTAAAATCCAACCATACTATAAACAATAGAACAATAACATAAGATATAAGTACGATGGGAGTTACTGTATAATGCAGATACACAAAAGACATGTTTACCCAGAGACATCTGCATTTGATTATCTCCTTTCCATGGCTAAATGGAAAATTTAGTAAAAACTAAAGTTTAGAATAGAAATGTTCAAGATTGTGTCTGCCCCTTAGCTTGTGCTTTAAGCTGATTTTGCATATCCAATGGACTGAGAGAGAGACTGCATCACTGAAGTTCCTTTAAATTTATATTGCTATTTATTATTACTATTTTAAAACGGTTCCTCCTTTTTGTCATTTGTTGGATTACAACACCAACAAACAATCACCAGGACAACTTGGAACCAGAGGTTGCATTGTATGTACAGTATACAAACATCTTTTGACTTAATATATTTCTAAATCTGCCCTGCCCTTCCTACATTTTTGTCAAGAGTTTTACATTCAGTTTGAGAAAAGGTGGTAAGCAAAGATCGCGTTCAAGTTTTGGTACATACAGCCTCACTGGAACACCATAGAATATACCCTAAATCCTCAATTTATACTGACCATTAGTGAAAGGTCTGTGAGAACCACTGAAATACAGTAACTAACCTACTTTAGTTAATATGTGGTTGTTTGTATTCATTATTCTGTTGGGGGGGTGAACAGTATTATTATTAGAGTTATGTCCTTTTTAGCTCAGATGAATGTCCTTAAATCTGCTTCTTTGGCCAAAGATGTGTTCTGTAACAAAGCTTTACATTTCTGACATCGTAGTTTTATATTTATTGAAGATATATCTGTGCACAGGGATCCATTATTATTCTTCCTTACAGCTGGCTCCAGACTCTTGACAAACTGCAGCAGAGACTATCTTTTATGACCAAAAATGTGTTTGTAGGTTGACATTACAGGGGATGTTGTTTCTATTGCCAGCTGACCTCCGTGAACTCACATTTTTCTTCTAATTTTACATTTCACGTTGTCTAACTTGAATAACACTGCTACTATGAGCAAAGTAATTTTGATGGATGGATGAAAACAGAAAAAAATCTATATCGATTGATGTCTTCAGTGTGGCTAATTTATCAGACCATATAAGCAAAAATGATCTCATTAGCCTGATGGAGTTGTGAAACAATATACAGTGCATTCATAAACGATATATATGAGAGTAATATATATACATGCATAATATTATATATGCACACACAGAGGAGGACTATGTACGCATATATAATGTAAATATACCAGAGTAAGATAACTTGCTGGGATATCATGTTCAAATTGATGTTAAGCTCCCCAGTATGCTTCCGCTTTTGAGATAGGAGGCTATGCTTGGCTGCTCAAATCAGAGTCACCTGGGCAAACAACTTACCACCAAAGCTTCATTTTTCCGCAGTACAGAGAACGAGAAGGCTGGGCAGGAACAATAATGGCAGGAAGAATAGCATGTATACACTTTGCCTGAACTTCCAGTTACCTAATTTCAGAAAAAGATATATGATCAGGCTGGACTAATTGAAGCAGAGGTATAATACAGAAGAAAATACAACTCTACAAGCTAGCTGACAAATATATGAAATACAGAATGTCATTCCAAAGTAGATTGTATTATTTAGAATCTTGTTATCAAGCTAATGGCCCACTGACCCAATACAGATCTATATCTTGGAATACAGTGAAGTCTGTATCTACACAGACTTTCATCAGTCAGAGTCAGGATGTGCGATAAAGTCCGAGCCATTCTATTCATGAAAGGCACTATGATGGGGTGTTTGTTGAGCAGATTGGGCTAACAGCACCTTGGTGATGCATGAATTTACTAATAAGAAGACAAAACAAATCTTACCACACTCCAGCACTCTTTGTACTACAATTCCTATAATTCACTAAACAAGAAGCCATCAATTTCTGTCAGGACACATTAAGACAACCCTGGCATCGCAGCAAACCCATCGGTCTGGCACAGATTTTACGCAAGGAAAATATTAGCAATGAATAATAATACAGTATAGCCTGCATTTACTACCATAATCATATCACATACTAGTAATGTGCTCATGTCACTGCAGCAAGTCAGGATTTGGTCTCTGGATCCTGTTTGCGAGGTGATTTCAGAACTCAGGCCAGCTCCTAAGCTGATTACTTACAGCCTGTCAGTTCTCAACAGGCAGATCTGGAGAAAAGGAAGTTTTGACACCCTTTGTTGTGCTATACACTTAATGTATATATATATATATATATATATTATATATATATATATATATATATATATATATATATATATTATATATATATACACACACACACACACACAAAAACTTCTTCAGATGGAATTTCAAAACATGTTTCATGAATGATTGGCTTCTACAACATAGGACTATTTGTGGCTCTACCAGACAATGAATGAATCGGCAGTCTTGATTACACAGCCCATTGATCCATGGAGACACCTAGGCACATGGCTACATAGACAAAACATGGATGCATGCAGCTCTGTTAGCCTGCTTTTCATGTGCTCCTAGGACATCAGGGAAGCCTGCCTTCTCTTAACACAAGTACAAGCTGTTCCTGGGATAGTCTAAATCATCTGTGAAATAACCCCACAACCCACCGAGAAATGACGATACTATACAAGTGCTAGAAGTAATCCAAATATAATTAAGTAATCGGTGGGAAGTGCAGATACACATTTATTACCATTCATAAGAAAAATGTTAATGAATCCTTCTATTAAAGGAGCCATTTGGTAAAAGGCATCACTTATGCCATTGAAATGCTTTCTCCCTTTGAAGCTGGAATTCGAAATGTCAATATATGTACAGAAAAATATAAACTAAATCCAAGTACTAGAATTAGGGCTGAAACAACGAATCGATAAAATCGATAATAATCGATAACGGAAATCGTTGTCGACGATTTCCGTTATCGATTAATCGAGTGATCGATTCGTTGTTGGAGCACTCGGCTCCTTTTACTTACCTCCGCAAGCGTTCCCCGCTTCTGCTACACGCTCTGCAGTCTCCGCCTTCTAGCTACGTGACGGATGTGACGCGTTCCGGAGGTAAGTATTCTTCATGTCTATGTGCACAGATCGCACAGAGCCACTCGCACAGAGCGAATCGCTCTGCGAATGGAGCCACTCGCACAGAGCGGTTCGCACAGAGCGGTTCGCTCTGTGCGAGTGGCTCCATTCGCACAGAGCGATTCGCTCTGTGCGAGTGGCTCCATTCGCACAGAGCGGTTCGCTCTGTGCGAGTGGCTCCATTCGCACAGAGCGGTTCGCTCTGTGCGAGTGGCTCCATTCGCACAGAGCGGTTCGCTCTGTGCGAGTGGCTCCATTCGCACAGAGCGGTTCGCTCTGTGCGAGTGGCTCCATTCGCACAGAGCGGTTCGCTCTGTGCGAGTGGCTCCATTCGCACAGAGCGGTTCGCGGGGGTGGGGGTCCACGGTGGGGTGGGGGTGGGGTTTCAGGGGATGCAGGGTGTGAGTGTGGGTGCAGGGCAGAGTGGGGGTGGGGGTGCAGGGCAGAGTGGGGGTGGGGGGTGCAGGGCAGGAGACTGGGTGCAGGGCAGAGTGGGGGTGGGGATGCAGGGTGTGAGTGTGGGTGCAGGGCAGAGTGGGAGACTGGGTGCAGGGCAGAGTGGGGGTGGGGATGCAGGGCAGGGTGTGAGTGTGGGTGCAGGGCAGAGTGGGTGCAGGGCAGAGTGTGAGTGTGGGGGCAGGGCAGAATGTGGGGGCAGGGCTGGGTGCAGGGCAGAGTTGGAGACTGGGTGCAGGGGCACAGTGCAAAGTGCTGGGTGCAAAGTGCCAGTGCTGGGTACAAAGTGCCAGGGCTGGGTGCAAAGTGCAAAGTGCTGGTGCAAAGTGCTGGGTGCAAAGTGCTTGCTGGGTGCAAAGTGCCAGGGCTGGGGCAAAGTGCTGGGTGCAAAGTGCCAGGGCTGGGGCAAAGTGCTGGGTGCAAAGTGCTGAGTGCTGGGTACAAAGTGCTGGGTGCAAAGTGCCAGGGCTGGGTGCAAAGTGCTGAGTGCTGGGTGCAAAGTGCTTGCTGGGTGCAAAGTGCCAGGGCTGGGGCAAAGTGCTGGGTGCAAAGTGCTGGGTGCAAAGTTCTGGGGCAAAGTGCTGGGTGCAAAGTGCCAGGGCTGGGGCAAAGTTTCTTGAACAGTAATAGTCCACCTCTTTTCAGAATGTTTGGGGTTATTTTGTTTCATAAATATTGTGTTTGGGTTCTTGTACTTTGAAAATATTGTTTTTTATTACATCATAACAAAATAAGAATGTTAATGTAAATTTTAAGTTGTTTTTTAACATCCAGTTCATTAAATTATTTTAAATAAACGAAAAATTTGCATATTGTTTTTTTTTTATCCGATTAATCGATTAATCGAAAAAATAATCGGCCAACTAATCGATTATTAAAATAATCGTTAGTTGCAGCCCTAACTAGAATAATCAAAAAAAGCAGGGAGGATTGGAAGCTGGCAGCTAAATGGCTTACATGACATCAGCCCAACAAGGAAGAAGCCTAGTGAATCTTTAATATAGAAATTAGGGATGCACCGAAATACAAATTCGGGACGAAACTGAAAATTCAGCATTCACTTGGCCGAAATGGAAAATGACCCCCCCACCTTTAAAAATAAATAGAATATAACCACACCTTTATTAAAAATAAGTAACACACCAAAAGCGGACAGAAAAAATCCAATAGCTTTATATATATATATATATATATATATATATATATATATATATATATATATATATATATATATATATATATATATATATATATATATCATACCCAGGCATAACCAGATTCCAGCATGTACTGGCTGACTTGGCATGATAGGAGTGTGATTGCTAACAGCAATCACACTCCTATCATGCCCAGATTCTAGCATGTACTGGTTGCCTGGGCATGATAGGAGTGTGATTGCTGTTAGCCAATATATATATATTTATTGATAATATTATTGATTTTGTTTGTCCAATTTTGGTGTGTTAACCACACGTTTATTAAAAGTAACACCAAAATTGGACAGAATTTAAATTTATAAATGGTTATTGAATTTGAATTTTTCTGTCCAATTTTGGTGTGTTATATATATTCATTCCCTTTTTTGGCCGATATATTGGTGCATACCTAATAGAAATGATCTGCAGATCTTTAGCTGTGGGCTGTCCCTTTTAACCCATTTCCAACTCACACATAACACCTTCAAAATAAAAATAAAAAATCCTCTATAGAGATGGATGCTGTTAAGAGCCAGTTAGCATCCAGCAGGTAAAACCCTGAGCGCTAGGAAGCAAATGCTTGGGTGGCCTGTGGGTTATCATCACACAAATCCTTCTCAACACATATTAGAAAATCTCCACACTTATCTCCAGTTAACTTTTATATCACTCCTGGCTGTATGTGAAGGATAGGAGTTCTAGTGCAAGACAACCTTCTGTGTCAAAGATAACTAGTTTCTGCTCTCTACCCTCACCACCAGGCAAAGACTAAGCAATATTTAAGAAATTAAAATATTTCTGGAGTACTTTAACAGACGTAGATATGGCTAAAGTAAATATGTACTAGTTAAAAGTTACCATGGAGACACTTTCCAAAACCGAAGAGGAATCTTTATCCGGTCTTCCCCTCTAATCCTGAGCTTTCCATATAACAAGACAACTGCAAGCTATTCCAGAGCACGTATTAGTGAAATGAGATATACAGAGGAAATCTGTCAAGAAGATTCCGGTCATGTTATAATGAGGCCTATTAAGAGCGGTTTTGAGTCCCTTTTAGGAAATTACTTAAAAAATGTAATGGCTGGTTACTAGGCAATATACACTCACTGGCCACTTTATTAGGTACACCTGTTCAATTGCTTGTTAAAACAAACAGCTAATCAGCCAATCACATGGCAGCAACTCAATGCCTTTAGGCATGTAGACGTAGTCCAGACAACTTGCTGAAGTTCAAACCGAGCATTAGAATGAGGAAGAAAGGGGAATTAAGTGACTTTGAAAGTGGCATGTTGTGCCAGAGAGCTGGTCTGAATATTTCAGAAACTGCTTGTCACAGAACCAGGGCTGCAGGGGACTTTTAACCCTAAATATCTTGGATGCCCCTGGCCCTACCAGACCGCTCTTTTGCACAAATATACCACTGGCAGCGGGGCACAAACGAGGGGTGGTTGGGAAAGGGAGGACCTTGGGATCACCCCGAAAATGATTTAGGGTTTTTCTGTGCTTGGTGGCCTGATTGTGGCACCGGGCTCTGGGTGGGGTATTGTTTGTTGTGATGGGATTATCCCCTAATCGGATAGAATTTGGATATAAGGCTGTGTGTTTTCACAATAAAGTGTTCTTTACCTCAACATGAGTTCTGATGCTTGGGGTGAGCTGCTACAATCGCTTACTGTCAGGACAGTACATGCGGTGCATCAGCTAGATTTCGGTCAGCTACAGGGCGACTCCATTCTGACAAGTTATGCTTCATCTTTCTATCACTAGTTCAGTCTAGCACTGAGAGGGGTTTTCACGCACAAACATCTCTAGGGTTTACAGAGAACGGTCCGAAAAAGAGGAAAAATCCAGTGAGCAGCAGTTGTGTGTGTGGTTTTAAACCAAATATAAAAATATAACACAAAGGTTCATCTACTTTAACATATATTTAATAAGAGACAAAAACACAGTAACATACAATAAAAAAGTGACAGCCCAACATACAATGCAACACTTTCCAAGACTAACCTGCAACATAAAGGTCCAACATAACCCAGTACACCACCGGTTGCCCCATCCATGCATGATGGTGAGCAGAGAGACTGAACTAAGATTTTGCATTCAACAGGTATACTGAATCACTGTAGGTGTGCCCTCATTAACATATCAAAAGGCATGTGATACAGGAAGAGTTCAACTGGCAAAAACATTGACAACAATACTTGTTACAATAATGTCCCCACAGTGTGGATGCAAAATGCCTTGTTGATGTCAGAGGTCAAAGGGCAGACTGGTTTGAGATGACAGAAAGGAAACAGTAACTCAAATAACCACTTGTTACAACCAAGGAATGCAGAATACCATCTCTGAACGCACAACACGTCGGACCTTGAAGCAGATGGGCTACAGCAGCAGAAGACCACACCGGGTGCCACTCCTGTCAGCCAAGAACAGTAAACCAAGGCTACAATTCGCATAGGCTCAAAATTGGACAATGGAAGACTGGAAGAACGTTGCCTGGTCTGATTAGTCTCAATTCCAGCTGTGACATTCAGATGGCAAGGTCAGAATTTGCCGTAAACAACATTAAGGCATGGATCCATCCTACCTTGTATCAACGGTTCAGGCTGGTGGTGTAATGGTGTGGGGGACATTTTCTTGGCACACTTTGGGCCCCTTAGTACCAATTGAGCATCGTTTAAACGTGACAGCCTACTTGAGTATTGTTGCCGTCCATGCCCATATCTTTATGATCACAGTGTACCATGTAACAAAGCTCACATCATCTCAAACTGGTTTATTGAACATGACAATGAGTTCACTGTACTCCAAAGGCCTCCACAGTCACCAGATCTCAATCCAATAGAGCACATTTGGGATGTGGTGGAACATCATATCTACATGGACCAAAACCTTGGAGGAATGTTTCCGGCACCTTGTAGAAAGTATGCCACAAAGAACGAAGGCAGTTCTGAAGGAAAAACGGGGTCCAACGGGCTACAAGCAAGTTGTACCTAATAAAGTGGCCAGTGAGTGTACAATAGGCAATACGGTCTACGGAGCTCCGTATGACATAAAATCTGGAACAATTATAGCATTGCTGTTGAGCTTATAGATGCAGTTTGGTATGGCTCATACTTGACTGAAAACTGAAAGAAAAAAAAAAAAGAAAAAAAAAAAGACACTAATCAATGAATCACCAAATGCATATTTAGTGAACAAGCAAAGTTAATGATTGCTGGTTCTCACAGCCTATTCCTCTGAAATATATTAAAATCAAATACGATATCACTTATAAATTATTAGATGAGCTACACTATCATCCCAAATAGGGAAGCCGTTCTTCATGGTTGGGACTGTAAAGTTGTGAAATACACTGATGGAGGGGATGGTGACTAGAGCCACTGTGGAAGCTTTTAAAAAATGGATTCCTTTTGTATGGTTTATTTTGACTGCCCTTGTAATCATGAAGAATTCTCCCCTTCTGGATCAATGCAATCAGGCATATTTTGGAAAGGTTGAACGCTATTTGCTTATGTCATCATGCCAACACCATTCCTCAGGACAGACATCTTTTAACACGAACTGCAAACTGATACTAGGTTGAATAAAGACAAAAAGACAAATACGCATTTAAAAAATATACATGCTGTTGTTTCTTTGTTTATATTCACATGGTTTCAATATTTAGCTTATATATATATATATATATTTAGAAGACACTACTAGAAGCTAAGTCTGTTGGGTTCAATGTAATACACAGAACTATATAATATACCAAATCTAATATAAACGCAAAAAGAACAAAGTATATTCCCAGACATCTTTTTAGCTGAGAGCAACTGTTTCTCTTCATATTCACTCTCTACAAGTGAGGCTGGCAAATATAGAACCTTAAACTAAGCACTTCCTTTCCCACATATTGTCTCTATTGAGATGTTTTTGTACAGAGGAAGCTCAAACAGAAGGGGGCAGAGGCCACTTCTACACAAACATAACTTTTGCAATTTCTAACAAGTAAGGGGCCAAGGCTATTGCAGACACACTATTCCACACTGGCTATCATCTCTTCACCATGCACTTAATAAGAACAGAAGAGCTAACGCTCGGGGTGGCGTACAAGATGTAGCTTGCCGGTATCTTGTTAAATAGCACACTGATTTAGTAAGTAGCGTTCACCTTGAATTTGTCATTTTTTATTGGAGATGATTTTAATGGATATCATGTGGGTTCAAATGCAGTAAGGATGAAAAGGTAAACTTTGGTAAAGGAACAATTCTCAACATTTTAACATCATCTGCTTAATATGCTCAGAATACTCATAGTGACTGTATCAAACAATTAAATTAATTCAGTTTGATGCCAGACATAGGAAATCCAGAAAGTAAACAGCATTTCTAACATAAATAATTCACTGATGTTTGTAATGAATTGTAAGGTTTCTGCGTACTCCGTGAATATACCATTGTCTCCCTCCTTATTGGATAATCTTGTTTCCGCTTACGTGCAATTTCAAATAAAATTCCACACCCAAACTCTCATGGCTCTCACCTTAGTGAGATAATAGGATCCCCCAAAGAAGTGCTCCACATAACAAAATGAAGCGACTAAAATTGTGACACGTATTCATGCTAAATAAAGCTTTGATCACTAATGATCTACCCGGAGGCAATCAGTTAATTCCCTGGACACTGCAATCAGCGAATCCCTAATAAACTTTAGCTGAAACAATAAAAACACTTCTTCCTTTACTAAAGCACTATAGACTGATCAGCTATAACATGACCACCTGCTTAATATTATGTAGGTTCCCCTTTTGCCACCAAATACCCCGGACCCGTCGCATGGATTCCATAGACCTCTGAAGGTGTGCTGTGGTATCTGGCATAAAGACCTTAGGAGCAGATCGTGTAAGTTGCGTGGTGGGGCCTCCATGTATGCATCCTGGTGCCATGTGTTCTCGAGGTAAGCGACACACGACCAAGGTAAGCGACTCACACTCACATGAATAATATGTGCTCCTCATTAATCTTTTCTTTGAATATTCCGCTCGTTGTTTGCTTTTCTTCGCCACAGGATCGCACTGCAGCAAACTCTCAAAACCCGTCTCCAGGGTCCCAGCCACTGACTCAGGACCCTCGGCAATGAAGAAGGACCACACTCAAAGTAAAAGTAAGTAGATCTTGTATTTATGATAGATAGTTAAAAGTCTTTAAAACGTATTTTAAAAGATAAAAGCGCTTTATCTTTTACAATACGTTTTAAAGACTTTTAAATATCTATCATAAATAAAAGATCTACTTACTTTTACTGCAGACCGGGAACACCCCACAATAGTTGCAGTTTTGGAGATGCTCTGACCCAGTCGTCTAGCCATCACAATTTGGCCATTGTCAAAGTCGCTCATATCCTTACGGTTGCCCATTTTGCCTGCATCTAACACATCAACTTTGAGGATGAAATGTTCAATTTCTGCCTAATATAACTCACCCACTAACAGGTGCCATGACTACAAGATAATCAGTGTTATTGACTTACTGAAATATTAGACTATGCATCAGGGCTAAGCTAGTAAGGAATGGTCCCAGACTACAAACAGTCTGACACGTGTTTTGCCTAAGGTTTCCTTACGGACTGAACCTGAGAGGGTTCATATACAATTAAACCGTGTATAAATACATATTTTTTTTTTATCTGTAAGCATCACAATACTGGTTTAATGACTCTGCAAAACTTGGGAAAGTAATAGAACCATTTTAACTTGCTCTGCGTTACATTAAGAAGTATTATTCCTCCAGTCACTTGGAAAGCCAATAAATGAAACACAAATCAGTTGATGATAAATTGTTATACATTTTGCAAAGTTCATCTTATTTTGAGGCACGTATGCAGTATAAGTATAAATCCGTATTTTATATATGCATTCTGAACAATAAAATGTCTTATTTAGGAAAATGACACAAAAATGATATAAAGAACTTTTGGCAAGATTAATGCAGATATAATGATAATCTGTTTCACATAAGCACGTAACAAAAATGTTCCAAAGTGAAGAATAACCAAGTGATGTAATAAAGAAAACAGGTGTTCAATATTTAATAATAATATTTGCTCCAGCACTGTAAACCATTATTGTATTTGGCTTGATAAAAAACAAAGCATTTATCGTTATTCCGATAAATGCTTTGTTTTTTATCAAGCCAAATACAATAATGGTTTAACAGAAGCAATTAAAGAACAATGCATTTGAACTGTAAAGAATGGCTGGTTTATGGATGAGTTTCTAAGTATTCTATAGAATTTGCTGTTTAAAATGCCTGTATACCAAAGCCAGTTATGTGTTATTTATTCTGTCCCACAACATATATTTAGACCAGTCTGAAGGCAAAACTGTTTTATATGAACATACATAAATGAGGATATCAAAACATAGAATTTGACAGCAGATAAGAATTATTCAGGCCATCTAGTCTGGCCATTTTTTCTGATGTAAAGACCTTAAGCAATCATTGGACTCATCAGGACAGCTTTATACCTATCCCATGTAAAGTCTCTCACTTGATTAGTCTATACTACTTCTGCCAGAAAGTTGTTCCGTTTACCTAAATGTCTATCAAAATATGAATCAAAACGTTCACTTGTTGAAGACTGAAATGATTATTACTTGTAGTAAACTACTTCTGCTGGCTAGGCTACCATCAAGGCAAAGAGCAGAATTGAATTAAAAACATAAAAGGTATCCAATAGAAAAGAGTCATTACAGTCTTACTTTCAAAATATTATAAATCAACACAAACATGTTAGCAGATTAACTTGTAACTCTACACACAGTTACTTGCCATCTAGGACAGGAAGTAGGCAGATTTAGGAAAATACATCATCCTTTCACCATTCCTAGGGCGAGCTCTTCACGTAACCATTTTTATAGAGGGCATCCATGTTGGGCATGCGCAGATATCACTGTGTTTTTAAACAACTATAGTCCTGCTGCATTCCATTGGGTTTATAAGCCTGCCCTTAGAACTAAAACAAATGTTTAAGGTCAGCGATAGCCAAGAAAGAGTGAGAAACCAAACCAAAAGGAACATATACAAGGATACAAATTTACATTTCCATGAACAAGTAAGAAAATGCACCACTAAAGAGCAAAGAAATCTGTGTTTCTTCTATATTTACTACTGGGCAAAAAAAAAAAAAAACATTTCCCGTTAGAACTAGCAGCTCTTTCCTCCAACTGGAAATATTTGTGGCAATTTTAAAGGCATGTACATGTATATAATGTGGTTTTCTACAATGGTGTTAATGAGATGATAATAAATAATTATCAAGGATATACTGGGATCCAAACATTTTAATAACACTGTCATTTAGTACATGATATACTATATATAACATACTGGGCTTTACCTTTGTACGTGCCCCTGCATGAACTTATGCTGAATCTAAGACAAGACCAAGGAGTCCCTACATCAGGGAAACGGGGCACACAAGATGGACCAAATGGTTCTTATCTGCAGTCAAATTCTATGCTTCTACCTTTCTATGTTTAGTGGTGGCTCCCGTATCCATATCCATATGGTATCCATACTTTATTTACACATTTTTTTGTATGACTAAAGTGAGTCATTCAGCCTCAAAGTAAATTGTTTGCTTTATTTTATATATTAGTTTAACAATACCGTCTACAGTAATGCAGCACAATACAAAGCTGTCCATATCAATCATGAAAATCCCAGGAACTGCTAGAATGAGTAGCACAGTGGCAGAAACCTAAAGCAAAGCTCAGATTTATTTATGGAAATTTCACTACCACAAAATTTACAGCTTTGCTTTGCACACATGTAGTCACACAGTTTATACTAGCTGAGCAAACATGTCAGCCAAAACAGATGACAGGGCATTAGTAATAGATTATTTTTGGCTTTGTCTGAACAATAACTTTGCATTGTGGTGGGTTCCCAATAAATCATTTCAGGAATCGAGTTAAAACACCAATTAAAAGGAAAACTAAATACATATAGCACATAGAGCATAGTATAGTGAAAGAATAAACAAACATAGTATACACACACGCATATATATATATATATATATATATATATATATATATATATATATATATATATATATATATATATGTAGACGCATTATATGCAATATATAATGTAGATTTATTCTGGCCGTTTAAAATCATTAGCTACGTAGGTGGATTTTCCGAGCCATGGCGTCTGATTAATGATCTTGGACTATCAAAGTTACATATTACTAGTAAGTTAAACCATAGATACTCTTTATTAGCCATCTGATGTAACATAAACAAGTGTCTCTTATGTAATGTCCATGTGAAAGGAAGGAAACCGTTGAGATCTAGTTAAACTTGAAAATAAAAAGGGGCACTAGTTCAACAGATGGCTTACTGCATGCCATGAGATTTCCAGAGCAAGGGGTCTCGTAAAAACAAAACAAAAACATTCTGGTTTCTTTAAAATTAATATGTTTTAACGAAAAGAGCACCATTAAAGTCTCTCTATACCATCCTTCTACATTTTGGGGGTGGGGGGTGCTTGGGGTTAACTTAATACAGTATACAATCCTTTCTCCAATTTGACCTACATATGTTTTTCTTTTTAATTGCATAGTACAAAGTTTAATGTTTCCAGACAGTTTCCATAAATTAACTCAGTGTTGCTTTTCTGGTACAGTCTTAAAAGTTTTTCTCATGACCTTCATGTGCCTACGGGGGAGAGCAGGTATCTTGGCCCACAGGGGGAGAGCAATCAAGTGGTCCCCTAATACAATGGAGTATAACACACATTTGGAACAGTCATTACAGTGTTAAATGCCATTATACAATATAGTGCTCAGTACAAAGAGAGCCTTGGAGTGACCGAGTATTTCCTATATCTGAAGAACCCTGCTCCCGTATGCAATATGGCATGTGCCGAGACATTTAGTTTGCTTTGTTTTCAGCACATAACTTGCAATTCTATAACATTTGTTTCTAGAAACATTTTTTTATTGTATCTGGAATAATTTACGATAACTGTCTAAACAAAATGCTCCCAACAATTACTGTATACTTATCTTAAAGTGGCATGGAATGATTTTTCTCCTTGAGCAAAAAAAATAAAAATGAAGTGTCGTATAGAGTAATGTAGGTGTAACCTGGCTGTTGTAAGAAATGAAGGGTGCCTTTAAAATGTGATACTACATTTACTGCATAATGTTTTGGGGACGATTTGGGTTTCTATAAGGTGAGATATCTAGTTTTACAATGTAAGCTAATTTGCATAGTAATGCATTACAAAGAGTTTGGAACAGAGGCTCCAACAGAGGTGGGATACCCCACAAGGGGTCAGACAACTGAAGCCAATGCATATTAACATAGCTGTGTGTATTTTTGCATAGACTACCTGTCTGCTCCATAATTGGGTTATACAGGAAATCTCTGGAAAGAGGGGTTGGGTGAACCACTTTTTTGGAAGGTACAGAAGAGTCTAAGAAAGGAGAGCGCAGTGAACAGAAGTGTCCTGGGTCAGGAGACTCAGAACGAAGCTGCACAAGATGCCGTTCGGGAGAAGCCTGTGAGCTGAGAGAGGTTTCCCAAGAATTTGTTTAAGTATCCCTTTTGTTTTGTGTTATTGTCAAATATTTTCTGTATGTTATATGTTTTATAACCTGTAACAGTAACCTAATTCAATATCAATATACATTTTTCTATACGCTTGTATTTGTGCTCTATTCGCCACACATTCCCTAAAAGAATAACCCAGTAAGAGGGTCATAATTTCTTACACTGTTACCATTGTTGTAACTCATCTAATATTATTATTTCCCAGCTGAAACTCTGCTCTAGGCTGACTCTTTATGGTAATGTTGATGAAGTCTGTTGCCCTATAGACAGCCTGGCTCTGTGATTAAGACCGAGTCATACTATTGTTTACTACAGGCAGCATGAAGTAGTCAGGTATTTCTTTAGTCGACTGGGCTGTAATAACAGAGCCAGAACACATGTCTAATGTGCATCTGCCTTAAAATATAGTATATAAAAACTAGGATTGTTTGAAGAAAAAAAAAAGAAAGCACAATATTTGGATATATACCGTATTTGCTTGATTATAAGACAACCCTGATTATAAGACGCCCCCCCAAATCTGAATTTTAATTAGGAAAAAAAGAAAAAGCCTGAATATAAGACGGCCAGTAAATGTTAATTCATGTAAACTATTTTTTTTTAATAAAAGCTATGATTGAGAAAAATATTTTGTTTTTATTTCATTTTCCAACCTGCCCCCCCCAGTTATGCACATCTACCCCCAGGCTTCCCACTCTGCCTCAGAAATGCCTTATATCTATATGCCACTGTGCCCCATGATAGGCCTTTTAACCCTCTAAATGCCACTGTGCCCCATGATATGCCTTTTAACCCTCTATAAGCCACTGTGCCCCATGATATGCCTTTTGACCCCCTATGTGCCACTCTGCCTCCAGAAATGCCTTATACCCCTATATGCCACTCTGGCATTTAGGGGGTTCAAAGGCATATTATGGAGCAGAGCAGCATATAGGGAGGTATAAGGCATTTCAGGAGGCAGATGGCATATAGAGGGTTAAAAGACATTTCTGGAGGCAGAATGGCATTAAGGGGGTTAAAAGGCATTTCATAGAGCACTCTGCCTACAGAAATGCCTTATGTCCCCCATTTAATACCGCGTGTATGCGCGATGGACGAAGACAACCCCCTGCTGCTAACCACACCTCCTTCCGGCTGCAGCGGAAGTTGTCTACGCGAATTGCGTAGACTTCTACACGCTACCCTGACTACACATCGGGGACTCAGAAGCACCGGTAAGTGGTGGTGGGGGGGTGGGCCAAGCGCTGCGGGCATCTGGATCTTAGTCTGATATTCAGACCTATTTGAGGTCTGATTATAAGACGAAGGTGGGTTTTTTTTTTTTTTGTTTTTGTTTTTTTTTTTTTTAGAGCATTTGCTCCGGAAAAAACCTTGTCTTATAATCAAGCAAACATGGTAGGTTTTGTCTGATCTACTAATAAAGATATTTGGTTCCACTTTAAAGCCCATCTGTAGATCAACTTAGCCCATTCGCCTACAATATCTTTACATGGGAAGTCTCATGAAAACGATTTGTCTCTGAGGTTTACATACCAGTGTTTTATACAGTAACGTAGTACTGATGAGAACAGGGATTTAGTTTATCTTTTTACTGTAAATGTTGTTTGTTGAAGATCTGGAAACCATCATTGAACACAGTCATGGGACATTTTGGTTTCATTCCAAACAAACACCACTCTACGGAACAGATAATTTAGGGCAGTGAAAAGTCCCTTTCCCCACTGACCTTAATTAGTTTCTACAACAAAATAATGAATCTGTTTGTCTTGTACCTTGTGCAAAGATAACAGAGCTAAAACATTTACAAGAGGCCCAGATGTTACCATACACTGGGATTACAGAAAACTAGATTTTTTTTACACTACTATTAGAAAAACTATGGTCAGATCCTCCCCTTTAAATAGGCAGCAATGTCAACATTTCCAGACATCTCTGATACAAATAATGGTATTTCACATAAATGCTCAGTTTTGTACGGTACTGCAATAAACCCCTTCAAGATATGTAACACACACACACGCTAACAATCTACACTCATATACACACACTGGCATAAGACTATACATACCAGTATATACAAACATACTCTAACACTATGCACACATACACACTGAATATGGCATTAGAATACAGTAGACATACTGACTCTGGCACTAAACATTTACACACACTGACTCTAGCACTTTAGATATACACACACACTGAATCTGGCAGGAAAACATAGGGTGCCACATTCACAATGATAGCCCTGGACAATCTGTACCTCCTTGTCCCGCAAAACCCTGGGTTTTCAGTCATCATGGCAACCTGGTGCCCTGGGGTTGTCAAGCCCTGTAGTATATAACTGTTCTTGATACGATCCTGTAGTATCTCTGCTTTGGGGTACACTAAAGACATTTACTAGGAACCAAGTCTCATGTGCATAGTACAATATAATAAATGGCAAGAACATTATTTTTATTATGTTCTACAGTATGGCTTGTCTTGTTTTATTCAAAATGTTATCTCTATTTATCATTCTCTATATCCGTAGAAGTACAAAAGTGAAATACAATTCAGACAGTGTGGTTAGCACATTTTACATTCTCATTAGCAATTTGATCAAGTTAAACAAACAATTTAATTCAGATTCAGAAAAGGGCAAAGATATATAAAAACTATATTATCAATACACAAGCATGTATACATTTACATGCACAGTGAAAGCAATTATTGTTTGACATTGCTTAGCATGCTAACAGAATATAGTTTAAAATAAGTGAAGCAATATTGTGAAATATTTACTTTTAAAATAATGGACTTTATTATAACTGGGGTTTGTTTATTATTATTTTATTTTTTTTACTTGTCCATATCTAATACTGCCCACATAGTCAATAACATGAAAAATATCAGATCATCTTATCTTCTATAAAATATTAATGCAAATATAAATCCATTCAAATTATGTATTAATGTATATTTACACTTGATTGGCTGATGCATTCATGCTGCTAAAAGAAAAATCCCAGTAATATATATAACAAATCAATTAAGATAGAGGAATTAATAAAAGAAAACAATGGAAGCTGATATTATAGGGTTAAAAGACCGTGAGAAAAATGCTAAGGAATTAAAAGTTATAGAAAGTCTACTGACACATTTCCAAAAATAATAATATTTCTGTTTTGCAGATTGTACTGGTGACTACGCCAGATGTGTGCATCCTGGACAGTGAGTCTCTTATGAATAAGACAAGTCAACAAAAAGATCAAATGCCTTGTTATTAATAGAGAAGCAACTATGACCCTGAGTAAAACTTCAGCCAAAGATTTGGCTTCAAATATTATTCTGACTTACAAGAACAGAAAACTGAACATCTTTAGATTTGATGAGGTTCTATGTGCAAGAGATCAGATCACTAAATATATAAATAAAATAAAGATTTGGTGGCAGACAATTTACTTCAGACTGGTATGTGACATTAAACATTATACGGGGGAATGTCAAAACACAGCATTGAACACTACTTGAAACATATTACTGTCTGTGCCTTTTGCTGTACAATTATTTGGGGTGGATTTTTTTTTGGTTTGCAGGTGATTTGTTTAAACGTAAGGGGAAAGTCGATTTATTTCAAAGGGAGGCTACATTGAAGTCTTCACTTTTCCTTATGCAAACTTAACAAAATAAAGCAAACGAAAGAAGAATTGGCTGCCACCCAAAGGACAGCATTTTTACAAATGGGGAAAAACACTGAAGTAGATAAAATCATACAACAGAACTTGACCTGGGGTCTCAGGGGTTTTGCTCTAATTCAAGAAGCCCAGGGTCAGCTCATTTAGAAAGTAAGAATCCTGCATCTAAAACCTTTTAGGTTACCCACTCATAGGTGGTTATACAAGCGTTTCGTATAAGAAACGGGTAATTGTTATGTCCAGATATGTAAAAACTATAGGTGTACTTTCTTTTTCACACAAATGTAAGAGTTTTTTTTTGCACCTAATCTGACCTTATCAAGGTTGTATATATCTCTATTAAACAGAACTCTTCTGCAGATTCATAATCTGGAGCTCATTATTAAGAAATGGTCAAGATAAAATAACTGTACAGCATAGATTTCAGACATTCTTACCTTGCATCCATTTCTTTTTATCAAGAAAAAAAAAGTACAGCTGTTCTATTTTACAATGCAATTCCCTACTTATTTTATTTCAGCGAAAACTAAATAGATCTGGGTTGAAAATAGAAAATCGAATTGTATGGCAACAGCTCAGTCTTTGTAGCTACACAATAATCAGATACAAGGCAAGACCAGCTGGATTACAAAGTGCTGCAATTAACGCTTGTCCATCACCGTGATACAAATCCCACTTTTACAGAGCTTTACAAACATGCAGAAAAAAGCTAGCTGCATTCACGAACTGTAAATATACATTGAATCCAGTAGATCATGAGAATACGAGATACCAAAGCCACATGCTACTGATACAAGTTTCAGTCTATTAACCCCTTCACTGCTGGGGTTTTTAGTACCCCAACCGTTGTTTGGTTTAATCAAGATTACCCTTGATGTCACAATGACATCATTGACCTCATTGTATAGTTCATTTTTTATATAATAAAAAAAACAACTAACCTTTTCCCTTTGTGGTAAGAGGGAGAAATGTTGTCTCTCTCTTCTCTTATTCCTCCCTGCACTGTTAACATTGTGATCAGCAAGCAAGTCTCCATTGACTTGCATTGCTGATCACAATGCATCTGATTGGCCAGCAGGGGTAGCAATCGGATATCTCAAAAAGGGTGTAGACAGACCCTGCAGGGTATATCCTGTCCCCCAGTGACCTTCAAGTTGACGTCAGCAGTGACGTCTACTGGAAGGGAATGCTCAATTGCATTACGTATGTCATGCCCGTCAGGCATTGCGTATGTAAGTGTAATGGTGCTAGATCTGCTATGTGCTTTTATTTACCCAGAAGACAGGGGTTCTTAAAACCCTAAAGGTTTTACCCTAAAGGACGTTTTGTCACACAACATATAATGAACATACCAAGTTTAAAATGAGGCATCTCCACTTGCATTTATCTAGATAACAAAACACACAACATGTTAAACTCATGTCAGTTCAGTCTATAGGAGTACTGAAATAACAAAATGTACAAAAACTAAGCATAAATGTATCCCATTCATTCACAAAGCCTTAAGGCCAGAGGACAGAGTTTTCCCTCTCATAGGTGCTTGTTTGGTAGAAGAGCCATCATTAAACCCTGTTCATCCTTTTCAAACCCCATCCTTTGACGGTCTCCTCTAGCTCCTCTAATTGCATTTAGCAAAAACTCTTCTACCCTAAAAACACCAGAACCTGGGGGATTCTTATATAGTTATTAGCAAGAACAATCATGGAAAATTAAGTAATTTTGATTTTACTCATGCAGAACATGGAATCTTTTAATCGTAATGGGCACTGTTTATGTGAAGCATCATTCACATTGAACAAATCAAATTATAAATTTCACTTACAAATTTACTATGAGGAACATAAGAGGAAGGCGCATATGAAATCTGCACATACACAACATTATATACAATATTTATTAAGACTCTGTACGTTGTACGTGTCTGAAAATTATTTAGTATAATGCCAGTGCCTACAAATACAAATTCTTTTTTTTTTAGTCTAGTACAAAAGTAAATTAATTTTCTAAGGGATTTAAGAGTAAATGCATTGCACACAAAGAGGAAAAATGATATAGTGCCAATTGTCCAAGAGAAGAGAATATGGAGTCTTAGTAGGAGGCGATGCCTTTATTGGTCCAACATAGACAATTATGTAAAATCATATCGTATTCAGGGTCTACTAAAGAATCACCATTGCATTAAAAAAATAGGTATTAATACACTTACCTGGAAGGCCTTTCTCCCACATGGACTTGTCACATGTGTCACTGAACGCTGGTCAACCAAATCCAAGGCATATAAGGCTGTAGGCCCGAATATAAATTTCAGCCTGAAAAAAACAATACTTCTGACACAATAAAACTGAAAACAGCAGTAACATCATATAAACTGTGAAGAGCGCCGATCAGGAGGATTTATTGTGCAAGAAAGCTAGGAGTGACTAAAGGGCAAGGTGTTTTTTGTTCCACCTTCTCTGCTAAATATACCATTCATAATCGTTCCACTAGAACTTGTCATTATAATGTAACACAAAAGCAATCACTGATATGCTGTTGCTATGTGAAATGGGAAAAAAGGTTCTTAAAAGCATCATTTTTAATGCTAGAAATAATATATATATATATATATATACACACATAATGCACATATCTGCAAGTAAAAGCAAACTATTTTGTACTGCTGTTTATTATACACATTTTTAAGGGTGTTCTTAGGTAAATATTTACAGATATTCACTAGGGGTCTTTATATATTGCGTGTAACTGCAAACTACTTTACTTATTCTACAGCATTGGTGGTTAATACACAAATGTACTTCTATTCAAGAGTGAACAGCTTTGTACTGTTTAAAAATTAGGAAAGCTTTCGGATCCCAACAAAAATCCCAAACTGAGGTTAGATATGGTCCAAACAAACATATTGCAAATATATTTGCAAAGGAAAAAGTCTCTCTCAAAAAAACAAAAATGGAGGTCTTGGTCTCCTTAAAACAGGAATGTTGGCCCAAAATTGAAAAATCATTAATAAGGGTCAAGACAGTTGACAAATCATCTGGATATCGCAGAAAAAAAGCCTTGAAAAGGCTATTAAGAGATGTGCAAACGTGCCAAAAAGATTCAGAAAATATTGGCCCTTTCATTTCAGGCAACAAATTTAGTTCCCTCCCCATACGGTTTGGCCAAAAATTTTAGGGCATTTTTGATTTACTAATTAAATTCATTGGCCTGTGCCCACATTCACACTTATTCTCTTTCTCACGCACTCTAAATATTTTCCTACCTTCTCTGCCAACAACTTCCGTTTCTGCTGACCACTTTCACTTCTGCTCTCTGAATGCTCTCTCTGCAGGGGCAACAAGGCGAGAACTTCCGCCCAAATAGTGTCAGGAAGAGGACGTCACCGCAAGCGTCGCCATTTTGGCATTAGTTCACAAAGGGTTATATCTCCAGAGATGTGGATGAAGATAGCAGAGGGCAGAAGATGCAGAGCATGGAAGAGGTCGGCAAAAGCGTTTGAGTTAGAGGGCCTGTGGCTTTAGGATGAAAATTTTGAGATTTTGCTTCCTTTTAGGAACCGGCCTTGTATTCAGTGCTTCATACAAATTGCCGAATTTACCAAATTTCAGAAAATTTGCAATTTGTACGAATCCGAATGCATAGGTATAGTTATTAATAAAAACCTTGTACAATACTGTACAGCTGAAGTGTTGGAGGAAGATCAAGAGAAAGTTTATGTAACAATCTTAGACTTTGTAGAGATACACACCCTGAAAAACAACTTTACAGCTAGGCAATCTGTGATTCCCTTATTAAAAAATGATGTTATGTCTAAATGACATTAGTTCTATTTATGCTCTGATAATCCCTCAATCTCTAAATCTAAAGATTAATCACTGTTGGTTTTGCATTCTTTTATAGCCAATAAATGATTACCCTTAACTGGAAAAACAAATCTCACTTTACTTGGAACAAACTAAAAAAACAAACAGTATTTCAATGTAAAATGAAAAAAAGGTTTAAGATGGGTTTACGCCATTACTGATCCATGGCTTAAAAATTAGAACAATTTACATAGATACAAGACCATTGAGCATACAAGGCTTAACAATGGTTTTTCTAGGCCTTCATTTCTACAGGATTGTAATATTGAAAATAGATTGGATTGATTAACAAAAAAACATACTGAATTTCTGGGAACTTTTAGCTTTTAAACCTGATTTTTTCATAACCAAAAGTAACTTGGTTATCAAATGTTCCATGTTTTTGTGTAGAAAATAAGATAAGATGAGTACTCACCCTAAGAGATGTTCGTCAGAAACTAAAAAAAAAAAAAAAAAAAAAAAATTATGCATTTCTACAAAATATATGTATTTGGATGATCACTAACTTAAAAAGCATACTCCCGCACAATGAGCTCCATGATCTCCAGAGGAGAATACAAACACAAAAGGCCTGGGCTACATGGCTTATTATCTTATCCTTAAAGGTACACTCCAGCCATCATATGCAATTTAATGTATATGACAGCTGTAGAGTCCCTCTAACATTTTCTGTGTGCTCCATTTGCAAGATTTGGCACATTCCACCCATTTGCATTTACCCCTTTTCAAGAGATATACCATATGCTGCATATGCAGGTGTAGTAGTCTGTGTCTCTGCAGGGTACTCTCACAGCGGGGCAGGACACAGCAGAGGCGCAACTCACTTCCAAAAGTGCTCTATTGGCAATCCATCAGGTAACATCCAGTACCAACCTGGAGACTTCTCACACTGGCCTCTCTTCTAGGTTCAAAACTGCAGCACTTGCAGCGCTGCAGCTCCTGCTTGTGCAATGCATGCAGAATTTTAAAGGCTTGACTCCCTGCCCTGGTTTGGATGACTTAAACCCTTCCATTGAAATGTCTCAGGTAAAAGCTTTAATTTTATTTTTTGAAGAATGCATTGTAAAGTACTCAGAGTACTTAAAAATGCATTCTTCATTAGAGAAGGTGGCATGAACATCAGACTGATCCTTTAAGACATCCCCACCCTAAGTCATCTTATCATAACCCTTTTCCCCCCTTTTCTTCCTTTGCACAAAGATTTCTATATTTGGTTCTTAGAATTTCCTCCCTTTCTTATCCTAAGTATATTATACACACATATATGTCAACTGTTGAGAAATAGTATCGTCTCACATTTCATTGTATAATTATTTTGCATTATATTTTTTACTCATCTGTACTATGAAAACAAAGAAACAAAATAAGTTTGAACTAAAAAAACAATACAAATAGGAGACAACTTGGGAAAATGGTCTTTATCTGCCATCAAATTCTATGTCTATAACTTAAAGTTCATACGCTAATTAAACCATCAGTTTTTTGTATTGTAATATGATAAACCTTACAACAACTCTCAGATATACGACATGATATATGATCATAAGTATCTTGACACACCTCCTAATGACTGAGGGTCGTACTGAAGAGCTCAGTGACTTTAAATGGGTCCCACTGTCATGGGATGCCATCTTTGCAACAAGCACATCTGCCCTAGTCCACCGTAAGTACTGTTATCGTGGAGTACTCTCAGAGTAACAGCTCAGCCACGAAGTGTTAGACCACGCACACTCACAAAGCAGGGCTCTTGAGTGCTAAATTGCAAACGTGTGAAGGTCGTCTCTCCTTGGTATCATCACTCACTACAGAGTGCCACTGGAAGAAACATCAGCACATACACTGTGCTGCTGGAGCTTCATGAAATGGGTTTTATGGAGGAGCAGCTGCATACAAGCCAAAGATCACTAGGTACAAGGGCAAGTGCTTGTTGGAGTAGTGTAAGAACACCCCCACTGGAGTCTGGAGCAGTGGAAACGTGTTCTCTAGAGTTGTGAATAGCACTTCACTATCTGGAAGTCTGATGGATGAATTTGGGTTTGGCAAATGCTAGGAGAACACTACCTACCGATATGCATAGAGTCTACTCTAAAGTTTGGTAAAGGAGGAATAATGGTCTATGTCTGTTTGTCATGGTTTGGGGTAGACCCCCTAGTTTCAGTGAAGAGTAATGTTAATGCTACAGCATACAAAGGTATTTTGGACAATGCTATGTTTCCAACTTTGTGGTTACATTTTGGGGAAGGTCTTTTGTATTCCAGCATGACTGTGCCCCAGTGCACAAAGCAAGGACTATAAAGACATGGTTGGATATGTTTGGTGTAGAATAACTTGACTTTAACTTGATTTTAATGGAGATTCAGAGCTAGACCTTCTCGCCCAACATCAGTGCCTCACAAATTATTTTTTGGCTTAAGAAAAAGAAAAAAAAAAAAAAAAATGGTAAATAGCAATGCCTGCCTCATCTCAAAAATACTGAGATGATATGTGATGTGACAAATTAAAAATTGATGTGTGAAAAAGCTAACAAATTCTATCTAAACCACTCTTGTTTTAATGCTTTCTGCTTCAAACATAATTTATAAATATGCGCGTGTGGCAATTTATATACAAAAAGGTATTAACATTTTCATATATCAGTACTAAAACTATTTGAGGTACAAACAATAACATATCTGCAGGGTGAACATTAGACATAACAACTTAAAACATTACAAATGATCCTAACACCACTGCCCTTTAAACAATATTGGCAGCTTGAACAGTTACTCCGCGATGCAGGCTTCCCCAAACAATTTTATATTCGATGTTTAGTATACTACATTATGTTCCTAGAAAAGATGTCTCGGCTAGATTAAACATATTCCACATGAGCTTTATTCATTCTGCCGTGAAGAACTGATTGCTGTGTTTTCCTTCTGATTATAAACCAATTACTAGCATGGTGTCATCCTAACACTGGTACCAAGTCAGAAGAACATCAAACAAGCTCCATGACAGGTAGGATAGGTGTTAATGCACTCTGTTTTGGTTTGTTTTCCATCAATATCACCCACACATATTCATATGCTAGTAGAAGCAGGCACAAGAACGCTTAAACATCTATTAATCTGAAGGGCACAGTCTGACTTTCCACTTTATCAATACACACAACAATCAATTAAAACTGCCTTTGGAATATAGCTAATTGTTAGGTTGTCTAAGGCACAGTAATGAGCATCTGAAACACAAGGAAATTAATTACGATGAGTTGGGAGGCCAGTTTGTGTCCACTCAAGAAACTCCTTTGAGCCAAGTCTCCTCTGTAAGCTTGGAGCTAGGTGATAGAGAGTGGATTAGCGGAGCCCTGCCTTTCCGTTAATTAAGTCAAGCTTATAAGCAGCATGCTAACTAGCTTCATAGCAAACACATGTTGGCTCAAGTGTTCAATACATATTAACAAACGTCTTACAATCATATATCTGGTTTACAATAATAACTTAATAATGAAGACAAAGCAGAGGCCAGTGACACAGAGTACACTGCAAATTCTGAGGTTAACCCAACCTGTCTACCTCATTTACATTTTTGCAACCTTTTCTGGCCTGCCCTGCTACCTACCCTCAGTCTGCAATTGGGGATTTGAATCTTCCAGTAGATCCCTTCTAAAGTTGCTTTATTAAGAAAAAATAAAATGTGAACTAAAAGCCCTAAGTTGCTCATACCATCCAGGCAACATGGGTTTCAGATTTTTTTATAATAAAAAAAAGTGAAATATGACTTAAGGAAGGTGTAAGGAAAACTAAATGTTAGAACTAACTCAGATGAGCCTGTTCATAGACGAGGGATACCAGGGACGCCGCTTCCCTTTTCTCCAGACAGGGGAGCAACTTTGGCCGTGCCTACTCCTGGCACACTCCCCCTCCTACTCCACACCTACTTAGATCTGCCTGGGGCCAACCTTGCCCATATCACAGCAGGCGCCACCCTTCAGAAAGCCATGCCTCCACAAGTGGTTGAGCCCAAGGTGAGAGCCCAGTGACATGTATTAGCCAAACCTTTGGTCACTTTGTGTGCTGGCTAAAGAGCTAATATTTATTCCTATCATTTGTTTTAGACTAAAAATTCTACTACTATGAAAAACATCACTTTAAATAAGTAAAATATAAGAAAATGAAAGCATTAAAGAGTCATATTAAAGTACACCTCCAGGCAGATTGGTTGCTATACTAAATCACTTGTCAAAAAAGAGGAGACATTTTATCTGTTGTCGTGGCAACAGTACAGCTTGACATTATACACACAGTTCTCTGCATCATACGAACAATTAGATGTGTTAACATCAATAAATTAGATCCCATACTGCTTTTTGGGATGTAAGCCTTTTTTCATTTGTGGTCATCTGGCCGAGCTTGTAAAATAATTCAAAAATGTAATGAAACCAATCCTGGCTGTAAATATTTGTGTCTCATAATTCACTGCCTGATTAAGCAGGTTATTCCTATGGTCATTACGCATTTACTTTAACTGGTTTACTTGATCATACTAAGATTAGATGTTATTTCCTCCAATTCCAGCAACACAACTGAAAGCCGTCAGTAACTTCCTTGACGTTACATCATTGTGTCGGGTTACATTGAGCCCAAGACATTATTCTATTGAAGATGAACAGGGCTGTGGTTTTCCTGGCAAATACATGGGGTGAGGTTTCTCAGCAGCTCAAAGGAAACAGATTAAAAAATATATAATCTCCAGTCAATGTGGTTGGCACAAAAACTGAAGTTTTCTTTGTATGTATGAATTTCAAAAACAAAAACGAACACTGCTGGACCACAAAAGAAGTAGTTATGACAAACCATAAACCAGGCATGTCCAAACTTTTTATTTTTTTTAAAGTGCCAGATTTGATGAAGCGAACATGTGCGAGGGCCGACCATTTTGCCTGACATTCTTTGAAACATTAAAATTAAATGCAAATTAACTATTTTATGCAAAATTTATTGAAAACTGCATACTTTTCATTTTGTGACTTGGATGACAAATCTAAACAGGTGTTAGATCACGCTGCCTTTAATATAAAAAAAAACAGATCTATATTTGGGCAACTTATCTCTAGGGCCTTATCAGTCCGGAACACGGGCTGCAATTGGCCCTCGGGCCGGACTTTGGACATGCCTGACATAAACCATTAGCCGTGGAAGGGATTCACAGTAACCTTTTAATCATTTTATTCATGTTTGTGCTAATGCACGTGAAATACTCCAGCTTTCTCTCTAGCTCTGAGCTGATTAAATACTTGAAGCTGAACTAGTTACATGTGAAGACCAACATAAGCTTTGGAAAGAGAGACAGCACAATTTTCCATTGGGGCATCTATGAAGGGTATGGTACTTGAACTGCCCAATCTCATCTAATGTAGCAATAAAAAGAGATTTTTCTGAATGAAAACACCCTCCAGAGAGATTACTTATTATTTGAAGCTGATATAGCTATTAACATGATGATGATGATGACCAGGATCATAATTACTGCTGAAGCAACAGTTGCAATAAAAAATAAATAAATAACTGTGATTCAGTAAACAGAAGGTTAAAGGAAAAACAAACATGTAATTCCCCACAAAAGGGGTTTGGCACTCTCTGCAATACAAAAATTCCTTCATCTGAGGTAATGTTCCACCATATGTTCCCATAAAAAAAAATATATATATAATAAAAAATACATCTCATTCTAAATATAAGGATCTTATATATATATATATATATATATATATATATATGTTTTAAAATGTTTTTAAAAATGTAATGGCAAATAAATACACTTATAAATACATTCTTGGAAACATTAATTCATAAACTGATAATTCAATACATTAGATTATTAATATTTATCAAAAAGTAGCTTGATTTACAAATTGCTAAATAGATTGTAACTAAAATACATGCCTAAAACCATACAGTAACACACTAATGCACACGTATGCTAACAGCATACACTAATACATACACACTCACACTATACACTCATGCACATTAACATCACACTCATACACATACACGCTGACTGGCACTGTACATAGATATATATAAAACATACACACTTGCTCTAACACTAAACACGCACGCACGCACGCACGCACGCACACACACACAAACTAACTGGCATTATACATGCCTAACCTGGTGACTAACACTACAGTACAATACACACACTCATTCTAGCACTATATAGAGACTATGCATATACACACACTATTTAGGCATATACCTAATGGTGAGACTCGAACCACGGAGGAGGCGCAGAGCTGCAGGTAGGTGATTTTATTTACTTTCTAATTCATATTAAAGTACTCACAAAGGGAGTATGCATTATTTTCAGCGAAGCTGCCCAGGGCATTAAACAGTCACTTTAACATTACATATGTATATTTAAAGTAAATATGAAATATAAAAATAACAGCACATGCACTAAGAAGCATCTTACCACAACATTTACATGTTGCATGAGATGTTTAGGTTCTATCACTAGAGAAACAATTATACTAAAGAGGAGGAAAACATATGCAAGTCATAAACAAACACAGCACTTGCATGAAAGGAAGCCTGAATGTACAGACATAATTCTCAGGCATCAACATTTGCACAATGAACCTAAGGGACACCACAGTCACAACTATGGAATAAATACATTATTATTTAGTGATTTACACAACACCTTCATATTGCCCAGCCCTGAACAATGGGAAAACAGGACATTACAAGTAGTGCAACACATATCAATTTTAACTTACAGAAACAAAAAAGTAAGAAGGGATCTGCTCAAGGAAGTGTTTAAACCTTTCTGTTCCATGTTTTAAAAATAGTAGAAATATAATGTATTTTATACACATGTTTATTATTTTGTAGGACAATAGTAACCTTTCAAATTCTGCTACAAGGATATAAACCTTAACACATGTTTATTCATCTAGATACATACAGCAATCTAGGCAACACCCTGCACTCATCCAACCCTCCCGCAGTTTCCTGATTTCTGAATACAACGGTATATGACAATTTTCCCAATTTTTTTTTTACCATTGTATATATTGGTTCACTCAATAAACACATGTGATTAACATAAGCAATATACTGTATATGTATTAGAAAAAGGTGTACAGCTGTGGAGCAGACATAATTAGCCTTCCATATTAAGTTACCACTCTGGTAGTTAAGTTGCTAATTAGTGCTGAGTAGTTCACGCTTTGTATGGTTGGGTAAGGAAGAGAGATAACTTCTTATTAATTAGATAATGCTAGTCATGTCACCTTATTGGCATAGATTCCATGATATCAAAATGATTATCTCAAAAACAAGAAGTAGCTTTAAGAAGTTTTAGGCAATAAACTGTGACACGTTCCATATAATGTATGGCCAATATTATTGCATCGTATGGATTATTTTCCAAAGAAAAATAATCCAAAATCTAGACTTCTGCAGCGATAATGTCATTACATGTTTACCAGGCCATTTCTCACATGTAACAAGAGCTTTTCTAAACAATAATGCCGGTGAAACTAGAAATGACATAACTAGAATAACTAAAGAGGCTGATTATGGATGAAAAATGATTACTGCTTAACACATCAAATGATTATACAGTTATGGATACAATTTCATATTCTGTTTTCTAAAACTGTGATCAAGGAAGGAGCAGAGCTGATTTATATTTTAACACAGAGGTGCAGTCTAGTGAAATTTTGTTAAAAATACAAGCTAGAATGGAGGTTGGCAGAAAGTACTTGCTCCAATATCCGTATTTCAAACATAGGCTGAGTTCTTCTTAATCTTTTATAATTAAGCACTCAATATCTCTGAGCAGTGTCTCAACATCTACATACATCATTGTATCTACATGTCATAATCCACAGCCCCAGTTAGCATCTTAAAGTTCATGACAGTAAAATTAGAAAAAGACTGAACAGGTACAGTATGGTATGTTTGGAAGAGTTGCCAGAATAAAGCCTTTTCTCTCTAAAAAGAACTGGGCCGCACAGCTTAGGTTTGCGAAGCTGCATGTGAACAAACCACAAGACCTAGAGTCAAATGTGAGGTCATCTGTCCGACAGCTAAAGCTTGGCCAAAGTTGGGTCATGCAACAGGACAACGATCCCAAGCACACCAGCAAACCTACAACAGAATGGCTGAAAAAGAAAAGAATCAAGGTGTTGCAATTGCCCAAAGTCCAGACCTTAACCTGACTGAAATGCTGTGGCCGGACCTTAAGAGATCTGTGCATAAACAAATGCTGCATACCTCAATGAACTGAAGCAACATTGTAAAGAAGAATGTGGGACAAAATTCCTCCACAACGATGTGAGAGACTGAAAAAGTCATACAGAGAACAATTCCTTCAAGTTATTGCTTCTAAAGGTGGTTCTACAAGCTATTGAATCATAAGGTGTACTTGGTTTTTCACACATGGCTTGTCCATTTTGGACACAGTATAATATGTCATGTGTTGTTGCTCATCTGAGATTGTACTCTAATTTTTAGAACTGCTAAGGAGCAGATGATTGTTATGTCCTGATATGTAAAACCGTAGAATTAAAAAAGGGTGTACTTTCCTTTTAACGGTTATAAACTTGCAATAACTAACCGTTTTAGTACCTTAACCTGTGGCAATGAGCACATAAGGACGTACAGGTCTTTCTAGACCCTGCTTGGCTCCCCCTTTCCCCATCTGCTGGCTGATCACAGTTACTGCAACAGATCGAGAGGCGAGGGAGAAAAATTGTTTCTCCCCTCCCACAAAATGGAAAATTAAATTAAATAAAATGGAGAGGAAAAAAATGAAATAACAAAAAAAATTAATTGGAAAGCTAGCGATGTCATCATGGCATCACTGGCATAAAAATGTATGAAAGACCCCAAGGGGTCTCAAGCCTTACTACCAAAAAACAAAAAACTATGAAAATAATAAAACAAATACAATTTAAAAACATTAAAAAAGTACCCCTTAGCCCTTTCACTCTAAGTAATTAAAAAAACCACCCCGCCTAAACCCTTAAGCAAATAGTATTAAATAAATATGTAATATGGGGTAATATGCATGTGGCACTCTGGAACGTAAAAAAATACGTATGTGGGGTATGACTAGGAGATGATCAGGAGATGTTGCTGAACATAAATTGGATCATTGTTCAGCTGTGGCATTTACAATATAGAATAAAATATAAGCTAGATTGCAAGAAATTCTATTTTAGTATAAGTTGTATTTTAGTATAAATTGTTATCTATTACCACTAATAATGTGTTTATATATTTCTATGATTTTAAAAAAAGCTCTACTTCTCCTGAACACAATTATGCAATATTTGTGCAAGTTCACCAAATATGGGAAAAGGGGGGTATTGTTTAACAAACATATTGTAAAAATTACAAAATATTTTCGTCCCTCAGTTATTGAAAATAATTGAAAAAAATAATAATTCAATTATAATTAACATTTGTACATACAGAATGAGCTGAGACTCCAAGGCAGTAAGACATAACAATTTGGACTATAAACCATTGGCACTCAATATGCAAAACACAAACTTACAGCAATTTTTCCAGTATTAAAAAAGTATTATAACCCTTCATACAAAAGGAAGACTCTAATGGTAGATAATATAAAGTACCTTAATAACCATAAAACTTACTTTGTAGGGTTTCTTGGTAAGTCTGCTTTATTTCTCGAAGGAGAGCTTCTGCAACTGAAGGTAAAACGACTTCCATCTTCTGTAAAATACATCAGCAACATCTGAATATCAAGAGACCAGCAACAATCTACAGCTTTGTTGCCTTTTTATAAAAATAATAGAAGAAGATAAAAAAACAGGAAAAGAGAAATTCACAAAACTTGTTAAAGGTGTTACTTGCAAGATGAGCGGGGAAGCTGGGAGCTATGGTCTCTCATTTTCCAGGCTGGGAGTGGATAACACGGACACCCATAAGTTGTAGTGTGTACCCCTTATGTAGCCCATGACAGCTTTATTTTCAATACTATTCTTTAAATAAACCATTACATAACTGCATTGTTCTCACAACTGTCACGGTGCTGTTTATTTCTTTTAAAATTAATTTACGCCAATGTACATAAGCCAGTTCTATAATTATTATTCAACTGGAACCAGTGCAAATACGTCGACAATGCACCTTAACCTCTTAAACCGACCGAACTGCACTCAGGGACACTGCCGTGAGGCTGCAGCTTCATACCCGTTATTTCTTGAGCAGAAACCATTTGCATTATTATACTCACGCTTATCTTATACTATTTGTTATTATGCAGATACCACGGAACACGTGCAAATACTTCCGGGATTTGATCCCATAGCAACCAGTGACAGGATTCACTGGTGTATGCTAATGCTTATTGGCTACTTCATATCATGTGATCGGTACTAGATATTTGCATTGACTTCTGGGAGTTGTTGTTCTGCTGTATTATTATGGTCTTTGCGCGGTTTATAGAACAATACAAAAGCGAAGTATTGTTTTTATTCTCGGGTAGCCCACGTATTCTGGTCAGGCGGGTTAGTTTACCTTTCTACAGTTTACTTTTCTAGTCAGCTTGTTGCCTGTTGGTATTGATCCACCAAAACGTATCTCTATCCCAGTTTACCCATTTCTGTCCATAAACACTCACTCGCTCATTCTTTCACTCACCCATTTGCTCTCCCACACCCCCTTACCTCTCTTGCAGATTTCACTGGTCCGGGGACCATCCGAGCATCACTGGGGCCGTGCAGACATCTCTCTTTTTCCGCCCAGGGAAAGCAGGAACCTGGGCAGGAAAAGAGTTTCCGCGCACAATGTGCAAGCTCTACAGTGCAAAGCTGGGGGCCCACGTTAGATGGCCGTTGGGCCCCATAAACATCTGCTCAGCCAGCCCACTGGGCACCCCCCCTAACAAGTGGCACCTAAGGCAGACCACCCACCTTAGGTACGCTACTGGTGCAGGATTACCAGATGTCAAAATGCCATAATTAAGCCCTTGCAAAAAATTACTGCAGTTTTTCTGAAGTAATACTGCAGTTTTTTGGACATGAAAAAACTGCAATACTGCACTTTTAGTGCAGTATTACTGCACATTTACTGCAGTTTTACTGCATTTGTACTTCACTGTACTGCAGTTTTACTGTACATTTACTGCACTTTTTTTTTATATTGCAAACCTACACTTGTACTTCAATGTACTGCAGCTTTATTGCATTTGTACTTCCGTACAAAAATAACTGCAGTAAAATTGCAGTACAGTGAAGTACAAATGCAGTAATACTGCACTAAAAGTGCAGTATTGCAGTTTTTTCATGTCCAAAAAACTGCAGTAATTTTTTCGTAAGGGAAGATATGCATCTTTCAATAGGGTGAAAGTGCTTGCTCCATAGAGTGATCACGTAGGACCCCTACATTTTTGTTGGTAAATGTCTCAACACCGTTTGAGCAAAGAAAGCAATCATTGGTCGCTTTCTAAGTATGTTTACCCCTATGACGTGCTAGGTTTTTACACCATAACATAACTTTATTGTTCTTACAGCTGTTACAGTGCTGTTTATTTTACAATCTATTTATGCCAATGTGCATAAGCAGATTGTGTTCTGGTTCCATTCTTATTCAAGTGAAACCAGTACAAATATGTTGACACTGCTCCTATATTTTGAACTATTTGTAAAGTATTTTTTGAAGAGGGAGAAACACTGTTTTCCTCTCTCCTTTCACTTTTCACTACACTGCTGCGGATCAATCTGTGAAGGCTCCAGTACCTGAACTTATCAGAGGTTTCAAGAGGGTCTGGACAGATCTGACAGTGAAAAACCCAGTGTAGGCCAAAGGGCCTACTTTTAAAATCCTTGAAATACATAAAATATAATACATATTAGTACATATAATACATATTAGTGCTAATATGTTACAAAAAAAACACCTATAATAAAATAGGAAAAAAAACTTTTTTTTTTAAATGTCACATAGGATTTCATCTACATAGTAGGTACCACTGCTGAACAATGACCCAATTAATGTTCAGCCACATCCCTGATTACAGTAATACCCCAAATACACACTTTTATAATCTAGATGTCCACATCTATCCCTTATATTACCCTATATTGTATTTTTTAATCATGGCAGTTTAAAGCGAGACTGAAGCCATCATGTGCACAACACATCACATGAGAGGTCCCTCAAATACATTTTCCATGCAGAAGATTTGGCTGAAGACATCTCCTTGCAGGTGTTAGAGTGACTTTTCTGTGGGACTGTCCCCTGGCAGAGACTTTAGTCTCTGGTTATTATGTTTCACTGGGAATGCCATCTGAATGGTTATTAAACCCAATCTTAAATTAAATTCTGCAGAATCTCTCCATATGCATTTTCCCCTTTCCCCACTGTCCGCCCATTGCTTCTGCAGGAGATGTGCTGAACAGCACATCTTCTGACACATGATCTACCGTACTTAACGCTAGCCAGCTGTAGCACTATCTCGGCCGGGGGACAGATAGAGGCCTTCTCTTTGAAGAGTGCATATTAAAGTACTCATAATGTGAGACTGGCAGGGACAGTAAACTGTCCATTTAACACGCTTACAGTGGCACACATTAGATTGTTTTCCTGTATTACTTTTTACTTTGCAAATACCATTACATAAAGTTACAGATCCCCTTCAAAAATGGTAAAAATGCATATTCATATACAAAGCAGAATTCAAGTTAATGCAATACTGATTATTGAAACGAAAAATAAGACTAACTCAGCATCTCTAGTCCAGTGGTTTTAATTTCTAGAAATAAGGATAGATTGTTGTTAATGCCAATCAAGTTCTTAAAATTAAAGTAAAATTAATCTTCCAAGTGTCTCTCTTTTGAGGCCAGGTGCCACTGTCCCATTTTCCTCTCCTAATGCCCCTTTTTTTTTATAGAAGATTATTTTAAAGGGGCACTCCAGTTCTCAAATGCACTTCAATTAATATAATAGCAGAGAGGCCCCTTTAAATTTCCACTGTGTCTTTTTTGCAAATTAATGGGGGGATTCTGCATTTTCCTCCTTTGCCTGATGAGTGGCAAGAGTCATCAGCACACAGTGGAGGGCAGCTGCAAAGCTCCAGTGTCGACCTCAGGTTAGTGCCACCCTTGACATTCAGGACACAAATGATAGTCCCAGCAATCACCACAAAGAACAGCCCACAACACAACCGGACAACTGGAAGGATTTCATTTTCTGTAAGAAAAAGGAAATAATGCAGTTAATAAAGTTTAGCAAATGATTATGAACATCATTGTATTTCAGGATTTCTTATACAATCCAGTGGGGCAATGCCATAGGGGTTGTAAAAGGCAAGCAGTGTGTTGGTTGTATAGCTAGGGGTATTAGTAGCAGAAAGAGGGAGGTGGTTCTGCCACTTTACAGATTTCAGGTCAGGCCTCATCTAGAGTATCGTGTACACTTCTGGAGACTTCAACTCCAGAAGGATAGTAACATCTTGAAGAGAGTTTCGAGTAGAGCCCTGCATGGGACTGTTTTCTTAATCCCGCAGCACTGCAGAGAATACTTCTCTCTGGCAGTCGGTAAACGCCTGCGTGATGCGCGCAGACAACCTCCGCTACTGCTGCCCGTTACTTCCGCTGGGCTTCTATGATGGAGCACCGGAAGGTCATGTAACGCTGGTGCTCCATCATGGAAGCCCCGGGGGAAGTATCGGGTAGCAGCAGAGGTTGTCTGCGCGCATCGCACAGACGCCCACTGGCTGCCAGAGAGCAGGATCGAGGTCTCCTGCAGCGCTGCGGGGATCTGGATCTTAGTCGTATTTGAGGTCGGATTATAAAACAAGGGGTAATTTTCAGAGTATCACAGATACTCATTCATTCACAGATACTCAATAACAGATACACACTCATTCCCTCAATCATGCATACTCGTTAATACACCATCCCCCACACCTTTACCTGAACTGCAGATTACGTGTTGCCGCTCGCAGACTTCTGCAGGGGCCACTGATTCCCTCTGTGTTGCTCGCACACTGTGCGAACAACTTCTCTTGTCGGCCCAGGGGAAGCAGGATCAGAGTGGAGTAACGTGACGTACATTCGCGTGACTCTGCTGGGTTCCTGCTTCCCCTGGGCGGAACAAGAGATGCTGTGTGTGCGAGCAACACGAAGGCAGAAATATATTGTGTGACCACCCGCTCCAACCCACAACACACGGAATAGTGCCTGAACCTACATCCCCATGCAGTCCTCTAGTAAAGAGGGGGCTAGGTGGATAAATGTTAGCAGAAGAGTAATCTAAAACTAAAAGGACAAAGGTTTAGATGTAATATAAGTTTTATTTGACTGTTGAAAGCCTGAATCTTTACATTAGAACAAATTGGCAGACTAGATGAGGTTCTTAACTGTCATTAAAATTATAGGTTTCTATCATATAAAATGATTGGGTTTTTTTTGGAATTATTTTTACATAGAACATATTTTCACAAAAAAAGTTATTTCACTTAAAAAACAATAAAAGCTGCTTCCTGTCTTCCGGTGGGTTCTCATACCTGGAAACTTTAGAGGGTGAGATTCATGCAGGACCAGGGGTAGCCACTCAAGAAATAGGGCTAGTTGTGGACAGGAGGGAGGCTATACCCAGAAAACTTTACATTTGTGGGAGTGGGAGTAGAATTGGGCAGAGTGTGTATGGCTAAATGTCGATTCTGTTACCTGGAGACCCAGGGAAGCAGAGCCTTGCCTGGAGACTCCAGGTCAAAACCAAAGAGTTTCTACATTAGAGGAGGACATAAGAGGAGCTATAAATAGAATGTGTATCTACCAAAAAATCCACAACCTATCGTAAAGATTACGTCCGATGAATATTTTAAATATAGATAAAGTTTGATAAATTAAATTGAGACTGGAAGAAGTGAATCTTTTCCTTTTCCTAGACTGTATGTGTTAACATGAAAAGTATAAAGAAAACATGTAATTAAAGTAAAAATACATAGTCAAATAGAATCTTTCTTACCCATTTGATTAAGGTGCTCCACAAAAATAATGGTATTCTATAGTATGTTAAGCAAATAAATTATAGCAGATCTGTCATTTTACTCTTACCGCTGAATTTTTTTCATCTCAAGGAACAACCTATCAAGTTATGTATACTTGGAAAGTTTTGGGGTTTGACCCAGAGTCTCTGGATCAGTTTCTGATTTCTTTGGGTAGTGGAGCAGTGCTTGGCCATGCCTATTCAATGTGCGCTTCCCCTCCTACTACCCACCCACTTTTGGCTGCCCTATGTGCATCTAGCTGCTCCCATGCATGACTAGTCCTGCCTCTGTGCATGAAGCCGTTTCACAGAAAAAGGGGAATTTTTTAAAGTGTGGTGATTATACATAATGCTATACACTGCTATACATAAAGAAATCAAATGTTTTTTTCAGAGTTGCCCTTCTAGTTACTCATTGATGATGAAAACCTAGTGAACACACTGACTGTATGTGTAATGTCGAGAGAGTGTCTTGTTTCTCCATATTACCTTTAGTATATAGAATGTGAAGGTTAATTACTTTGGTCTCCACAATGTGATGAATTCCATTATACAGGGTGCAGCTTATGTTACCACCATCTGAGAAACTAAGGTTCTTCAATGATATGGAAAAGTTATTGTCCTTCATTTGTTCTTTAAAGACCTCAATGCGGTGCCCCCATTTGCCCCAAAACTGTACTAAATTTGTACGGACAATGAGTTCCACAAGATACATCCTGGTGTCCAAATTCATCCAGACAACAGATGTGTTATTGCACTTGGTCGTTGTTCTGGTGTCAAAGACACAGGGGAGGATCACATCAAAAGTATGGTATCCCACAATTTCTGTGTACTCCAGAATAGATTCATTATTAAAGCCAGTAGGACAGCAACTGCAAGTGACTTGGGAGAAAAATAATAATGTTAGTGGCTCAAACAGTTAAGAGCAGCCATGTAAAAAACAGCAACTATTCAAAATGAAACAAATGAAGTGTCCTTCCCTCCACCTTTGATGGTATTATAGACACAGAGTTGTGCCTTACCATATGTGGACATTTTTACTAGATCCACCATCAAAAGGTACTTCAGTGGCAGGACATAAAAGTCCATTAATGGTACAAATAGTTATCTGGTACTCTGTTTTAAGTTTCAAACAGTAGTTGAATCATAGAGGATGGCCGTGTAATATAAGCCTGCTGATTTATAGTGAGTAGAGTGGCAGTGGTTAATTGGGGAATTCTGGCTCCATCAGAATCCCACCCATACCGCATCCTGCACTCACGGTTCTATCTTATTTGGCAGAGGTCAGATTTTTTTAAACATTTGTTCCCGAAACATTTTAAATGTTATGGATATGGTTTTAGGATGGCATTCATTTAAAAAAAAAAAAAAAAAAAAGGTTATTAATCTGGTTTTAGTTATAAGGAAAATACAGTGGGGCAAAAAAGTATTTAGTCAGCCACCAATTGTGCAAGTTCTCCCACTTACAAAGATGAGAGAGGCCTGTAATTTTCACCATAGGTACAGTTCAACTATGAGAGACAGAATGAGACAACAAAGTCCATAAATCAAAGTGTCTGTTTTTAAAGAATTTATTTGCAAATTATGGTGGAAAATAAGTATTTGGTCAATAACAAAAGTTCATATCAATCATGGGCGTAGGAACCGGGGGGACAGATCCCCCCCAGTAACTCATGCGGGGGGACCGATAATGAAGAAATCTCCCCCAGGGCCCTAGGAACACCCCCCCAATAGAAACGCCGCAAATGCGGCCCGCGAGACCTCGAGGTGCGGCCTGCGTAAGATCGGCAGTCAGGGAAACCGATCTTACGCGGTCCGCACCTCGAGCCCTGCTACAACAAGAGCCCTGCTACTTACCTGTGGGAGAGTCTTCTGTACTGCACAGAGGAAGCAGAACCCAGCAGAGTTCACGTGACATCACATCACATCCTGCTTCCTCTGTGCAGTACCAGAGAACACAGAGGGAGGCCGCGCCCCCTGCTGAAGTCTGTGAGCGGCATCGAGGAGCTGCAGTGCAGGTAAGAGGGCGGGGAAGTTTGTTTGAATGAGTATGCGTGATTGAGGGAAGGAATCTGTGAATGAATGAGTATATGAATGAATGAGTGTGTGTGATAGCATGGATGTGTAAGTGCTGGAACCTAGGCATGATGGGACTGTGATTGCTGTTAGCAATCACACTCCTATCATGCCAAGTCAGTCAGTACATGCTGAAACCTAGCTAGCTGCCCCCCCTTGTCTATTGATGCTGCCAGCAGTATGGGGTCTGCAAATCACTTACAGCTACCCTGTACCAGCATGTACTGGCTGACTTGGCATGATAGGAGTGTGATTGCTAACAGCAATCACAGTCCCACCATGTCTAGGTTCCAGCATTTACTGGTTGGATGTGTAAGTGCTGGAACCTAGGCATGATGTACTTCGTTGCCCGGGCGGTATGTTTGGGATCATTGTCATGCTGAAAGACCCAGCCACGTTTCATCTTCAATGCCCTTGCTGATGGAAGGAGGTTTTCACTCAAAATCTCACGATACATGGCCCCATTTATTCTTTCCTTTACACGGATCGGTCGTCCTGGTCCCTTTGCAGAAAAACAGCCCCAAAGCATGATGTTTCCACCCCCATGCTTCACCGTAGGTATGGTGTTCTTTGGATGCAACTCAGCAATCTTTCTCCTCCAAACACGACGAGTCTAGTTTCTACCAAAAAGTTCTACCTTGGTTTCATCTGACAACATGACATTCGCTCAATCCTCTTCTGGATCATCCAAATGCTCTCTAGCAAACTTCAGACGGGCTCAGACATGTACTGGCTTAAGCAGGGGGACACGTCTGGCACTGCATGATTTGAGTCAATGGCGGCGTAGTGTGTTACTGATGGTAGCCTTTGTTACTTTGGTCCCAGCTCTCTGCAGGTCATTCACTAAGTCCCCCCGTGTGGTTCTGGGATTTTTGCTCACCGTTCTTGTGATCATTTTGACACCACGGGGTGAGATCTTGCGTGGAGCCCCAGATCGAGGGAGATTATCAGCGGTCCTGTATGTCTTCCATTTCCGAATAATTGCTCCCACAGTTGATTTCTTCACACCAAGCTGCTTGCCTATTGCAGATTCAGTCTTCCCAGCCTGGTGCAGGTCTACAATTTTGTTTCTGGTGTCCAGGGCCGGACTGGGTCTGAAAAGCAGCCCTGGAAAAATTTGGAGAGCAGCCCCATATAGTTTATCTCACGGTGAAGCTCTTATACCCACACGCACCCCTTATACACACCCGAGTCACACTATGTGCCATTCTTTTTATCTCATTATTTGTATTAAAATGCCAGAAAGCAAAAGTGTTAAAAGGCCCTAATAAATGAAATACATTACACATAATGGGATCAAAACATTTACTACTGCGAACATTTTTAGATGAAAGAGTCCATTTTATTCAGTGGAACAAAACACTGATCACATTATTCTTCACGATATTCTGGTAAGAAACTTTTATTTCTTTGTTAATTCATGTAGACTATTTTTTTCCATATTTAATAAAAGCTATGATTGAGACAGGTTTGGTTTTTATTTCCTTTCATTTGACAACCTACCCCCGAGTTATGCACCTCTGCCCCCAGGCTTGCCACTCTGCCCCCTGATATGCCTTCTAACCCCCTATATGCCACTCTGCCTCCAGAAATGCCTTATACCCCCTATATGCCACTCTGTCCCATGATATGCCTTCTAACCCCCTATATGCCACTCTGCCATATAGGGGGTTAAAAGGCATATCATGGGACAGAGTGGCATATAGTGGGTATAAGGCATTCCTGGAGGCAGAGTGGCATGAAGGGGGTTAAAAGGCATATCATGGGACACTCTGCCTCCAGAAAAGCCTTATACCCTCCTATATGCCACTCTGCCCCATAATATGCCTTTTAATCCCCTATATGCCACTCTGCCTCCAGATATGCCTTTTACTCCCTATGTCACTCTGCCTCCAGAAATGCCTTATACCCCCCATATGCCACTCTGCCTCCCTGATATGCCTCAACCCTCCTATATGCCCCTCTGCCCTGTGATATGCCTTTTAATCCCCTTTTTGCCACTCCACCTCCAGATATGCCTTTTGACCCCCTATATGTCACTCTGCATCCAGAAATGCCTTATACCCCTATATGCCACTCTGCCATATAGGGGGTTAAAAGGCATATCATGGGACAGAGTGGCATATAGTGGGTATAAGGCATTCCTGGAGGCAGAGTGGCATGAAGGGGGTTAAAAGGCATATCATGGGACACTCTGCCTCCAGAAAAGCCTTATGCCCCCCTATATGCCACTCTGCCTCCCTGATATGCTTTATACCCTCCTATATGCCACTCTGCCCCATAATATGCCTTTTAATCCCCTATATGCCACTCTGCCTCCAGAAATGCCTTTTACTCCCTATGTCACTCTGCCTCCAGAAATGCCTTATACCCCCCATATGCCACTCTGCCTCCCTGATATGCCTCAACCCTCCTATATGCCCCTCTGCCCTGTGATATGCCTTTTAATCCCCTTTTTGCCACTCCACCTCCAGATATGCCTTTTGACCCCCTATATGTCACTCTGCATCCAGAAATGCCTTATACCCCTATATGCCACTCTGCCATATAGGGGGTTAAAAGGCATATCATGGGACAGAGTGGCATATAGGGGGGGTATAAGGCATTTCTGGAGGCAGAGTGGCATAAAGGGGGTTAAAAGGCATATCATGGGGCACTCTGCCTACAGAAAAGCCTTATGCCCCCTATATGCCACTCTGCCTCCCCAATATGCTTTATACCCTCCTATATGCCCATCTGCCCCATGACATCCCTTTTAACTCCCTTTATGCCACTCTGTCTCCAGATATGCCGTTGACCCCCTATATGTCACTCTGCATCCAGAAATGCCTTATACCCCTATATGCCACTCTGGCATATAGGGGGTTAAAAGGCATATCATGGGACAGAGTGGCATATAGGGGGGTATAAGGCATTTCTGGAGGCAGAGTGGCATAAAGGGGGTTAAAAGGCATATCATGGGGCACTCTGCCTACAGAAAAGCCTTATGCCCCCTATATGCCACTCTGCCTCCCCAATATGCTTTATACCCTCCTATATGCCCCTCTGCCCCATGACATCCCTTTTAACTCCCTTTATGCCACTCTGTCTCCAGATATGCCGTTGACCCCCTATATGTCACTCTGCATCCAGAAATGCCTTATACCCCTATATGCCACTCTGGCATATAGGGGGTTAAAAGGCATATCATGGGACAGAGTGGCATATAGGGGGGTATAAGGCATTTCTGGAGGCAGAGTGGCATAAAGGGGGTGAAAAGGCATATCATGGGGCACTCTGCCTCCAGAAAAGCCTTATGCTCCCTATATGCCACTCTGCCTCCCCGATATGCTTTATACCCTCCTATATGCTCCTCTGCCCCATGATATACCTTTTAACCCCCTTTATGCCACTCTGCCTCCAGATATGCCTTTTGGCCCCCTATATGTCACTCTGCATCCAGAAATGCCTTATACACCTATATGCAACTCTGGCATATATGGGGTTAAAAGGCATATCATGGGACAGAGTGGCATATAAGGGGGTATAAGGCATTTCTGGAGGCAGAGTGGCATATAGGGGGACACACTTACATACACACACATGCCGATTTTTTTTGTTTTTAACAAATACAAAAAACATTATACAGTACAAAAAATACATTATTTTACTCACCTTCTACTTCTCTTGACTTCCTGGTAGCTGCACACTGTTCTCCTCTATGCTGACAGGATGCCACTGACCTGACATCCGGTGCTGCAGCAGTGCGAGGGGGCGGAGCTTCCATCTCACGCTGCTCCCATCACTATGCAGCCATCAGACTGCTGGGAATGTAATCTAAACGGCCGGTGCGTGCTGATGCCGCCGGCCGGAGCTACTTTAACACTTTTTTTTTATTTATATGGTAAGCTGGATCGGCTTGCCATATAAAATAAAAAAAAAAAGTATTAAAGCAGAGGCGGCCGGCGGCATCAGCACGCATCGGCCGTTTAGATTACATTCCCAGCAATCTGATGGCCGCATAGTGATGGGAGCAGCGTGAGGGGTGAAAGGTCAGTGCGAGGGGGCGGAGCTTTCACCCCTCACGCTGCTCCCATCACTAGACGGCCATCGCACACGGCTGCTGGGTGCTGATGCCGGCCGGCCGCATCAGCACCCAGCGGCCGCTTTGATTAGATTTCGGGCAGCCTGGGGGGCAGCTCAGCGGCTGTCTTCATGGCCGCCCAGCCCACGGACCTTCCGGTCCACCGGGAAATTTCCCGGTATCCCGGTGGGCCAGTCCGGCCCTGCTGGTGTCCTTCGACAGCTCTTTGGTCTTGGCCATAGTGGGACTGTTTGAGGTTGTGGACAGGTGTCTTTTATACTGATAACAAGTTCAAACAGGTGCCATTAATACAGGTAACGAGTGGAGGACAGAGGAGACTCTTAAAGAAGATGTTACAGGTCTGTGAGAGCCAGATATCTTATTTTACCAGGGAATTTACCAATTAATTCATTAGAAATCCTACAATGTGATTTTCTGTATTCTTTCCCCCCATTCTGTCTCTCATAGTTGAAGTGTACCTATGGTGAAAATGACAGGCCTCTCTCATCTTTTTAAGTGGGAGAACTTGCACAATTGGATGGATGTGTAAGTGCTGGAACCTAGGCATGATGGGACTGTGACTGCTGTTAGCAATCACACTCTTATCATGCCAAACCAGCCAGTACATGCTGAACCCTAGGTAGCTGCCCTCCTTGTGTATTGATGCTGCCAGCAGTATGGCGTCTGCACATTACTTACAGCCACCCTGTACCAGCATGTACTGGCTGACTTGGCATGATAGGAGTGTGATTGCTAACAGCAATCACAGTCCCATCATGCCTAGGTTCCAGCACTTACACATCCAACCAGTAAATGCTGGAACCTAGGCATGATGGGACTTTGATTGCTGTTAGCAATCACACTTCTATCATGCCAAGTCAGCCAGTACATGCTGAAACCTAGCTAGCTGCCCCCCTTGTGTATTGATGCTGCCAGCAATATGGGGTCTGCACATCACTTACAGCCACCCTCTAACAGCATGTACTGGCTGACTTGGCATGATAGGAGTGTGATTGCTAACAGCAAGCACAGTCCCATCATGTCTAGGTACCAGGATTTACTGGTTGCCTGTGTATGATAGGAGTGTGATTTCTGTTAGCAATCACACTCCTATCATGCCAAGTCATATTGCTAATTTTTGTTGTCCAATTGTGGTGCGTTACCTACTTTTATAAAAAATGTGAGTTTTTATTATTATTTTTAAAGGTGGGTGGTCATTTTCGGTCTTGGCTAAGTGAACCGTGAATGTTTTGGTCCAGAATTTTCATTTTGGTGCATCCCTAGAATAAATAGAACTATTTCATTTTTAACTATCCTGAATTTGTAGTCACAAAACTTTCTAGGCCCAGAAATCAGTGAGAGGAAAAGTAAAGGTTTTGTGTCATTTACTTTATTTTTATCTTCATAAATTATTAAAGGCCACATTTTCTCACAGTGAAAAATGAGTGCGGCCCGCGCACATATACAGTTCTGATGAAGTGGCCCACTGCAGAAAAAACTTGGACACCCCTGATCTAGACCCTGCTGGGATATCCGATTTCTCCGATGAGGCACTGATCACAGACACTGTGAGCTCTATTAATATTATTATTATTTATTGTTTTATATAGCGCCATCAGAATCCGTAGCGCTGTACAATCTCTAAGCAAGTCTATTGGGACTAGCATGGAGATCACAGTGTGATAAGTGCAGGGGGATCGCAGGGAGCTGAAAAACGAATTAAAAAAAAGAAAAAATGTTAGTGTTTTTTTTAACAATAAAAAAATCACTAAAATAATACAATCAATAAAAATAAAAAATTCAATAAAGTGAGCTAAGTGATGTCATTGCGATTAATGACAGAGATCACTAAGAGGACCTCTAACCATACTGCACCAATAACACTGCAAACATTTTTTAACAAAAAATAAAAAATGAAATAAATTATAAAAAGATAATAGTAATAAAAAAAGAAAAAACCCTTACATCCCATTGCCCTAACACAACATCTAAAAGGTATAACCCCCTCCTCCTGTTCACAACCCCCAAACCCATTAAGCAATAAGTATAAAAAAAATACTACCCTATAGGGTACTATATGTGAGGGATGGCTATGACCCTCTAGAAAGAAAAAAAACTAAGGATGTGGGGCATGCAGCTAAACAATTCTGGCTAGGTTTCTCTGCCGTAACACATACCCTGTGTTCTAATCTAAGCAACACTGAAGTGTTGGTGCGAAAAAAGCGCAGGAAATAATTTCTGTGGCCACCTTTCACAGTGATTGGTGACCAAATAGCTGCATGAAGAGTGCCCAAATACCCCTCATACGATAGTCTGGGTTGTCTGCTTTACCAAAATATATACCTTTGTGGATATTTTGGGTTTATTTGTTTAAAATTAGAGTTGCAATCCTTTCATACCTAATGTATAAAGAATAATGTACACTTTATAGTATGTTCCCTAGAAGTGCTGGGAAAGTATGGAAATTCTATATAAATTAGGTATTTCGGAAATCAGGACATATGAACTGATAAATTTGGAGGGATTTTCCATCACTTTACCTAATTTTGTGAGGATTCAGAGGGGGAAATATATAAAAAATTCGGGTTTTTTTCAAATTTTGCTAGTTTTTACTAAATTTTCAGCTAATTATCTAACTATGGTATCAAAAGAAAGAGCTCCATCTCTCCTTGAAAAAACAATATCTAGTTTACATGACTACACTATTCACAGGAAAGGGGAATAATCGCTGAACAGACATACTGCAAAAATGACAAAATTTATCCGGGCCCTGGGGTACCAAAAACCCCTGGGACTGAAGGGGTTAAAATTAGAGGAAAGCAGTTATTGGCTTTAACAATAAAAATGTATTATTTACAGAGCTATAGGCTTATATAGTTGATACCGTTCGAAAAATGAATGGGGATCTAGTACAGCGCCACGGAATCTCATGGCGCTATATAAAACAATAAATAATAACAATAACAAACAAAGCAAAAGCCCAATATATAATGTAAGACTATGATAGAGTTATGTATAACATATGTATTTCTAAGTATACAAGAAATCCTTCTGGAATATACCGTATTGGCTCGGATATAGGCCGCCCCCGTATATAGGCCGCACCCTAAAAGTTTGGTGCTTTTTTAAAGAAAAAGTTTTTTTTCTTTAAAAAAGCACCAAAAAAAACATGCTGCCACTCTGTCCCCCCCCCGAGATACACTACCACTGTCCTCCCTCCCCGAGATACGCTGCCGCTGTCCTCCCTCCCCGAGATACGCTGCCGCTGTCCTCCCTCCCCGAGATACGCTGCCGCTGTCCTCCCTGCCCGCGATACGCTGCCGCTGTCCTCCCTGCCCGCGATACGCTGCCGCTGTCCTCCCTCCCCGCGATACGCTGCCGCTGTCCTCCCTGCCCGCGATACGCTGCCGCTGTCCTCCCTGCCCGCGATACGCTGCCGCTGTCCTCCCTCCCCGCGATACGCTGCCGCTGTCCTCCCTGCCCGCGATACGCTGCCGCTGTCCTCCCTGCCCGCGATACGCTGCCGCTGTCCTCCCTCCCCGCGATACGCTGCCGCTGTCCTCCCTCCCCGCGATACGCTGCCGCTGTCCTCCTCTGCCCCCCCCTCCTCGACTTACCGGAGCAGACTCCCGGGTGTCTTGCGGGGCCGGCGAGGGACATCTACGCAATACGCGTATGCAACTTCCGGTACCGGTACCGGAAGTTGCATGCGCGTATTGCGTAGATGTCTCCCGCCGGCCCCGCAAGACACCCGGGAGTCTGCTCCGGTAAGTCGGGGGTGGGCAGAGGTAAAACGCTTAGATAACCTCCCGTGCCGGCTGTGGGAAGTGCTGGCAGGGGAGGCTGTCTGAGCGTATTGGGGGGAAGGATGCAGGTCCCCTGCACCGCTGCGGGGGATCTGTATCTTAACCCCGCTGCCTGCCCGGCGCCCGGGACTGCATGTCCCGGGCGTCGGGCGCTAGACCCCGAATATAGGCCGCACCCCCACTTTAAAAACTTAAAGTGGGGGAAAAAAGTGCGGCCTATATTCGAGCCAATACGGTATATGCCAAAATAGCCATGTCTAATTTTATGAATATTCCCATATGTGCAATAAAAATATTGCACATATTGGACAATTTATTTCAATTATATATTAGGTTATACAGTTTTCCAGTTTGTTTCCATGTAAATTGAAAAAGAAAGTTGTTTTACTCACAAATATGTGATAAGGCATTCAGAGTCAGGAGAAGGAGATAGTTAACAGAGTCCATTTCTATTTTTCTAAACAGGAAATATCTACACCACTGTACATCAGAAAGGAACAGCCTTCAGCTGACCACAGGCATTAAAGACATACCCATTTAGCAGGACAAAATTGTATCCTGTCCTAAAACATGTAATATGTGATTTCTCTAATTTGTGGCATCTAAAAGAAATAATAGACGTTTCAGATACAGAACATTAAAAAAATAATATATATCATATATACATACAGTCGTGTGAAAAAGAAAGTACACCCTCTTTGAATTCTATGGTTTTACATATCAGGAAATAATATCAATCATATGTTCAGGACTAACGTTTAGTTAAAAAAAACCTCAGCGGAACAACATATGACATATTACACCGTGTCATGATTTATTCAACAAAAAAAGCCAAAATGGAGAAGCCATGTGTGAAAAACTAAGTATACCATTACTGCTTCCAATTTAATTGATCATCTGCAAGTATGACCACCTCCACAAAAGCCAAAGTTTTAGCAGTTTGCTGGACTGAGGCATATAAGGTAATTTCCAAACAATTAAAAAGTCCATCATTCTACAGTGAGAAAGATTGTTCAAAAAAGTGGAAAACATTCAAGACTATCAGTTGCCAGTCTTGCCAGGAGTGGACTGCCAGGAATTCACTGTCAGACCGTGCAATGCTCAGAGAAATTGCAAAAAGCCCAAGAGTTACACCTGAGATCCCACAGCCTCAGTATGGTAAAGTTCATGGCAGTACAATTAGAAAATGGCTGACCAAGTATGGTTTGCTTGAATAGGTTGCCAGGAGAAAGCCTCTTCTCTCAAAAGGAACACGTTAGCACCGCTTAGGTTTGCAAAGTTGCATCTGAAAAAAACATAAAACTTCTGGAACAATGTCCTTTGGACAGATGAGGTCAAGGTGGAGATGTTTAACCATAATGCACAGCACCACATCATACCAACTGTCAAGCACAGTGGTGGAGGAGTGATTATTTGGGCTTGTTTTGCAGCTACAGGACCTGGGAACCGTGCAGTTATTGAGTCTACTATGAACTCCTCTATGTGCAATACTATGTGCAAAAGTATTCTAGAGTGAAATGTGAAGCCATCTGTCTGGCAGCTAAAGCGTGGATGAAATTGGGTCATGCAACAGGAAAATGATCCCAAGCACACCATAGAGGGTATACTTTCTTATTTACATGACTGTATATAGAATTCTATTATAAACAAAAATATTGCTGCCTGGATAGGGATATTTCCTATGTTCAAAAGTAGTAGCACAGATTGCAACTAGTTTAGGTGCCTCTTTGAGACCCCTAACATACCACAGCATCATACCTCCCAACATTAAAATATGTGAAAGAGGGACACTTTTTTTTAATCGCATTTTAAATCCCAGTCTTTTTAAAGACAACCCAAAATGTAGAAGACCAGGTGATGTAGATGTGAAAGTTAATAAGTCAGTGAATGAAAAGGATGTGAAACTGCTTTCTTAAAACCAAGCAAGCTAAAATCTGTAGTGTGCATTCACATTTTTTAACCCCCAGGGAAGGTTTTACACTTCCTTTTCTTAGGTTTAGAGAATAATTTTATGCAAATACAGTACTTTCAGTTCTTGCTGAACTTCTTGTTATGATATTACATTAACAATTATCATTCAGTCATGTTGAAAGTAAAAACCATGTACATACCTGGGAACTTCTGGGCTCCGGCTACCCAGAGCCTTCCCTTGCGGGATGATGTCAGCGGGCGGTCCCCTGATGTCAGTGGGAGTTCCCGCTGACGTCGCAGGCGTTTCTGTCGGCGGCAGCGGGAAACTCCCCCGTTTAAAGGGAAAATGGGCGGGGAGCAGATCGTGTCAAGACTCCGCTCCTGCTGTGCTTCACCTGGCAATCTCCAGACAAATCCAGAGAGTTCCCAAGAATGATCATGTAGCCATATTGTTTTGTTCTCATAAAGATGTAAATCTGCTTTTTTCAGTTTTGAGTTCACATAAAAAAGTCAAAATCATCATGTTAGGCATTGTTGAGTTTGCTCAGAGCCGGCCTTAGGCCCTGTGCGAACTACTCCTCTGGCGCCCCCCCTCACTACCCCCCCTCTGCCCAGGGCCGGACTGGGACTGAAAAGCAGCCCTGGAAAAATTTGGAGAGCAGCCCCATATAGTTTATCTCACGGTGAAGCTCTTATACCCACACGCACTCCTTATACACACCCGAGTCACACTATGTGCCATTCTTTTTATCTCATTATTTGTATTAAAATGCCAGAAAGCAAAAGTGTTAAAAGGCCCTAATAAATGAAATACATTACACATAATGGGATCAAAACATTTACTACTGCAAACATTTTTAGATGAAAAAGTTCCATTTTATTCAGTGGAACTAAACACTGATCACATTATTCTTCACGATATTCAGGTAAGAAACTTTTATTTCTCTATTAATTCATGTAGACTATTTTTTTCCATATTTAATAAAAGCTATGATTGAGACATGTTTGGTTTTTATTTCCTTTCATTTGACAACCTACCCCCGAGTTATGCACCTCTGCCCCCAGGCTTGCCACTCTGCCCCCCTGATATGCCTTCTACCCCCTATATGCCACTCTGCCTCCAGAAATGCCTTATACCCCCTATATGCCACTCTCTCCCATTATATGCCTTTTAACCCCCTTTTTGCCACTCCACCTCCAGATATGCCTTTTGACCCCCTATATGTCACTCTGCATCCAGAAATGCCTTATACCCCCTATATGCCACTCTGTCCCATGATATGCCTTCTAACCCCCTATATGCCACTCTGCCATATAGGGGGTTAAAAGGCATATCATGGGACAGAGTGGCATATAGTGGGTATAAGGCATTCCTGGAGGCAGAGTGGCATGAAGGGGGTTAAAAGGCATATCATGGGGCACTCTGCCTCCAGAAATGCCTTATACCCCCCATATGCCACTCTGCCTCCCTGATATGCCTCAACCCTCCTATATGCCCCTCTGCCCCGTGATATGCCTTTTAACCCCCTTTTTGCCACTCCACCTCCAGATATGCCTTTTGACCCCCTATATGTCACTCTGCATCCAGAAATGCCTTATACCCCCTATATGCCACTCTGTCCCATGATATGCCTTCTAACCCCCTATATGCCACTCTGCCATATAGGGGGTTAAAAGGCATATCATGGGACAGAGTGGCATATAGGGGGTATAAGGCATTTCTGGAGGCAGAGTGGCATAAAGGGGGTTAAAAGGCATATCATGGGGCACTCTGCCTACAGAAAAGCCTTATGCCCCCTATATGCCACTCTGCCTCCCCAATATACTTTATACCCTCCTATATGCCCCTCTGCCCCATGACATCCCTTTTAACTCCCTTTATGCCACTCTGCCTCCAGATATGCCGTTGACCCCCTATATGTCACTCTGCATCCAGAAAGGCCTTATACCCCTATATGCCACTCTGGCATATAGGGGGTTAAAATGCATATCATGGGACAGAGTGGCATATAGGGGGGTATAAGGCATTTCTGGAGGCAGAGTGGCATAAAGGGGGTGAAAAGGCATATCATGGGGCACTCTGCCTCCAGAAAAGCCTTATACCCCCCTATATGCCACTCTGCCTCCCTGATATGCCTCAACCCTCCTATATGCCACTCTGTCCCATGATATGCCTTCTAACCCCCTATATGCCACTCTGCCATATAGGGGGTTAAAAGGCATATCATGGGACAGAGTGGCATATAGGGGGTATAAGGCATTTCTGGAGGCAAAGTGGCATGAAGGGGGTTAAAAGGCATATCATGGGGCACTCTGCCTCCAGAAAAGCCTTATGCCCCCTATATGCCACTCTGCCTCCCCGATATGCTTTATACCCTCCTATATGCTCCTCTGCCCCATGATATACCTTTTAACCCCCTTTATGCCACTCTGCCTCCAGATATGCTTTTTGACCCCCTATATGTCACTCTGCATCCAGAAATGCCTTATACCCCTATATGCCACTCTGGCATATAGGGGGTTAAAAGGCATATCATGGGACAGAGTGGCATATAGGGGGTATAAGGCATTTCTGGAGGCAGAGTGGCATATAGTGGGACACACTTACATACACACACATGCCGATACACACACATGCACAAATACAAAAAAACATTATACAGTACAAAAAATAAATTTTTTTACTCACCTTCTACTTCTCTTGACTTCCTGGTAGCTGCACACTGTTCTCTTGACATCCGGTGGTGCAGCAGTCTGAGTGCGAGGGGGCGGAGCTTCCACCTCACGCTGCTCCCATCACTATGCAGCCATCAGGCTGCTGGGAATGTAATCTAAACGGCCGGTGCGTGCTGATGCCGCCGGCCGAAGCTACTTTAACACTTTTTTTTTATTTATATGGTAAGCTGGATCGGCTTGCCATATAAAACTAAAAAAAAAAGTATTAAAGCAGAGCCGGCCGGCGGCATCAGCTCGCGCCGGCCGTTTAGATTACATTCCCAGCGATCTGACGGCCGCATAGTGATGGGAGCAGCGTGAGGGGTGAAAGGTCAGTGTGAGGGGGCGGAGCTTTCACCCCTCACACTGCTCCCATCACTAAACGGCCATCGCACACGGCTGCTGGGTGCTGATGCCGGCCGGCCGCATCAGCACACAGCGGCCGCTTTGATTAGGATTCGGGCAGCCTGGGGGGCAGCTCAGCCGCTGTCTTCATGGCCGCCCAGCCCACGGACCTTCCGGCCCACCGGGAAATTTCCCGGTATCCCGGTGGGCCAGTCCGGCCCTGCCTCTGCCCCATCAAACTACCCCCCCTGTGCCTTCAAACTACCCCCCTGCCCCTTCAAACTACCCCCCCCTCTGCCCCTTCAAACTACCCCCCCCTCTGCCCCTTCAAACTACCCCCCCCTCTGCCCCTTCAAACTACCCCCCCTCTGCCCCTTCAAACCGCACAGGGCGCCACACTCCAGGGGGCGCCGCCGCCGGGTCCTCCACCGCCGCCGCTGCTGCCGCCGCCGCCACGGGGTCCTCCGCCGCCGCGGGGTCCTCCGCTGCCACCGCCGCCGCCGCCGCGGGGTCCTCCTCCGCTGCCGCCGCCGCGGGGTCCTCCTCCTCCGCCGCCCCCGCTGCACCTAAATGAAAACGTTGTTTTTTTTGTTGTTGGTTTTTTTAACTTTATTTAACATCCTCCATGTTAAATAAAGTTAAAAAAAACTTTATTTAACATGGAGGTTATTAAATAAAGTTAAAAAAACCAACAACAAAAAAAACAACGTTTTCATTTAGGTGCAGAGGGGGCGGCAGCGGAGGAGGACCCCGCGGCGGCGGCAGCGGCAGCGGAGGAGGACCCCGCGGCAGCGGCAGCGGAGGAGGACCCCGCGGCGGCGGCGGAGGACCCCGTGGCGGCGGCGGCGCCCCCTGGAGTGTGGCGCCCTGTGCGGTCGCACAGGTCGCACACCCCAAAGGCCGGCCCTGAGTTTGCTTACATGGTAGTGTAAATTTCTGTTTTTGTATTTTTTATGTAACAGTCCTCTGGCAGAATTTAAAATCAGTTTGTAACATAATAAGTTCTGTACATTGAGACATGTGTACTGAGATGGTTGATTAGATCGATATATATATACAAATAATACAGTACCTTCAAGGGACACTGCAGCCATAATGTTCATTTTAATGGATATGATAGCTGAGAAATCCTTTTACATTTTCATGGTGTCTTGAAAATGTGTAGGGAAATTCTTCAAGATCGGTGGGGAGAATCACCGGACCACTGAGAAGGAGGGGAGCTGCAGCTCTATAGCTACAGCATTTCCCTAAGGAAAGTGCTTAATGTTTTGTTTGGTTTCATAAGAATACATATTAACATAAAGTACCTTAATATTGATTCCTCTTTAGTGGGGCTATCGGGGACAGTAAACTGTTCCTTAATGGTTACTTCTCATTTGAGCGCTCCTTACATTATGTTTCTGCAAGTGTTATGTAGTATTTGTTGTGTCCTGTTTACCCATTGTACAGAGCTGCAGAATATGATGGTGCTTTATAAATCAATAAATAAGAAGAATAAACAGGGCAAAACAGACATCCTGTAGGAAAATGTTGAAATGACTTCCTCCTCCTTTTGGGGGAAGGTTCTCAATCCAATTGATCTCAAGTCAAAAAGTATGGAGAGAGCAATATTAGTATAACAATAACAATAGGATAACAAAAAATCTTATAAATGCAATATATTTTCATAGTTACTGTAAGGGCTACATCTAATATTTCCCTCAGAAAATCAATGGATTCTATGTGCACATTTTATCTTCCACAGCCATGTTCTGGCTATGGGTTTTTTTGTTTTTTTTTTCACTTCCTGAATTACACCACATGTAACATATGTTTCCACTTATGAGAACAGCCTCTTTTTTTGACCCAAAAACCTTATCTATATGGTATTAGAGGCTTTTGCCCAGGACCCACCTATCAAAGTGAGGCAATGAGTCAGGTATAACAATTTTCAGTTTTATACCTAGTTGTATTGATCACACATAGGAACCAAAATGTCTTTCCTCCTTTAATGTCCCACATTAGGAGGTCAGTGTTTGGCTGCCATGTATATGTTACAGTGTATGTTGCCCTAAGTGCAATACATAAAAAGGAGAAAATATGTTTCAGGAAATCTAAACCACCAATACCGAGCAACATTCAGTAAACCAAAGGTATTCTTAATTTTTTATGTCAATTTGTACCATGTTCTGTTTTAAACAGAGCAGCTTATAAAACATTTTATTCCCTAAATTAAAGAAGAAATTCTTCTATTATTAAAAGTATTAGTGTCCCCTAGTGGAGACAAGATATTGTTACATTGATTGCTTCAGAGCCAAGGGTCAGTAAATTACATGAAGAAATTTGACAATAAGCTGCTTATGCGACTGAAATGGTTTCAGAAATGCTAATAAACAAAACTGTAAATATAGAGAAAGCAATTCCTCTGGAGTCATAGGTGATGATTTATATGATTTGGGTCAAAAAGTAAATATGTAAATGAAAAAGGTACACGTATAAAACAGTGCAGTGCATGTAAATATATGTGGGGTTCTTATGCCCTCATGGCTTCTTTATAACTTGCCTCCATAATTTCAATGCCCATGCATTAGGTATGTGGAGTACCATGTACCAGAGATGTATTCCGTGATTAGATCCCCTTTTCCCCCCACTAGCCCATAAAGATGCTGTCTCAGGGAGGCATCTGAGTGGACCCAAATGTATTCAGCAGAATGACAACGACCCCGACAAAAAGCCAAAGTCATAGCGTAAAGGAGGGCAAGGATTCATGAAAGTGATGGTATGACCCCCCCACAGAGCTCAACATCATCAAGTCTATCTGGAATTGCATTAAGAAAAAGAAGCAACTAGGGCTGCATAAATCCAAAGAACTTTGGTTGGTTCTCAAAGATGCTTGAAACAACATACTTGCAGACCTTAAAAAACTGTGTGTCAGTGTACCTAGAAGAATTGATTTACATTTTTCTTCTGTTCACTCACTTTGCATTATGTCTATGTTCTGAAAGCATTCTTACTTTACAGCATTTGCTCACACCCGACCAAAACTTTTGCACAGTACTGCATAATAAGCAATGGAATACTGGTGTAAATGTTTGTATCAAGACTCGAGCATAAAGCTTTGAGTGATCTGTTAAAATCAAAAATAAAATTACAGTTTTGTTCTTCCTCATTCCCAATTGTAGATTTCATTTTCTTTCATAATTAAGTGTTGACCTACAGGAAATAATATTTTTTATTAGTTTTGTTTTTTACAGATAAGCTTTTAAAGTTTCAAAATACAAAAGCAAGCATTTTACCTACACAGATTTTACCATCACTGAGTATAGTTACAAAAATTACATGATTTTTTTTTTTATTCCCACCAGTACAAGAGATATTTTGGTGTACAATTTTGCACTAAGGTGCATTTTTTTTAAAGCATACATGTAATAATACGAAAACCAGCTCCTGGAGAGCCATACGTGAACGTTCCAAGGGTTGACAATATATGCTTCTGATTATGGGGACTGAGTTGTTTCGCTGATTTGTATATATCTAATACATATAATAATATGCAGATAGCTTACACACGTTAAGCTAATATCTGATTGTAGGTATTGAGATCTTGGTTTTACCTATAGATAAGGCCTGTTAAACTACCTGTTAAAGGTCTTCTTAAAATGTCACTGCCTGGGCAGTACTATGTGGGCACTTTCTGTTATTGTAACTGCCTGTGCTGTGCAAGCTTAATTGACGATAGCAGAGAATGAGGGAAACTATGTGTGAATATATATATATATATATATATATATATATATATATATATATATATGTGTAAATGTATGCTGTTAGAGTGCGTAAGTGTATGTGTTACAGTACGGTGTGAGCGTATGTTACTGTATGGCTTTAGAGTGTGTATGTGTAGCAAAGCATGTGTCTGTGTTGGCACTAGCATTGGTGTCAGGACTTACCACAGCACACTCTCTGTAAGTGGGACTCCACTGTACAACTTCTGGCAGGGGCCGCCGTCCTCACTCATGGCTGATTGGCGGACATGCTTGCTGAGAAGAGCAGCACCCCAGTACTGTCTCCTTAGAGGTTGAGGACGATATTGGACAGCAGCTGGCACCCATACATATCCCCATGCTACGCCTCTTGCTATGAAGGTACAGGGGATTATTGTATTATTGCAAGGGGGTGTAACTTGGGTGTAAGAGGGGCATGGTTACGTCATTATGATCCCAGGAACCCTATAAATTCCTGTGCCTTTTGATTCAGTCTTCTAGTTACCTGAACCTACATTACCCTCCTGGTTATCCCTGTTTGCCGCCTGCTTTTGATTTTGGCTTGTTTATCTTTTTCCAGTCTTCCGTATGCCCTCTGGCTTGTATTTATGTTGTAAGCCTTGCTGCCTGCCTTCTGATCTCTGGACAGTTACTGCCACTCTCTACCGGGGTCCTTGTGCCATTACTCCTACTCAAGTGACTGAATTCTGCCTATTACTTGAGTAAGTAGAGTTTGCAAGTTGGCTATGTCTACTAGCTGCATACTCAAACCTAACAGCATGCGTGAGTGCTTTTAGGATGTGTATGTGCCTGTGACTGTATGATGTTAGAGTGTGTTTGCATATATGTTAGTATTTGGTGTTAGCATGTTTGTGTCGGTGGGCATAAGTATATGATGTTTGTGTGAGTATGTGTGTATGTGAGTGTATGGGTTTATCATGTGTTAGTAGTTGGTGTTAGTTTAAGTGTGTGTAAATATATGGTGTTAGTCAGGGTATGCCCAGGGTAATTGTAAGTAGAAGGAGGGCAAGAGATAGTGTTTGGTGTATGGTGTTAGAGTGAATGCATCTTAGAGCAAAATAGCATGTTAGTATGTGCATGTTTCTTTAGTTAAGGTGTGGGGGGAGGGGCAGCACACATTGCTATGTATCCCACAGACAATACAACTACGACAAGTATAATACAAAAAATGGTTGGACCCATTTCATCCAGATTTCAACTTTCTATTCACTTGGCAGATACATTTGATCAGATAAGTTTAGTTAAATATGTTAACTTTAAGTATATAGTACTACATTTGATGTAACATATATTATAAAAATAAAACATATTAACAATCATGGTATCTAGAATTCAGCAGTAAAAGTGGAAAGTTATCACATGTCTTACCTCTGCACTTCAAAATGGTAATAACAGCAGCAACCACAACAATAATGCCACCGCTGACACATACAGCTAGAATGGTGTGGTTTACTGAAATACACAAGTTTAAGACATATAAATGACAAGATATGATAATTTGGCTCATCTAGTCTGCCATGTTTTTCTGGCAGTTGGGAGCCTTACATTTGACTGCAAATAAGAACTGTTTGTTTTCTGATGCAAAGACTCAGAATCAGTCCTTGGTCTTATCTTGAATTCAGGATAGCCAAATGCCCATCCCATGCATGGTTAAACTCCCTCATGGTAAGGGGCTTGCATTCTCTAAGTGACTTGCTTTCTGTAAGTGACCAGTTTGTGCACCACCACCACAGCAGCAGCAGCAGCAGCAGGGAAGTGGTATTATAACTATACCAACAGTGGGTTTGTATCTCAACCAGCAACAAGAAGGTTGAAGGGTTTGTGACAAAAAAAAACTGTGTTTTGCTTAACTGTGTTTTTTCCCCATTTTGTAGAGTGTAATTAGTTAAGGGTGGGGTTTATAATCAATTAACTGTGTTGCTCTGTAAGGAAGTGGTTAACCTCGCAGAGCTTGCTCATAGGAAGGGGCTTGCATTTAGTGTAGCACAAGAGTTGTAAGAGAAAGTAGGGTAAGGGCCATAAATTAATTGTTTAAATTCTGTGCTCACGTCCTTTCCTAAAGTATGAGCAAGCTTGGAGATCTCACTCAGTGCACATCATGCCATATGTATGCATGCATGCTTGGAACAGCAGTTGCTGGGTCCATATCGCTGTGGCAAGTGTGACCAATTGGTCTCTCTGGAAGCTAAGGTTGGTGCTCTGAAGAGGCACATTGAAACACTGAGAGAGATTAGATGGGGCCCCTAGCAATGAGGGAGGAGATCAGGCAGAAGGGAGTCAGGCACATAGCTGGGTAACCATAAGACGTGGTTGCAGTGGGGGAGGGAAGAGGAAGAGGGAAGCCAGCCCAGAGTTTGCCCTTTTAAGTGAGCACGTTGGAGAGGCAGACTCAGAGGTAGGCTTTCCGGAAAAAGCTGTTCGGGAGCCGGGAGAGCAGCTCATCCAGTGTGCAGGGGATCCGAAAGGAAGGGAAGCCCAGGCAGGTTGTGGTGGTAGGGGATTCAGTAATTAGGAAAACAGACAGGGTAATCTGTAGCTCTGATCGCAGCAACCGAATGGTTTGCTGTCTCCTGGGTGCCCGGGTTCGGCATGTTGCGGACAGAGTCGATAGATTTTTGGTAGGGGCTGGCGAGAATGCAGCTGGCACCAATGACATAGTAAGAGGAAGATGGAGTGTCCTAAAAGGTAATTTTAGGGATTTAGGGAGTAAAATTAAAAAAAGAACCTCCAAGGTAGTATTCTCGGAGATACTACCTGTGCCATGCGCTACACCAGAAAGGCAGCGGGAGATTAGGCAGCTAAATGCACGGCTGAAGTCTTGGTGTAAGAAGGAGGGCTTTGGGTTTTTAGAGCACTGGGCTGATTTTGCTTTGGGGTACAATCTCTATAGTCGTGATGGATTGCACCTAAATGCAAGAGGGTCCAATGTGCTTGGGGAGAGAATGGCTAGACGGTTGGAGGAGATTTTAATGGGAATGGTGGGGGGGGGAATAAATACCGGGCTAGACAGTATAGAAAGGGAAGGCAATTTACTTAGTAACCAGGTGGGTGGATCTGGGGGCTTGGTCTATACAGATAATAGGGAGAAGCATATATTTTGCCCCCCAAAACAAGGACAGAAAGCGATTGCAGCATCAGTGTTAAATGACTAAAGGTCATGTCTACAAATGTTTGCAGTTTAGGGAATAAGATCCATGAACTTGTAACAGTTGTGGCAACTGAGAATGTTGATATAGTGGATGTTACTGAGACATGGTATAATGAGAAAAATGACTGGGACATATCAATACCGGGGTACTCTTTATATAGAAAAGACAGAAAGGGCAAGAAAGGGGGAGGGGTGGCCCTATATGTGAAAAATAACATAAAATCTAACATAACACAAGTTGGTGAGGAGAACATAGAGTCTGTTTGGGTTACAGTACAATTTGGCAAAAGTAAAGTAACTTGCGTAGGTGGGATTTATAGACCCCCAGGACAAGTACAAGAACTAGATAATCTACTCGTGGAGGAAATAGCTAAAATGACAGTGAAGGGGGATGTTATAATCACGGGTGACTTTAATCTCCCTGATGTGAACTGGAAAACGAAAGAGGCAGGTTCTACCCGGAGTGTGGATATTACCTTTAAAACAAGTAGTTGAGGAACCAACTCGTAAGGAGGCCGTATTGGATTTAGTGCTCACAAATGGAGATTTGTTAACAGATATTTCTGTAGGTGAAACTTTGGGATCTAGTGATCATCAGTCTGTGTGGTTTAATATACGAACAGTGACTGAGTCACACCACACAAAAACAAAAGTTTTAGATTTTAGAAAATCTGACTTTTCTAAAATGAGAATATGTGTAGAGGAGTCATTATCAGACTGGCACAATTTAAATGGCGTTCAGGATAAATGGGATTGTTTAAAAGTTGTATTATTGAAGATAACAGAAAATTGTATTAGGCTGGTCAGTAAGAGTAAAACATTTAAGAAACCGCTGTGGTAAGTTAGTCTTTAGTAGATACAAAAATACCCAAAGTGAGGAAGATAGACAGATCTATAAAATTAGGCAGAAAGAAGCAAAGAAAGTTATAAGATCACATGCCAAATCACATGCAGAAGAGCAAATTGCCCTGCCAGTAAAAAATGGAGATAAAACATGTTTTAGATATATAAATGAGAAAAGGAAAGTTAAACAAGGATTAGTTAGATTAAAAACAAAAGGAATATATGTAGAAGAGGATAAAGGTTTAGCTGACTGCCTCAATGAATATTTCTGTTCAGTTTTTACAAATGAAAATGAGGGAATGGGACCTCAGCTGGGAAAAAAGACTGAATCATTTGAAATATTACTTTACGGGTAGTGGACGCATGGAATAGCCTTCCAGCAGAAGTGGTAGAGGTTAATAAAGTAAAGGCATTTAAGCAAGCATGGGATAGGTATAAGGCCAAGCTAGATAGGATAGGATAAGGGCAGGTACTAAAGGAAAGTACTCAGAGGTTGGGCAGACTGGATGGGCCTACTGGTTCTTATCTGCCGTCACTTTCTATGTTTCTATGGTATTAGCGCCTAATGATTCTGCTGTTGTATTTATCAACCACCCTCTCACTAAGGTAAAACTTCTAGTTTTAGATTATGATCTCATGTTCTATTATTTCTCCTGCCTTTAAATAAATAGGTTAATAGATCAGCAATATTTATAGTAAATAAATCACTTCATGATAATAAGCTACCTTCCTGAAACTTTACCCGCATACAGTATATTAAATAGTGAAATATACAATTATTACCATAAAACATTATATTACCTTTTGGTTGTGTCTGCAATACCTTTAGATATAGATTTTTGGCTTCCACAGTGCAATTGTTTCCTTTATACAGGGTGCAGCTTATGTTACCACCATCTGACAAATTGAGGCTCTTCAGTAATATGGAAAAGTTCCCGATTTTCGTTTGTTCTTCATAGACCTCAATGCGTGCTCTCCAGTTGTCCCAAAAGTGTACTAAGTTCGTCTGGACAACCAGTTCCACAAGATATACCCTGTGGTCCTCATACATCCAGACAGCTGCGTTATTAAACTTGGTGTTTTCCATTGTTTTGGAGTCAAAGACACAGGGCAACATAACATCATAAGTTTGGTATCCCACAATTTCCCTGTACTCCAGAATAGATTCATTATTGAAACTGCAGCTGCAGGTGACTTGGTAGAAGAAATAATAATGTTAGTGGTGGAAAAAAAAAGTACAAGAAAATGCTTCATTACAAATAAAACATTTTTCTAGTTACTGGGATACTAAAATGGCTTATATGTCAATAAATGCCTTCTAATAACCATATCTTAAAAAACCTATTTGCGATACCTATCAAATCTGGCTGCATATTGTTGACCACCTAAAATCACACTGAAATTGTTACAGAAAAATCCTAGTGAGGATTTGTGGTTAAAAACACCAGTAAGTACCAGTTTTATTATTATTTTGTTTTTTTTTTTTTACGCAACACCACGCATATTCATAGCAGCGGATTTCTAAATGCTTTAATACTGAGGCTCTTCAAATAGTAACCAATAGTTCTTATAATGGACTGTAAACAAACCCTTACCTTTCTTAGTACATTTGAGCTTCATGATTTAACAATATAAATTCACACATATTCAGCTAGAAATGCATAAATGGGGATGCTCGGATATCAGAGTAGGTTAGGATGGACAAAAGATCAGATGAAAAATGTGATGAGAATTTACACATTTAAACTAAGACCCAGATATTGGTATAAAAAAGATTCCAGGTAATATAATATATTTTTAGAAACAAAACAAATATTTCTGTACACATGTAGTTCTGCAAACACTCTACAAGATCAAACAGGACACCACGCAATATAAAGATGTGTACAATCCCTCCTTACATGGGTCATCAAAGGTATCGTTATCACATTACAACTGCCTTAACCACTAAATCACCCAGTATAATATTGGGCAGACTTCTACTCACACTTAAGGGGTCAGGCTAGTACTCTAACGGACCCACAGCTCTCCAAAAACGTATATCATTACCGATCTATGATCATTTGAAATTGGTCCATACTCACTTGCAATAGCGGAAAAAGTCATAAGAGCTGGAAGCAGGAGGTAATTAACATATGCCATTTTCATATGAATCAAGATGTTGATCGACAATGTATGTGAATGTACTCTGTAAAAACACCAACGAGAAAGAAAAAATAAAAACACAATAAACCCTTTCACAATAGTCGTAACATCCTTGTCACAGGATGAAATCTTTGAGATATGCAGTATGTGTATTTGTCCTCATGGTTTAAGCTGTGTTTTTTTTACCCATATGCTAATTAGCACTTTTAACACACACCTCCAACTGTAAAAATAACTAAATGTTCTTATTGAGATATTGATGTTTTTTAATAGATTTTAGATGAACTTTAAATGATGCCATGGAGAAACATACATTCATGCTCCTACTCCCAAACAGCGGAATTTACATTATTTATTGTTTTATATAGCACCGTTAAATTCCGTAGCGCTGTAGTATGTAACATAACAACAGAAACAACAGATGAGGAGGGCCCTGCTCAAAGGAGTTTACAATGTAGAGGGTGTATTACACAATAGGTAAAAGTGCAAAAGTTAGGGATGGACCAGCCACACTAGTGTAAGTATTGCAGGAGAGAGACTAGGAAAGGTGAACTTAAGGAATATAAGTTCCTTTGGCTCATGTTGTAAGCATCCTTACAGAAATGGGTCTTGAGGGATTTTTTTTGAAGGATTGAAGGCAGGGGGAAATACGGATAGGCCAGGGGAGGGCATTCCAGGGGATAGGGGCAGCCCTTGAGAAATCTTGTAAGCAGGCATGAGAGCTAGAAATCAGAGGAGAGGATAGAAGGAGATCATTGGATGAACGGAGAGACCGGTTAGGAGCGTATTTAGAGATGAGTGAGGAGATGTAGGGAGGGGAACTGCTGTGAAGGGCTTTGAAAGTAAGAGTAAGGGCTTTGAAAGTAAGAGTAAGGAGTTTGAAATGAATCCTGGAGTGCACAGGCAGCCAGTGAAGAGACTGATAGGGGGAGAGGTGTTAGTGAAGCGATGGGAGAGGAAGATAAGTCTGGCAGCAGCATTCATGGTGGATTGTAGAGGGGTGAGACAGTTAAGAGGAAGACCAGCTAAGACAAAGGTACAATAATCAAGGTGGGAGATGATAAGGGCATGGACAAGAGCCTTAGTGGCATCCTGTCTTAGGAAGGGACGGATGCGGGCAATGTTTTTAAGATGGAGACGGCAGTTTTTAGAGACAATATGTAAAAGAGACCACTAGGGGGCGCTCGTGTATACCGGTTGAAAGAAAATAAAACAGAGAAAAAACTAATAGTGTAATAGTATGCACAGACAATCACGCTGTATATCTATTGTATGCACTCACAATGTGTATACGTATACTAAGGCCTTATGTGCATCAAATCCTCCAGGTGGAAGCAGAGAAGAAGCACCTGAGTCATATGGGCATTATACCTCTACACAAAGTGTAAGTGTACATCCACGTTTGCGTGCTCCAGCAATTGTTTGATACCACACCATTGTGGGTTCTATTTGTTTTCTGCTTCCTTTCATATATTTGTCACACATCCACCTGGAGGATTTGATGCACATGAGGCCTGAGTATACGTATACACATTGTGAGTGCATACAATAGATATACAGCGTGATTGTCTGTGCATACTATTACACTATTAGTTTTTTCTCTGTTTAATTTTCTTTCAACCGGTATACACGAGCGCCCCCTAGTGGTCTCTTTTACATATTTTCAAACACCCGGAGAGTGTTTTTTACGGGCTGCAGCTGGGTATCCGGTCATCATAACAAAGGAAAGTATATTGATTTCTCCTTCTCTATATACCCTGTTTCATACTGGTCTTCATCACTCTTTTCTGGCACAGTTTTTAGAGACAGACTGAATGTGGGGGGTGAACGAAAGGTCGGAGTCAACGGTGACACCAAGACAGCAAGCATTTACATAATGCCAACAGAATTAATTCCAGGAAAACTGGTTGGATTCTCCATTTACTGTAGTTCTGGTGGGCCTTGCAGACTGGGTATTTGGAGTTGTAGTCATTGCTGATACAAATGTTATGGTCACCTGTTCTAAAAAAAAATATTCCAACCATTTCACTTTATATCTACTTGCAAGGAACTTAGAGGCCCACCTTGTGTTTTTCTTTAGTTCAGTTATTTTTAAAGGCCATACATATATTTTTTTACATGAGTGTTTATTTCCTTAGGTATTGACATTTCTCAAGCCTTCCCATACTCTGCAGTGTTTCTGTGTTGCAGAGTTAATAGGATTTACTCCCTTTGCTTGAGGGCACCTTAGTCCATTCAGCAGACATACCATTGGCATGGACAGGTCTAAGCCAATCCTGAACCACTCTGCTAGGGGAAACCGCATTCAGACCATAGAATAAAAAGTTAACACGACTAACCTCTGAAAATTGTAAAATAAATTTGAAAATTGATCCCCACTTTCTCCTTAACCCTTCTTTAATGAACAGTAAAATATCTTAGTATATCAGTACACAGCACCTGTGGAGGACCAAGAGAGAGCAGACGAAAGCCCAATGTTTATTTAGGAAATAAGAAGAATGTAGAGATTTGATTCCCAAAAGAGGAATTTGGGAGATATGTTTTCTACCTTCTGTTGCTATTATAGTTCAAGCCAGGTAACAGGTACATTGAACAGGGAAAGGCACACTTATCCCAGCATGTCACTAAATTAAGTGAAACATTGTAGCGACATGCCGAATATCACCACTTTATGAAGAACACCAACAAAAGACTGCACTCTGTGGTTTCACACTAACAGACTACTTCAGGGTAGCAGGAAAGGTGGATCTCGTGTAGTTCAAGCCACATCTTGCACATCTATGCATTGTAAGCAAAATACCAAAAAATAAAACATCTAATATAAGACTAACTCAAATTCCCAAGCACTGAAAAGGGTAGAGCGGAAGGAATGTCAGGATAAAGGTTGTGGAGAAGTGGAAGGTGGATGATATTTGAATTCAACTAAGAAACAGTAAATGCAGGGGCCTAACGCACACTCGATCCCACCCCACTTACACATACATGCTCACACACACCTACACATGCATGCTCACACACAATACACACGCACACAAGTACACTTCCATTGCTCACATACATACATATATACAAACACATATACATAGACCCCGCCCCCGCTTACCTCTCACTGCTCCTGCAGCTTCCTCTCCGGCAGCTCACACACTTTGCGAGCAGCCTTGGTTTCACCACAGGGTCACGTGATGTAACATGATCCCAATACACACCTGTCTCCCTGTGCCGAATCAAAATAGTTTAGAAAGAGCACATCCAACTTGGATCAGTGTGGTCCAGGTCGGAAGGGCCTTTTTAAATAATTTTGAACTGGTACACGGAGAGACAAACAGGGGGTTGCATGGGCATGGATTGAAAGGAGAATCTGCCCTTCATATCCAAGAATCAGCTTTGTATGAAATGAATTCTCCATTATAATTGTGTTGCCTCATAATAATAGTGACCATATATACCTCAAAACAAACCAAACTGTTCGGAAAAATAATGTTGTAGAATTCTAATGAATTTACTAATAGTGGTAGGTTCATATATGACAGTTGTCCCAATTTGATTTGTACAGTCTCAACAGTCTCATGTCCCAACCAGTTTTCCAAGAGTTAGGAATTCAGTCAATTCCGCATGCTCAGTGCTAGTTTTGTGGGTTAATGAGCATTGAGGGAGAGACCAGGGCATAACGTGGATGGGTCTGAACAATGCAACATTACAACACGTAATGTAAAGGTGAGTAGAATTATATCAAAGTTCAACCCTTCAATGACCTCACTGCTATGTCCATACCGAGAATTATGTATTGGTTTTTAGTGTCCTTATATTCCACAGTGCTGTACAATGTGGTGTCACACAATCAGTCACAAGTTACGTTTGTCCATTACATCTAGCGCTACTTCACTTATATTTCAACTAGTATCTACTATGCATGCAAGCGGTCAAAGCCGTATGTGCACATGAAAAAGATGCTGAGTCTAATCTGAACACGGTCATCCAAAGGGCCTGGGAAACCCACTGTTGTGTCTTGCCATCCTACTTAAAACTCTCAGAACCATTACATTTTGCTCAGATAATCTATGCCTTACTGGATTGTTCATGTGCTTCCTTTGATTTCCTATTGCAATTCTATGGGCAAACAAGTGGGTGCTGCCCTGGGTCAGGTTTAGTGCAGCGCCCAAGGAAATAGATGGCTGCATTAATCATTCTCTCTTCCCATGTTTAGTTTATTCTAAACCTCTCTGTCCATTGGGCTGATGTCTTGTTGAATCAGCTGCATGTCGCACAAGAGGATCTGTAAAGGTTGATTTTATGAATTAAAGTACGGACACAAAGCAGACAAAGTAAGAAGTATACTTTACTTTCTTGAAAGAAACAGTGTCATACGAAGCAACAACACACATTTCCGGTCACAGCCAGCTCATATACCTAATCCTGAATGCAAAAGTCCCATTTGATAGAGCACCAGGGTGCACAGGCTATCCCGGCCACGTATATAATATTACATTATTATTATTATTATCCCCACCTCTTACACTATTTAAAGTTTTCTAAAATGAACTCTAGTGCTTTATAAATATATAAGATATGTCGAGTCTGCGCAAAATGTCAGTTCAAACTGGCCTTCGCTTAATGTTTTAAAACAAGAAACGAGCAGGACGCGGTTACTGATACAATCTCACAAGACAATCGCTGATGTCCTTGTACTTTTAACAGTTTCACTCATTTGTCATTGTTTTTGTGAAAATAAAATTCTCATGTTCCTCACAGCTTGGGTCTGGACATAGAGGCTTCTTTGTTGCCCTCATAACTTTCAACATTTTTATATGGCATTAGCATTCTAGTTACAAACTAAAATGTAGAATTTATAGAAGTTTTATTTACATCTGAGCAACTTACTTTAAGTTTTTTCTCCTCTGTATATCACAAACACACTGTTTTAATATAGGTGAATTAATATCTTTACATCCTGAGTAGCAGCAGTTTTCATACGGCCTACGAGGGTTACCTGTGATTAGAAGGGTAGGGCTTTACCAGGATTTTTCATGTTTCTTTCCACCTATCTATAATTATGTACCAAAGTTCTTTTTAAGAATAATATTTTTATTGGTGCTTTTGAATGAACAAGTAGATGTTTTCTGTGTCTATACAAATTAATGTGACTGTGAGGACTGCAGAACACTGATACCCAGAAAGCATCCTGAGCTCCCAGAAAAGAGGGACATTAAGGGAGGGGGCAAAAATGGACCAATGGGAAGCGGTGGAAGAAGTGTGCAAGCAACAATTACTGTCCTAAGAAAGTGCCAAATACGGGTTCGAGGAATGCACTGACATCACATCTCCCGGGCATGCCCGGCCGGAACGAACGTCTTTTTCGTCTACGAACGTAGGCCAGGCGGTACTCGGCTCTCCTCTGACAACTGAAGCCAAAATGCATGCTCCCAAGCCGGCAGTACGATTTGATCTGCCGTCCGAAACATCAAAAATCGAGTATTAGACGATTATACAAGACAGCATCCTGCGTATCCGAAGACTCCATTGGCTCCGTTATGTCACATGACCACTGTCTTGGTCACATGGCAGGGAAAAGAGGAAGTTGTCGCCTGAAAGCAGCATGTTACAGGGCACCGTGCGTTTGTTATGTCGCTCCCTTATAGGACTAAGGGCTTGGCGGGTGGAGGCAATCTCGGGTGGTCTCGTAGTTCCACAGCGGGCAGTCCGTAGCAGGAATATTGCATCCTGCTGCAGACATACGTCATTGCTGTGTGTGTAGATAAATGGAGCAAACATGGCACGTCCAGGGACAGCAGGAAAGGGTCCTTTCTCATGGCTGCCACAGGTGAGCCGGTCCCTTGCTGAGGTTTGGGGGCAGTCTGTTGCGGTAAGCCATGCTACTGGCTTGTTCTTTGTATTCCCGACTCTTTGCCTGTGATATTCACTTCATAATCGAGTAATTGTTACAGTTTATTGAAATGAAGCAAACACAAATTTTACACTTCATAGTAAAAATATGTAAATGTTGAGTTAACATCCCCCCCCCCCCCAAAAAAAAGCTAATGGTAATTTTGTTTAAATTGTGTGGCTGAGGAAGAGTTACGTAATTCAAACTGCTGGTAGATTCGTAGGTGTTAATGTTAAAATGTGAATTTCCATTGATTTAAATAAACAATACAAAACATCAAAGTGAGTAAAGTTTTTTTTTATTTTTTTTTTCTGCATCTAGTGAGAAATACAAGTAGAGCTTACCTTCTGCCCTCTGCCGACACCACTGGTTGAAACTGGTTTCAGTGGCAGCTTTTTGTGGTTGTGAAAGGCATTGGGAGCTAATTGAGAGAAGTCATTTATGTAAACTATTTTAAACATTGCCTAATCCTGTGTCAAACCATCAAAAAATATATCCGGGGTTTGGTTGCTCTTTACCCGTTGTAAAGCTTATTGATGGCAAAATAACCCCTATTAATGATTGAGCTGCAGTGTTGCTTGTGCTTTTATTGCAAGTACAAAAGCATTCAAAAATAATACAGTCCTACGAATCTCAGTTTTGATATTTGCAACAAGGAAGAATTTTCTGACTCGGCTGTGGATTGTGTTGAGAGAAGGCACATGGGCCATACCAGAGTTGGCTGGAACCCCTTCTATTAATTAGGGTTTAGGTCCTCTCAAGAATCAGGATGGGCTCCTTTGAGAACTTGATGTCTCTAGTGACTCTAATGCACCTATTGGCTCACCCACCATTTGGTTAGCACCAAATAATCATATCTTAGTGATAGAATGATGTTCACTTGCTTGTAGTTAGACCTTTACATTTTTCTATTCTTGTATTTCTCTTCTTCTAGTATTTTCCCTGTTTTCTAAACTTCTTGGCAATAAAGAAGAGGAAGAGATTACCGAATCAGAAGAAAGAATAATATATCTTTTAAAGAAAGCCAAGGTACTGTACAAAGAAATGTAAAGAAGAAAAAAAAAAGGCAGGCAATGGCAAACGGTGATTTTATGTAATGTTATTAAATGTGTCCAAATTCCAATGTGTGCCTTGCTGCTTTAGTTATTCTAATGGTTATATCTGTGTGTGCATATCAGTCCCAGGGCTATTTTACAATATGTGGGTTTCATTAAGATTCTTCCCTGTTTGATGTACACACACAAATTACACATCTTTTTTTGGAGAACACATAGGGCTTTTGTTTGAAACCATATAAAAAGGCAATTTTCTTAGGCTTTCTTCTACATTTTAGATGTGGAACCGAATTTATTTTCATTAACATCCCCTGATTACAAACATACCCTCCATAACCTATAGGGTAGTATTTTTAGTAGTTATGGCTTAATGGGTTTGGGGGTAGTTTACATGTAGAACTAAGGCAATGGGATGTAAGAGTTTTTATTTTTATAATTGTTATTTTTTTGCACTGCCATCAGTGCAATATGGATAGAGATCACTCTAGGGACCTCTCTGACATGTCACAGGGACATCGCTTAGCTCACTTTATTGTTTGTTTTTTTTATTTAATTTTTGTAATTTATTTTTCAAATATATTTTTTTTTTACATTTCCCCCCACTTCCCTCACCTTCTTCCCTTCGATCCCCCTGAATTGATCACACTGTAATCACTAAGGAATTATCCTTGGACTTGCATTAGACATTGCAATATGTGTGATGAGCCAGTAGACAGACCCTGCAGGGGATATCCTGTCCTCTGATGACATCAGCAATTATTGGGCATTCCTTATGTAACGGCTTACTGTTGCTCCACAGGCAGCCATTACAAACAGTCATTAGGAACCCAGCACTGCTGACGGGGGAGTCCAGGCTGTCAAAAGACCGCCGTTGAAAGAAACTCTTTAAACTCTTTCAATGCTGAGGTTCCATTGGAGCACAGCATTGACTGATATTTAGTCCCCACAAGCTTGTGGGGACAAATGTTAACCCCTGCAATGCCACGAATACGCATTGAAGGGGTTAACGCTGCACTGTCGCACTCATGGAGCGATCGGGCAGCGGGGGAGGGTTGGGGCTGGTCTCCACACTCATGTGGAGACCGAAGAACCCTCTCCCCCTGTCCCTGAAGCTGCCTCTGGCAGCTGGGACGCAATTGCTGGTCTATAGACCAGCCATTGCAGGGGGAGTCTCTCTGATGACTGATGTAGGCTTCCGTGCCTACAGGAGTCATCACAGGGCTTGTGGGGGCTCGTTACAAAACGGGAATTAACCCCTAAAATGCCACGATCGCGGCATTGAAGGGGTTAACGCTGCACTTTCGCTCTCATGGAGCAATCAACACTCAACCAGCTTCCCTGGAACTGCTTGTGGCAGCTGAAAACGCGATTGCTGGCTTTCCTGCAACCACGTTTTCAGCCTACAGGATCTGTCCGTGGGAGTGATTTTTTTTGTGGCTGTAACAGGCTGACAAACACCTAGTCGCCAGGACAAAATTCTCTGTCGACCTGGCGCCTGGGATTTGTCGAGCCCTGTCCTAAGAGGCTTTATTAAATGTACATCCATTGGGGACTGAAGGGAGTTAATAAGGAAAGTACCTGATAAGTGTGGAGCATGAAGTGTGCTTCAGACAAGTTGTCATTGGTAACATGCTTGTTAAAAGAACAAATGAGCGGTTGCACATCCAGGAGGAAGCCGAAATGAAGGCAGCAATCAACGTGATAGTCAAAAATGAAAAACTTTATTCACGTCCTTGACAACAATAAAAAAGGCTTCTGTAGGGTCACACCTCACGCTTGACTCGTTTAGCACTAGCGTGCTTATTCCAAAGCAGTGCTTGTTAAGCCTGAGAATGAAGAGCTCCTGCCATGGACATCATCGTCTTTTTGGAGAAGTTCGCAGTCCTATTCTGTGCCAATCTGAATGTTAATACAGGGGTCAGTAATGGAATGAAATGGAAGAAAGACTTATGTTCATTTTGGCTTTATCCTAGAACCACTGAAATTGAAATGCCACCACAGTAATTACAGGTGCACAGAATGTCACTTTTGTAATTTTGAGTAAACCTCAATAACTGCTGTGTTGTCCCACACTCCTGCCCATGTCAAAATTAGATATCATAGTGAATGCAACATATGAAGGTCACGGATCACATAAGTGATGTTTTTTCAATGCTTCGTTCACTTATGTTATTGTCGAACATCTGACAGCCCCAATGTAAAATGTACATGCGCTGGTTAACACTGAAAAGAGGATCTGTAAAGGTAAATAATGCATAATTCAGTGGTAATATTTTGATAACATAGACTTTAAGAAACTGTTACTAAACTATATATGTTTGTGTTGCGTGGTAATTGAAATCTCATGTTTCTTATCCTTAGTTGAGCATTATGAAAAGTGAGATGGATGAAGCAGAGGAGATCCTCCATCAGGCACTTTATTTGGCCCAGGAGTCAGACAGCAAGAGAGGGATCATCTATACTTATGACCTGGTAATTGTGTGCAGCTCACGTAGAAACTGGATTTTTTGCCCCTTAAAACTTGTGTGAATGTATGAGCAGTATTAATTCCGCAAGATGTTTTGAACAAGATATTAGTTATGTATTTGAATAGAAGAATAGATTTAGGGCTGCAACTATTATTTTCATAATCGATTAGTTGGCTGATTATTTTTTTTCGATTTATTGGACTAAAAGAAATACAAATTTTTTGTTTATTTAAAATAATGTAAGGAACAAACTGGGTGTTAAAACAAACATCAGAATAAAAAACCGATCACATGACCGAAAGGTCATGTGATCATAGAAGCCCCAGCGGAAGTGAAGGGCAGTAGCGGAGGTTGTCTGTGCGCATCACGCAGGCATTCATCAGCTGTCAGAGAGGAGGATCCCCCGCAGCTCTGATGGGAACCTGTATCCCTCTGGTACCCTTCACTTCCACTGGGGCTTCTATGGTGGAGCACCAGAAGGTCATGTCACGCCGGCACTCAGTCATAGAAGCACCAGCGGAAGTGAAGGGCAGTAGCCGAGGTTGTTTGCGCGCATTGTGCAGATGCCCCCCGGCTTCTATTTGAGGTCGGATTCAACTAATCGATAATGAAATTTATAAAGATTGAATTTCTCTTTTTTCTGGTTTATTTACATATGCTAACTAAACTGAAATTTTCATTGAACTGCCTTTTCTGGGATGTAATTGGTTAGCAGACTCAAATATAGGTACCATGATAAAGGAGGCTCAAACAGGTTTATCCAGAATATCCTTGGTGAAAATGTTTAAATTGTGGCAGCCCAGTGCTGTTTCTCCCTGGTAATATGGAGATTTTAGATTCTTTATACTCCATTCTGATTAAGAAGTTATCCAAACTTGCTGCATTAAAATGTGTTTATTTTTATACTTCCAGATGGCCAACTTGGCTTTTCTCAGGGGCCAGCTTGACAATGTGAGTACAAATATAAAATTAATTATGGTAAAATTAAAACATACCTAAAATGTACATCATGCTATGAAATAATGGGTTTTACAGCTAAATTCAGCAACGGTATCAATACACAGTAATAGTGTATTAGTGTACAATAGTAACCAGATTGGTTCAGTGGTTTCCAAAAACCCCAGCATTTTAGGTGCAAAGAGCAAAAGATGATTTATCACATGTACAATTATGTAGTTGTTTTACTTTGCGTATCACTTTTATTCTTCGATGCAGTTTGTTTTGGCTTTTCTGAACCTAACTAGATGTGTGATGCTAAGCTGTGAATAAAGGAAGACATATTGGTCCAACTTCTGTTTGATTTATTCAGTTCCAGATCTCAGGATTGCTTTTTGGAATTTTTTGAATTGTTTTATCGTTTTATACAGTACCAGAAAATTTGGAGATGTTAAGATATTTGTGCATTGCAGATTAGATGTTGCAGCATACAGATATTACCGTTCACTATAACTAAGAGTCCCAAACCCTGAAAACACTTCTAGCCTGTTATCCCTTCTCTACCAAACATTATAGTAGGCACTATACATTGTACAGCTGTTACTTCTAGACTCTTCCACTTCACAATAATAGAGCAGTGGACCGACTGACTTGTGGCAAAGGTGGCATCCTATAACAGTGTAACATTTAATGTCACTGAGCTCTTCAGTACGACCCATTCTACTGCCAGTGTCGAGATGGCTGCCTATGTGTTTGATTTTATACACCTGTTAGTAAAGACCTGTTAATTTGGCATGTATTAAAAGGAGTATTCACTGGGACTCACGGGAGGAAGATATTATTCTGCTTCTTTACAGTTCCATGGTGAGACCCTACTTTGAATATGCAGTTCAATTCTGGGTGCCTTTTCTTTAAAAAGGCATTATGGAACTAGAGAAAGTTCAGAAGAGGGCTACAAAACTAATAAGGGGAATGGAAAGTTTTAGTTATCAAGAAAGGCTAAAAAAAAGTTACATTTAAACACGGGGAAAAAAGCGTCTTAGAGGGGATGTGGTATTATATAAATACGTACAAGGCCCATACAAAGGGCTTTCTAAAGAGCTGTTCATTAATAGAACATTACAAACGACAAGAGGTCAGCAGAGGGAATTTTTTTGCCGTAAGGACAATAAAAGTATGGAATTCACTGCCTGAAAAGGTGGTGCTAACAAATAGATTAGACACAGGGGCCTGGATACTTTTTAATGAAGCAGAACCTAGAGGGCAATGTATGATAGTATAGGAATTAATCTTTATTTAGTGCTTGTTGATCCAAGGAGACATCTGATTTAAAGCCATTTGGAGTAAAGAAGGATTTTTTCCCCATTGAAAGCACAAATCGAAATTGATGACATAAGTTTTTTTTGCCTTCTTTTGGATCTACAGCGGTAAACAAGGAATAGGAAAAGGGTTGAGCTTGATGAACACAAGTCTTTTCTCAACCTAAACTACTATAAAAAAAAGTGTGCTCTCTATACTTATACTATAATTAGGAACAGTCTATAGGTAATAGTGTTTTGATTGTATTGGTGGGCACTAAATCTGTTTCCTGCTTCATGTAGGAAAAGGAGGGGAGACGAATCCTCTAGAAATACCTTTTAGAAAGTATCAAATTAGCTCACAACCAAGCCTGTGTGTGCCACGCTAAACCACATTTAAATACAGTGTTTTATACAGTTAATACAATGTGGTACTGAAGAACTAGGCTTTGTTTCATATGGTTTCCGTATTTGCTCAATTATAAGACGACCCTGATTATAAGATGGCCCCTCAAAATTATTATTATTAATTCACATGTAAACTATTTGTCATACTTAATAACTATGATTGAGAAAATTTTTTTGCTTTTATTTCTTTTTATTTGCCACTCCGCCCCCATATATGCACGTCTGCCCCCAGATATGCCTTATATGCCACTCTGCCCCCCAGAAATGCCTTATACCCCCTATATGCCACTCTGCTTCCATAATAAGCCACTCTACCCTCAGATATGCCTTATACCTCCTATATGCCACTCTGCCTCCCTGACATGAATTTTAACCCCCTATTTGCCACTCTGCCTCCCAGATATGCCTTATATACCCCTAAATGCTACTCTGCCTCCAGAAATCCCTTCTACCCCCATATGCCACTCTGCCTCCCTGATATTTCTTTTAACTCCCTATATGCCACTCTGCCTCCAGAAAGACCTTATACACCCCATATTGCCACTCTTACCATCCACCAACTTACCAGTGCATCCCTAGACTTGTCCCCTGTGCTTCACATTCCTTGGTGTGTAGTGGGGGCAGCCGATGGAGGTCCGCACGATGCACCCCCGCCGGGGCTTTTATGACCGAGTACCAGAAGGTCATGTGATGCCATCGCTCCGCCATAGAAGCCCCAGAGGAAGTGCCAGCAGCAGCGGAGGTTGTCTGCACACATCGCACAGGCGTCCACTGGCTGCCAGAGAGAAGGGGGATCTGGATCTTAGTCTTGTAGTCAGACCTCTATTTGAGGTCGGATTATAAGACAACCTCAAATATAAGACTATGGTTATTTGCTCTGAAAAAACCTTGTCTTATAATCGAGCAAATACGGTATATATCTTTCGAGAGACCATACTCAAACATCATGGACTTCATAAAATTAAAAATATTTTTCTTAAAGTCAGAAAAGCTTTTCAAGGCAGCAATGACCTACATGCTTGATGGAGGTGTTAAACAGGTATGCCCAATTTAATTTCTCTTTCTAGCAAGATCATTATTATCCTTCAGATGTTTTGATACGTTTGTGTTGTTTCCAGGATGATAACTCTTTCATTGAGATATCACTGAAGTTGGCCTGTATCTATGCAGAGCAAAACAAGTAAGTAATAGTAGCCAGCCATCTATATACTAAGAGGCCATAATAGAATTGTATTCCAGCCTTTTATGGTGAAAACAAACTTGGATTTCCTTTTCATGTCTCAGAAATGAACTGGCTGTGGCCGGATACCAATTCTGTATCCTGAGTCTTAAGGAGAAGATAGAGAGGGAGGACGGAATGCTGGATCTACCAGGTCAGACCTCTGTCCATCACATACAGTTCAATGTACATCTCTCAGTTTGTAAGACTTGTCCTGTTTCCCCTAACAGCAGAGGAAACGTCCAACACTCGTCTACTCCTGGGTCTCTGTCTGGATTCGTATGGACTTACCTAATGAGCATTGCACAATTTGCAGAAGCACAAGGAATGTATGAAAAAGCTCTGCAGATCTGTAAGGAGGAGCAGGGGGAGCTGCACCCACAGGTGAACAAGGAAAGCAACCAGTGCAATGCAGAGCCTTCACTATATGTTAAATAATACATAGAACAAACTGTACATTTATTTGTAACTATTAACTGTGTTTTTCCTCTGGTTTTCATGACCATTTTTCTGTTGTGTGTTTTTTGTAGACTGTGACCTTGATGAATGATTTGGCAACTGTGTTGGCTGCACAGGGCTTCCACAATGAGGCATGTGACTATGTGAGCCAAGCTTTTGAGCTGGCAAAAAAAACAGATCATCCTGATCAACATGTGGTGCTCAGTAACCTGGCCATGATTCTTATGGAGAAAGGTAAGGTTTCTGTACTTCCCTTGAACAAACAAGTGGGGAACGAAGGTATCTGAGTATTTCAATAAAAATGCATTTAATGCAGCTTAAGTTCCCCAACCCAAATGAGAAGTGAAAGTGTGAAGGGCATGTATTCTGCCAACTGCCTTTGTTGTTAAATACTTTTGCTTCTTACTTTCACTTCCACTGAGAATTCTGCTTACTGAACAGCCACCACAATCTACATAATCATCACCACTTTGTAATACTGGTTTTTTTTCTATGTTCTCACGGCCACCCTTCTGGCATTGAAATCCGAGTCGTCTTCTGAATGATTTTGAATATATAAACATTAAAACAAATTAGGTGTTTACTAAACCGTAGGTTTGTAGTTTACTAACAGTCAAAACACTAACTTCACAAATTCACTTATTCGTTAAAAGCAAGTTGGTTAGTACGTTTTTTCAACTTATGTATTATTATAAACTAAAAATTCTGCGTTATAATAGTCTGTATCTTAACTCTGGTGAACACTTCTTCACATGCAGAAAAGACCTGTGTGGTTTTAGCAAAACCTTTTTTTTATCTATGCTTGTCTAGTTTTAATGAATTAAAGTTTATGTATCATTTGCATAAATTGGTTCTCAGGAGCAGATCACTTAGCTGCAGCAGAAAAGAATTTGAAGGAAGCTCTGAAGATTGCTGAGGAGAAAAAGGACTTTGCTTCTATTAAATATATCCAAGAGGAACTGTTTGAACTTGACAGGAGGAAGAAACGCAGTTGAGATGATCCAAAGATTGCATTTTTAAGATTGTATTTAAATACAGCTACATGTTCCATTGCAAAAATTATTTCTAGTTTTTCCGAGCTTTACTCCATGTGCGTACTTTTTTTGTCATCTGATGAGTTTGACAGATGGAGACAGCACCACCAGTGGTTAAAGGTTTTGCACAAGCACCATTTCTTTGTGCTCAGAACATTTCTATAATTTAAAAAAGTATGCTGTTCCATGACCTTAACTTTTCATAATTCATATTAGCTTTCTATATTTTTGTTTGCATACTGAAATAACCTAAAACTGGTATTTAATGATTTAAATATTCTGTATACATTTAGCCATACCATTTTTCATTTAATTAATGTGGAACTTCCATAATTTTATCCTACTATTTATAGGTTCATGGGTACTTAAGTGAAATGGAAATAAGTAATAGTTTCTCTTCATGCAGTTTTTCAGACAAATATTATGTACATGTTCCTTACAAAACCATATGAATGCATGGTGGTAATTACCCAATAATGCTGAAGCACCTATACTTAATACCTGTCACTGTAAGAGGTACTGTACCCAACAGATTTCCTGCTAAGATTTCTCTCCCCTCTCTCTCCTTTATCTCATATGATTTAGGTTATGGAGTAGCCAGGGCTGCAATCCTTTAAGAGATAGAGTACAGCACATTACATGATATATTAACACTCAATATGGATGACAGCTATGGAGGGGGCACCCAATATCAATACACCACTTACTTTAGATTTTATTTTTAATTACAAAATGCTTTATTTAATGCCAAACATAATTTCTCACTGAAATAGACAAAACTTTAAAAAATTAAGCGTGCTCCTCCAATAGACAATAGACATGACATCACAAATTACATCATCAATAAGATAGTGATGACATTAAAAAGGTATTTCACTGAAGTGTGTCTGTTGTAAGTGGTATCTTGCTCCAGTGTTTTCTTGTGTTTGTCAGTTTCCTGGGTTATGTTTTCTTGCAAGGTGTATTTGTTGTGTTGCAGTTCGTACTGTTTTTGTTTTGTTTTCGTGCAGTGTGTTTGAGTTTGAGTTTTTTTCCCCCAGTGACTACTATATACATCATATGACCAAATGTATGTGGACACCCCTCCTAATTATTTACTTTAGGGGTTTCAGCCATATCAACGGCTAATGGGTGTATAAAATCAAGCACATAGGGACACCATCCCCATAGACACACATTGCCAGTAGAATGGGTTCATCTTTGCAAATCGAATCGTGAGATTTTTTAAGTGCATTATCTCCCCTGGAAATATATAAGAAGAGTTGATGAACCCCCCAAAGACCGATGCACCAGAAAAATCCAATGCTGCCTTTGCGCAAGGATATTAGACAGTGCAGACATCTCTTTGGGACTGGCTCCAGTGAAGAAACTGGATATCTCTCTACACTACTCACAGAGAGCATTTAAATGAAAGCAACAAAGAAGATGCACACTGTAAAAACCTCTGCACACGTGCGCCGTACACCTACAAAAGAAGAACTTTTTTCAAAAGCTTCTAGATTTCTTCCTGTGCTGCAGGATTAGCTGAGAGTAGTTACCATCGGTGATCTGGAACAAATCATCTTGATCGAATCACCCTCTGCTCTCCTTTGCAAAGCTTCCACTTATTTGTTCAAATAATTGTAAATACATTTTATCAATTAAATCAATAAAATAGTAAATCAATTTTATCACAATATACCTAGCTCCTGGGTTCAGGTTATAAAGACCAAAGTTTTTTTTAGTTACATGTAAATGAGATTCTCGTTTATATGTGTACCAGCGACAGCCACATTTTAACCCCTTAAATCCTGGAGCTTTTTTTGTTGCCTTTATTAATTTTTAAATGTGTAATCCAACATTTAGTGTGAAAAAAAATATTTTTCTTTTCATTTGTAAAGCATTACTAAACTAGCCAAATTCACAAAAACACCTCCAAAATGTAATAATTCAATTTAAAGTTCCATCAATTATAAGGCAAATTATAGAAAGTGTACATTGCAGTTTCAAAGCTGTTTTTGTTTTGCAGTTAGTATGCTGGGGTTGAAATATGAATATCAAACAAAGAACAAATAAAACACCACAAAAGTATGTGCTAGGAGCATTTGGCCACCAATCACTGCCAAAGTTTGCCCAAGCAATAATTTCCTGCACTTGCTTTCATCAACACGTGTTGTATTGCTTTGGATTTGTATAACAGGAAAATCCAGCCAACTTTATTCTGCTTCATCTTCTCATTTCGAAAATACACCATGCATAGGTTTTCTCAGGTTTTCTGCAAACTGCAGGACATGAATCAGAGTGTACCCAATAACTTTTCCAAACCTGAAATTTTCAGTTTCTTTTGGGACTGTTTAGCAGCACCCTTTTTCAAAATACCCCCAGAAAAGCATATATTTTTATAAAAAAGGCAACCAAGTGTATTTCACAAGGAGCATATGGACACTTATAACGCAGCCGTTTTGACACCAAAGTTAGCCGTACAATAATTTCCTACACTTTTGTTTTGCCTGCCAGTTAGGCAGATTACATTTTCATCTGCAATATTTTGATGATTTGGAGGCAGCTCAAAGATGATATTTTTTTGTCATACAGAGCTGAAAGTCTAACAAGCATGTACAGCTTGTACACATTGGATATGGCAACCTAGGTCAGGTAAATGGCCACCTTTTTGCACCAAATTCTAGTTTTGCGAAGTACAAGATACTGCTTATCAATAACCTAAGGACATCACAAGGACTTCACTGTATACATTTTTCTTTAATTTTATGATCCCTTTTTTAAAAAAAATATTTAGATTTTTGCAGAACAAGGCATGCTTGATCTATTCCCTCCATGTTTTTATTATGCCCTACTCTTTTGACCACTCTTTCCACTGGCACTACATTTTCATCATGGATGGACATGCTTGTCTTTTTTATCTTGATACTGAAAGGCAAGTAATTCCTGTTTACGCAAAACACTTGTTGTACCTAGCGTTTGCTTGAGACACACCTGATGCTGGGAGAAACCCTTACTATTTTTCCATATTGTGTTTCAAGGAAGTGTAAAAATAAAATAAAAATCTAAATAATTCTGGGTTTGGATACAATTTGTCTACTCAGAGGTAGTAGCCATAACTTAGATAGGGCAGCAGCAGATCCATCAAATTTTGCTGCTCATGCCTAAATTCTCTGGGCAACCAGGATGATTTAGCTTTGCTTTCCGTCCCCTCACAAATCATAAAGGACAGCATATGCCCTGTGCTGCTCTCACATAATTTGTATATCTTTACTCCATAGTGTGACTGTTTAGAGGGGATGTACTACCTAAACAGAAGTCTACCCTTAAACAGCAAAAGGGATTCATCAATGCAGGCATTCTGCTTAGAATGATGAAATTGTGGGTCATCTGGGAGACACTGGGCATTGTCGATGAAATGCAGAAATCTGAGCAGGCGGGTTATTATGGGGTCTGTAATCCAATATGACCGAATTGAGGGTTTTCATAATACCTATATGATATTGATCTTATTGGTCATATTGATTGGTCATCAATATGACCAATGTCCCATTTTTTTAATTTCATGTGGGTCAGTGAGGTGCCAATTGTACATGGAACACAATGTAACAAGCTGCTTGTCAATGGACATGAGATGTGTTGGTCTGGGAGGACTGCCTCACCCCCCAAGCCCCAGAATCATGTGGTAGCGGTGCGCATTGAATCACGCAGCTGTGTGTACTTTAGGGCATACCTGTACATTGCAACGGAGAGCTTGGAACAGATTATCAGGTCGTACAGGTACATCGTTAAGGGGATCCAAAGGGTTAATTACTGGCCTATGTCAACATGCTGAGGGCATGCCTATATTTGGTTGCGCTCTTATTAATTACTTCTGTTTCTGCCATATTTAGACCATCTTTAAATTGTCCAAACTTATTAGCTCTGAAAAAGTACTGTTGTTAACTTGTGTCTGCCCATTTTATCTATTTGCTATTTTAAGAGCCTGTAAAATAGCTAATTTCTGAGAATCTTTTATGATGTATAAAATATTCAGTATGTTTTTCATCAAATATTCTGCATTTTTTAATCTTGCATTGTACATTTTTAACCACCAATCCTATCCTAAACAATACAGTTACTCTTACCTCCTTGCCATAAATGTACATAAATAGTTATACACTACAAAAGTTTGGGGTTTACTAGAAATGTCCTTGTTTTTAAAAGAAAAGTACATTTTGCCCCAACATATTTCTCAGAAATACAGTGTAGACGTTAATGATTGTAATGTTGTAATGACTGTAGCTGTAAACGACTGATTTTTAATGGAATAACTTCATAGGCGTACACAAGCTATTTAGTTTAAGTTAAGATAATTGATCTCTAGAAAACAATTTCCATGAAAAGCCCAAACTTTTGAAAAGTACAGCATACTGCCAAAAATCTTTTGAGAAGGTCTATTGATATTAACTCCTTTACAACAACTGACATGCCAGGTACGTCACAGAAAAACATCCCGTTGGTGACAATTGACGTGAGATCTACAATCGATTTTTTCTCCCGAATGCTGTACAAATGCTGTTTCTGTAATACCTCGATGTTTAGGCATTCAGCAAAACCAAAGTCTGAAGCAGGGGCCCAGTTTGATCACTTCACTGAGCGTCAACGTACCCCATCATTAAAATGAAATATGGAGCCTACCACCTGTTTAAAACAACATTTCACCATTTCACATTTGGACCCACCATCCATGTGTTTAATGCTGCTTCAGGCAACATATTCAAAGAAATAAACCCATGAGACAATGAGTATAAATATATTACTTTATTTTATTACATTAGAGTTAATTTGCCAGTAAAATTATACACCAACTCTTTGGACAGAGTTAACTATTCTATAGACTAGACCAAAACAAAGGCTAACTGTGGACTTACAATCATCCTTAAGCACGCAGGAGAGGAAAAACCCCTGTGGGGGAAACCTCTGGGGAACCATGGCTTAAAGGACTGCCCTCCCTCTGGGCTCAACTCCTCCCTTCTAGCTTCCTCTATTTCACTTGTTTCCTTCTTCCAATTCCCATTTTTCTTTTCCTCCATTTCCCTCTTTCACTCCCAATTTGTCTCTTCTTCTACCCCCCAATGTTTTATACTTTTATTCATCCATATCTTTCTTCTTACATCCTTACATTCCCACTTCTCCCATCTTCCCATTATTGCATCTTCTATGCCCTCATTTTGTTTTTTCATTCCCCAACATTTCCCTTTGCTTCCATGCCCATTTCTCACTTCTTCCATGTCCTATTTTCCTTGTCTTCCATACCCCCACTTCCATCCTCCGTATTGTTCCATTCTGTCTCATTTTCCTCCTCTTCGTCTTCTTCCCTCTTCTTCTTCTTCTTCTTCCTGTTCTTCTTCTTCTTCCTCTTCTTCCCTCTTCTTCTTCGTCTTCTTCTTCCCTCTTCTTCTTGTTCTTCTTGTTCTTCTTCTTCCCTCTTCTTCTTCCTCTTCTTCGTCTTCTTCTTCCTTCTTCTTCTTCCGTCTTCTTCCCTCTTCTTCTTCCCTCTTCTTCTTCTTCTTCTTCTTCCCTCTTCTTCTTCCCTCTTCTTCTTCTTCTTCTTCCCTCTTCTTCTTCTTCTTCCTCTTCTTCTTCTCTCTTCTTCTTCTTCTTCTTCCTCTTCTTCGTCTTCTTCCCTTTTCTTCTTCCCTCTTCTTCTTCCCTCTTCTACCCTCTTCTTCTTCTTCTTCCTCTACTTCTTCTTGGTCTTCTTCCCCTTCTTCTTCTTGGTCTTCTTCCCTCTTCTTCCCGCTTCTTCTTCCCTCTTCTTCTTCTTCTTTCCTCTTCTTCTTCTTCATCTTCTTCCCTCTTCTTCTTCCCTCTTTTTCTTCTTCTTCTTCTTCTTCTTCCTCATCTTCATCTTCTTCTTCTTCTTCTTCACTCTTCTTCTTCTTCTTCTTCTTCTTCTCTCTTCTTCTTCTTCCTCTTCTTCGTCTTCTTCCCCTTTCTTCTTCCCTCTTCTTCTTCCCTCTTCTACTTCTTCTTCCCTCATCTTCTTCTTCCTCTTCTTCCCTCTTCTTCTTCCCTCTTCTTCTTCTTCTTCTTCTTCCATCTTCTTCTTCCATCTTCTTCTTCCATCTTCTTCCTCTTCTTCCTCTTCTTCTTCTTCTTCTCTCTTCTTCTTCTTCGTCTTCTTCCCTTTTCTTCTTCCCTCTTCTTCTTCCCTCTTCTTCCCTCTTCTTCCCTCTTCTTCGTCTTCTTCTTCCTCTTCTTCTTCTTGGTCTTCTTCCCTCTTCTTCCCTCTTCTTCTTCTTCTTCTTCCTCTTCTTCTTCTTGGTCTTCTTCCCTCTTCTTCCCTCTTCATCTTCTTCCCTCTTCTTCTTCTTCCTCTTCTTCTTCTTCCTCTTCTTCCCTCTTCTTCTTCCTCTTTTCTTCCCTCTTTTTCTTCTTCTTCTTCTTCCTCTTCTTCGTCTTCTTCATCTTCTTCCCTCTTCTTGTTCTTCTTCTTCCTCTTCTTCTTCTTCTTCTCCTTCTCTCTTCTTCTTCTTCCTCTTCTTCGTCTTCTTCCCCTTTCTTCTTCCCTCTTCTTCTTCCCTCTTCTTCATCTTCCCTCATCTTCTTCTTCCTCTTCTTCCCTCTTCTTCTTCCCTCTTCTTCTTCTTCTTCGTCCATCTTCTTCTTCCATCTTCTTCCTCTTCTTCCTCATCTTCCCTCTTCTTCTTACCTCTTTTTCTTCCTCTTCTTCTTCCCTCTTCTTCTTCTTCCTCTTCTTCTTCTTCTTCTTCTTCTTCCATCTTCTTCTTCTTCTTCTTCCTCTTTCTCTTCTTCTTCTTCTTCCATCTTCTTCTTCCATCTTCTTCCTCTTCTTCCTCTTCTTCCCTCTTCTTCTTACCTCTTCTTCTTCTTCTTCCATCTTCTTCTTCCATCTTCTTCTTCCATCTTCTTCCTCTTCTTCCTCTTCTTCCCTCTTCTTCTTACCTCTTCTTCTTCTTCTTCTTCTTCCTCTTCTTCGTCTTCTTCCATCTTCTTCTTCCATTTTCTTCTTCTTCCTCTTCCTCTTCTTCCTCTTCTTCCCTCTTCTTCTTCCCTCTTCTTCTTCTTCCTCTTCTTCGTCTTCTTCCATCTTCTTCTTCCCTCTTCTCCTTCTTCTTCTTCTTCCTCTTCTTCGTCTTCTTCTTCCTCTTCTTCTTCTTCTTCTTCTTCTTCCATCTTCTTCTTCTTCTTCTTCTTCTTCCTCTTCTTCGTCTTCTCCCCCTTTCTTCTTCCCTCTTCTTCTTCCCTCTTCTTCTTCTTCTTCCCTCATCTTCTTCTTCCTCTTCTTCCCTCTTCTTCTTCCCTCTTCTTCTTCTTCTTCTTCCATCTTCTTCTTCCTCTTCTTCTTCTTCTCTCTTCTTCTTCTTCCTCTTCTTCGTCTTCTTCCCTTTTCTTCTTCCCTCTTCTTCTTCCCTCTTCTTCCCTCTTCTTCTTCTTCTTCTTCTTCCTCTTCTTCTTCTTGGTCTTCTTCCCCTTCTTCTTCTTGGTCTTCTTCCCTCTTCTTCCCGCTTCTTCTTCCCTCTTCTTCTTCTTCTTTCCTCTTCTTCTTCTTCATCTTCTTCCCTCTTCTTCTTCCCTCTTTTTCTTCTTCTTCTTCTTCTTCCTCATCTTCATCTTCTTCTTCTTCTTCTTCTTCACTCTTCTTCTTCTTCTTCTTCTTCTTCCTCTTCTTCTTCTTCTTCTCCTTCTCTCTTCTTCTTCTTCCTCTTCTTCGTCTTCTTCCCCTTTCTTCTTCCCTCTTCTTCTTCCCTCTTCTACTTCTTCTTCCCTCATCTTCTTCTTCCTCTTCTTCCCTCTTCTTCTTCCCTCTTCTTCTTCTTCTTCTTCTTCCATCTTCTTCTTCCATCTTCTTCTTCCATCTTCTTCCTCTTCTTCCTCTTCTTCTTCTTCTCTCTTCTTCTTCTTCGTCTTCTTCCCTTTTCTTCTTCCCTCTTCTTCTTCCCTCTTCTTCCCTCTTCTTCCCTCTTCTTCGTCTTCTTCTTCCTCTTCTTCTTCTTGGTCTTCTTCCCTCTTCTTCCCTCTTCTTCTTCTTCTTCTTCCTCTTCTTCTTCTTGGTCTTCTTCCCTCTTCTTCCCTCTTCATCTTCTTCCCTCTTCTTCTTCTTCCTCTTCTTCTTCTTCCTCTTCTTCCCTCTTCTTCTTCCTCTTTTCTTCCCTCTTTTTCTTCTTCTTCTTCTTCCTCTTCTTCGTCTTCTTCATCTTCTTCCCTCTTCTTGTTCTTCTTCTTCCTCTTCTTCTTCTTCTTCTCCTTCTCTCTTCTTCTTCTTCCTCTTCTTCGTCTTCTTCCCCTTTCTTCTTCCCTCTTCTTCTTCCCTCTTCTTCATCTTCCCTCATCTTCTTCTTCCTCTTCTTCCCTCTTCTTCTTCCCTCTTCTTCTTCTTCTTCGTCCATCTTCTTCTTCCATCTTCTTCCTCTTCTTCCTCATCTTCCCTCTTCTTCTTACCTCTTTTTCTTCCTCTTCTTCTTCCCTCTTCTTCTTCTTCCTCTTCTTCGTCTTCTTCTTCTTCTTCCATCTTCTTCTTCTTCTTCTTCCTCTTTCTCTTCTTCTTCTTCTTCCATCTTCTTCTTCCATCTTCTTCCTCTTCTTCCTCTTCTTCCCTCTTCTTCTTACCTCTTCTTCTTCTTCTTCCATCTTCTTCTTCCATCTTCTTCTTCCATCTTCTTCCTCTTCTTCCTCTTCTTCCCTCTTCTTCTTACCTCTTCTTCTTCTTTTTCTTCCTCTTCTTCGTCTTCTTCCATCTTCTTCTTCCATTTTCTTCTTCTTCCTCTTCCTCTTCTTCCTCTTCTTCCCTCTTCTTCTTCCCTCTTCTTCTTCTTCCTCTTCTTCGTCTTCTTCCATCTTCTTCTTCCCTCTTCTCCTTCTTCTTCTTCTTCCTCTTCTTCGTCTTCTTCTTCCTCTTCTTCTTCTTCTTCTTCTTCTTCCATCTTCTTCTTCTTCTTCTTCTTCTTCTTCCTCTTCTTCGTCTTCTCCCCCTTTCTTCTTCCCTCTTCTTCTTCCCTCTTCTTCTTCTTCTTCCCTCATCTTCTTCTTCCTCTTCTTCCCTCTTCTTCTTCCCTCTTCTTCTTCTTCTTCTTCTTCTTCTTCTTCCATCTTCTTCTTCCTCTTCTTCTTCTTCTCTCTTCTTCTTCTTCCTCTTCTTCGTCTTCTTCCCTTTTCTTCTTCCCTCTTCTTCTTCCCTCTTCTTCCCTCTTCTTCTTCTTCTTCTTCTTCTTCCTCTTCTTCTTCTTGGTCTTCTTCCCTCTTCTTCTTCTTCCCTCTTCTTCTTCCTCTTCTTCTTCCCTCTTTTTCTTCTTCTTCTTCCTCTTCTTCTTCTTCTTCTTCATCTTCTTCCCTCTTCTTCTTCTTCTTCTTCTTCTTCTTCT